>NC_054827.1:150673619-150981883 GCF_018345385.1 Vulpes lagopus | reverse complement strand
TGCCTTCTTTTGCAGTGGTTGAGTTTTTAACTCAATTTTCTCCAAACATATTTATGATTTTTGAAGTTATAACACTTTGTTATATTATTGTTTACCTGAATAATTGAATGTGCATATTTAAGTCTTATCTAAGTAAATTTCTTAATATTATTTTTGTTCATTGAGCGAATTATCCTCCTTCTAAACCATACAAGATCATAGGATGCTTTAACTCCAGGCACCTTATCTGTCTTTACATATTACATATATGTAACATTTTAGTTATATCTTAATTTTTAAAAAATATTTTATTTATTTACTTGAGAGAGAGAGAACATGAGTTGGGGGGACAGAGGACAAAGTAGACACCCTGCCTAGAGGGGAGCGTGACACGACGCTCGATCCCAGGATCCCGGGATCATGACCTGAGCCTAAGTCAGATGCTTAACCGCCTGAGCCCCCAGGTGCCCTCTATCTCAATTTTTTAATCCCCATATTAGACTCAGTTAATTTTGTGTTTTGCAGTCAGTGTCTGTTTAGATTTATTTATATGTTCACAAGTTTCTTTACTGGCGATTAATTGTTTATATTTTGATAATTCTTATTGAGCTTCATTTGCCTTCATCTTGTTAGTACATTCTTCATGCTGTTTGGACAGTAATATCTCAGTTCCTTTTTTTTTTTTTTAATTTTTATTTATTTATTATAGTCACACACAGAGAGAGAGGCAGAGACACAGGCAGAGGGAGAGAAGCAGGCTCCATGCACCGGGAGCCTGACGTGGGATTCGATCCCGGGTCTCCAGGATTGCGCCCTGGGCCAAAGGCAGGCGCCAAACCGCTGCGCCACCCAGGGATCCCTCAGTTCCTTTTTTGTGACTGCAAAAACAATGATTTAGTCGGTATACATTGTCAGATTTATAGATATTTTGTCCTCATTGAGAATTCTGCAAAAATTGAAATTTTTGAAATTTCTTTTAATTTCTTTTTTTTTTTAATTTCTTTAATTTCTTTTTTTCCTGGTTGCTTTAAAAATCATTTCTTTGTTAACGGCATTATGCAAACTTATTAAGAAGAGTTGAGAAATATTTTTATTTATTTCTTCTGCGGGGTGTTTTTTGTGCATCCCTGTTGTGCTTTTCTAAATCATTATCAATTCTTAAAATGTCTCATCTATGATCTCTTCCAATATTACCTCTCTCGCTCTTTCATTCTATCCTCTTGGAATTCCAGTTGAATGCATGTTCGTTTTTCAAAAATTCTTTCCTCCATCATTCTTTGTCTCTCGTCCACATATTTTATGTCTCTATCTTTCCATGTTGCATTCTCTAGTTCTCTGGTTTCTTTAGATGTGTTTTTCACATCAGCATTTCTTCAGCTGTGTCAAGGTTTTTATTTAAGCTCTATATTAAGATTTTAAATACAGTGTTGACATCTGTCATTTTTAGAAAAGTTATTTTTAAAATATGCCTTGTTATATTTTTACACTCCTTTGTTTCATATTCATATTTTGAATTCCATCTGTTATTTTTTTTAAACATCTCAAGCACAGTTGCCTTATATTCTGGGTCTGATAATTATACTATTTGGAATCCCAGGGGTCTGTCTTCATGATTTGTTTTTCTACCCATGGTAACTTGTTTTCTCATGAATCTTTAAGTTTTGGGTTTTAAATTAATGCATACCTGTGTGAATTTCACCTATAGAACTCTGTTTAGGTCTAGATTAAGGGCAAACTCTTTCATTGAGAATGTGTACTTTTTTCTGTCTGGCAACTGGAGGTGTGTCTGTATGAAGTCACTTTTTGGCATAGTTTTCTAGCCCAAACAGTACTGTAATAGTATTTGAGAGCAAATCTATGATTTATAATTTTCTTTTCAGTGTCTTTTTTTTTTTTTTTTTTTACTTTCTATGTCAAAGGCAACATAAAGAAGTGTGTTTTTTATCATAGTCTTTTGTTGGTAGTACACTTAGAAGTTCCAGACTGGTAAGGGAAGCTCCATTTTTTTTTTCCCCAAAAACTTTATTTATTTATTTGACAGAGAGAGAAAGAGGGAGAGAGAGAGAGAGAGACGGAGGGAGAGAGAGAGAACAGCAGGTAGAGGAACAGAAGTAGCAGGCTGAGTAGGAAGCCCAATGTGGGGCTCCATCCCATGCATGACCTGGGATCATGACCTGAGCCGAAGGCAGATGCTTACCCCACTGAGCCACCCAGGCGCCCTGGGGAGCTCCATTCTAACTCTACTTTGCCAGGGCCCAAGTGCTCTCACAAGACATCAAACCACTAGCCCCTAGGATTCTGGTATCAGCCAGTACTTCCTGGTTGAATGTTGGTTACATCCTTCCTGTACCATTCTTATTTCACTTCTTGGCTACTTTTGGTGCCTAGTTATTTCCTCAGCTCCAACTCAGTATGACTTTATCATATGAGGCCTCTTGAAGGTATGTATGCCCCATTCTCATTTTTAGTAACTAAATATAATGCAATTTTAAATGTTATCTTTTTGGGTTCTTGATAATAGTATTCAAACACTCTTCTAGGAACGGTGGAGGCTTTCAAGAAAAACATGGAGGCCTTGTCCTCATCTATCAGGAGAATCATACCGCACTGTAATACAAGGTATAAATTCGAGTACCAAAGAACAAGTCCAGATGAAGTGGGAACAAGGAGACATACCATTTGAGGAATGGGTCATGCAGGATTAGAAAAACTATCACTACTTCCTTCTTCCTTAGAACAGTGAAAGCTCTGCCCATGACATCTGCTCTGTTTTCATGACTGGTTGCTCCCTCTACTCATTGTCTAGTTAAAACCATTCTACAGTCAGATCTTGGCTCCATCATCACTTCCAAATGGAAACCTTCTATGACCTCGGTCCTTGGAAGGACCAAGTTTTTGCTGCATACTCCTAACACTATGTATTTCTCACTAATACCCCTAACAGAGCTGCAATTTTAGATTCATTTTCATGGTTAATTTTGATTTCTCCTCTACAAGGTGCATTCCAAGAAGGCAGTGGTAATATCTGCTTTTTGCTTATCATTGAATCCCTAGCACCCAGCACTGTGGAGAATATTTGATTCTCAATATGTATTTTTTGAGTGATTGAATGACTCTCTTCTATTTTATATCATTTAGTGATTATGTAGGCCTTTTGCTTATGGACTGTAGCCAATTCCTTGCTTAACATATTTATTGGTCAAACATACAGCCTATCAGACACCAGACAGATTCACTGGCCCCGTTTCAGGTAGCTATGGCAACTGAGATAGTTCAGGCTACGTTGGAGGCTGTATGATTTGTGAGGTTGGGATAGTCTTGGGCTTTCTCTCCTCCCTGGCCTGGACTAACCCACACCTTTTAGCCTCTTAGTCAGTTGAATGTAAAGATTAATAAAAGCCACAGAAGATAATGGCATGCATTTGAGAGTTGAATTAGTTAGAGATTTAAAAAACTATTAACTTGTTCTGGACCACACAAGGACCTCTTAGAAGTGCTTGGAAAATGAAATAGCTTCTGGATTCTACCATAAGGACATTATATCAGATTTTATTATATTTATACATTCCTTAATTGTAGATATAGACACTTGGGAGACAAAAATGGGAAATAAAAATAAACGAAAATTGATCAAGATTTAGAAACAAAGAATAAAACTGTAAAAGTAAATTGTGAGAGGGTAGGCCAGAGATGACATGGACTGGGGCAATTTTTATAGTTTCTCCAGACAGGTATATAAAAGGAGAACAATATTGTCATGGAGAGAAGAAAAATAGTTTTTCCTAGGCTTGTGAGGCCCCTTAGTTAGGAGCTGCAGAAGGAGAGTCTGCAGGGCTGGCCACAGGGCATAATCTGGCCATCAAGAGGATAGTGTCCAATCTGTGGCAGCATTCAGAGGTCTCCATTGAATGTAAGACGAAGCAGGGGCACAAGTGGGGGGCTGTAACCATTGAAGCGATGTGTTAAAAATGGCAGCCAGGAGAGCAATTCTAGAAGTATTAGGCTGAGCCTTTGTCTCCAGGATAAGGGTCTTCCTGATTCTCCTGGATCATCCACAAAGCCTTCTATTGACTTCCCACTGCTGCCGAGGCCATTGAAGACTGTGTCTGGGGAAGGAGACTGAATACGAGGCAGTTAGACAAACACTGAACTCTCCCTCCTGATGAGGCTGACTGTGCCAGGCTCTCAGAGGACATAACGCGCTTGTTAAGGTTTGGTGAATAGCACCAGTCTCCACGGAGGACGATTTGGGTTCCCATAGAGAAGTCATCAACACAGGGTAAGAATTCAGCCAATTATGCCTCACCTCATCAGTCCTATTTAGATGGTAACCCCATGGGGCATGGACCATGTCTTTCCCTGTGTATTGTACAGTGTTGAGGAAACATTTGGCACTCAATAAATACCAATCGAGAGCTTGTTTCTTGTCCCCCTCAGCCTCCCACTGAGCTGATCTGAGGAAGGAATTCCCTTTGAAGTCCCTTGTCCCCATGCTTTTTGATAAACAACACAGAGGCACAGAGAGAGATGAGGCAACTATACAGTCCTGGAGCTGTTTTTGGTATCCATAGATGACAAATGCTATCTCTGTAGTGATATGCCTGGGGGGTGGGGGACATATTTAGTGGGACCGTGCCGTGAAAAAAGCCCATCTTCCATAAACATTGTCTTGCCTCTAGTTTCTCACAGATTCATGATTTGTGCTTTCTAGCCTCTGTTAACAACACCACCAAGCTGTCTTGCTGAGCTGAGGGGTAGAGCCTTTGAAGGTTTTTAGTTTACTTTAGTTGTTCATGAGTTTTACCATATAGAGAGAGGAAAGCAAAATATAGGTAAGAAATTAGACGAGAAAATAAAAAAAAAAAACAAACATTATGAGAAGGAGAAAGGATTTTTTAAACAAGGTGACCTGTAATAACTTTAATAAGCCTTGCCAAAGAGTTGCCTATGGCATTGACGTGTCTCCGTTGAAAAATGGCTTTGTTTTTTTATTGTGAAATATTATAATTTTGTATCAGGGGAAACAAGTATTTAAAACTATTTTTATATGTATTGAGATTCAGGAAAAAGGCACAGAAAATAATATGCTACAAGTGAAATAAGGCATATGAATTAACATTTGCAAATAATGTGCATATATATGATCAAATATATGTACAATTTTCTGTACATGCTGGAAAATCTCTTAAAGTGTTGTCTTAAACTACTAAACTCAAGACATCTAAAGTCATGAAAGACCTAATGAGGTTAAATAATCTCTATAAGATGAGGTTGTGGGGTGGAATGATGACAGCTCTAGCTTTTTTATATACTCGTACTTCCAAGCCTCTCTCTCTCTCTCTCTTCCCTCCCCATCTTCTCTTTTCTTTTCCTTTCTCCCTCCCTCTGAGTATTTTAATTATAAAAACTATTTCATCTTAAAACTTGCAAAGATGAAAATTTACCTTAGACTTTGATTTAGGAAGACACATACTGTGTCTTATCTTGAATAATAAACAGAATGAGAATAAGGTATGATCCAGCCAGGATTTCAAAGAGAAGTGTCATGGCCTGCTCATGTTTCTTTTGAAGATAAAGCAAAACAGCTAAATTATACCCTAAAAGGTGTTACAGGTCTAAAAAGAATGATAGAAATCAGAGACATCTTGACCCAAGGGTAATAAAGATTGGGAGATTTTTCTTTTTGAAAATTTCCCATTTTGTTGTTGGTTCCTTAAACTTAATCCATCCCTGAATTGAGCCCAAGATGTAGACATTGAAATTGTAATAACTAAAATAAGAGAAGATTCACTCAATGCACTGGGTATTTTGTCACCTTTGCACATGATAATGAGTTCTGAGATTGAAATCATGGGCCTGTGGTGTCTTGAATAAGGATGAAACTGGCCCTCTTCTGTGAGGGAGAATTATATCATAGCCAGAGTGCTGCATTCAGTGTTCAATACCATTAGATCTCAGTAGAGTGACTGGCACATTGAAGAGAATTGAAGCCTAATATGTTAACAAAAGGTTGAAGGAGCCACGAAATCTTTATATAGAACAGAGAAGATTGAGAAAGTAGGTATTTGGAAAAATTGCATCGATTAAGTCGTCTTGAGTTTTAAAACACATTTTTAAAACAATCACTTGGGGCCAGGGATGAGGTGGTAGTTAAGTTATTTCTTCCAGTGATAATCTTTTCTGCATTGCTGCTAAGATTTGGGTGATGATACGAAGTAGGATGTTCACATGTGAATGTTGTTTTTTAGCTCAAGATCAAATAACAGTTAATGACTCAAATCAGACCCATTCATTCAGTTAATTTTTCATTAAAGAATGATTGATGTTGGGCAGCCCGGGTGGCTCAGCGGTTTAGCGCCACCTTCAGCCCAGGGTGTGATCTTGGAGACCTGGGATTGAGTCCCATGTCAGGCTCCCTGCATGGAGCCTGCTTCTCCTTCTGCCTGTTTCTCTGTCTCTCTCTCTCTCCCTTCTGTGTTTCTCATGAATAAATAAATAAAATCTTAAAAAAAAAAGAATGATTGATGTCATATACTGGGTAAGACACTAAATAGCTACTAGGAAATTGGAGGTTGAATGAAATGATATGCTATCTGGACCTATGGATTTTAGTTTCTAGAAAGACAATTTAATCAATCAACTACAAATCTGGTACTTAATTATACTGTGATGGACACTAAGACGAGTATAGAATGCTGAGAGAGCATATGAGGGGATCTAAGCCTCCCTGGTCGTGGGTGTGATGGTCATGAAAGTCTTCACAGAAGAAATCATATTATTCTGAGATGTGGATATAAGGAGAGCAAAGTAGAGAATGTTCCAGGCAGACAGAAGAGCAAGGGTGAATAAGATCATGGGAAGAAGGTCCTAGAGATGAAGCCCTGTGACACATTTCAGAGAGTGGTAAGACACTCATAGGATGAGGACTCAAAAGGGAGAGGATAAGTGTCATGTGATGAGAAAGACAAAGTCTTGTAGGCTTTCATAAGGATTTGGGGCTTTATTCCAAGAAGAGGGAGATGACACTAAAAAGCTTTGAGTAGGGAATTGGTGTCACAAGATTCACATTTTTGCAAAATCATGTTGATAGTAGTGTGGGTGAATGGTTGGGAAGGCTTCAAGGTCATATATGGGGACCTCCCCTTCCCCCAGGCATATATTCTTGTTACAGGCTAATGAGAAACAGAGAGAATCTATCCAAAGAGAAGCCCGAAGGCCATCCACCACCAGCAATGGGAACCCTTAACCGTTTCTTATCAGGGTGAAATCACCAGGTTCCTCTCGCATGACCATGGCATCCACATACTGGTTTTCAACCCTGTTCGAGCTCCTTTCCCCTGTGAAAGTACGGACCTTAATTCATCCTACATATTGAAGTATGGTTGTCTCCCAACATAACAGAAAGATTGTGGGACAATATCAATACCATCCCCACTTCCAATGAGGGACGTTCTACAACTGGACCAGAAGAAAACGAATTTTACAATTTTCCCATCAGGGACAACGTATATCTTTCAATCTTTAAGTAGAATGCTGTTTGGAGCTGTTTGTTCTGTTTTTATTGATTTATTTTTGCTCTTTATGTATTTTTATTTCTGCTGACGTATTCCCCACTGTAATATGTTGCTTGATAATAAATGGTGCTTAATTCTGGTTGAATCTCCATGAACATAAGTACATTACTTATTTTTTGAACTGTTGCAAATAGTTAAGCTCTTAACTGGATCCCAGGTAAAATTGTGCCTTTTCGGTTACTGTATTCACACCTTGCACTAGTCATCTTTTAATTTTCTTTGTATCTGTACAGAGCTTTACTGTGCTATAGCTGACAAAGAAATATAGTGTGCATTTGCACCACCTGGGGGGTTCAGTTGGTTAAGCGTCTGCCTTCAGCTCAGGTCATGATCCCAAGGTCCTGGGATAGAACCTTGCATCATGCTCCCTGCTCAGCGGGGCGTCTGCTTCTTTCTTTCCCTCTGCCCTTCCCCCCAGATCATGCTTTTTTTTCCTTTTCCAAATAAAAAAATTATTTTAATATCGTGTATATTTAAGGTGTACAAGTTGATGATTTGATATATATATGTATTGTTAAATATTCACTGCAAACTAATGAACATATCCATCACTTTACATAGTTAACCATTATTTGAGGAAGAAGGCATGAGAACACTTAAGATTTAATCTCCTAGCAAATTTTAACTATATAACATAATATTAACTGTAGTCATATTGTACGTTAGAACTCTGGAGCTTATTTCTCTTGCATAAGTGAAACTTTGTGCCTCTTGACCAACATCTCCCCATTCCCCCTCCCCCTTCCCCTAATAACTACCATTCTTCTCTCCTAGTTTGATTATTTTAGGTTCTACATGTTAAGTGAGATCATGCATTATTTGCTTTTCTCTGGATGGCTTATTTCACTTAGCAAAGTGTCCTCTAGTTTTACTCATGTTATCGCGAACAGCAATTTCCTTTTTTTTCTTTGCAGCTGGATAATATTCTGCTCTAACATATGTAATATATATGATAAGTAATATTATTGTGTAAAACTAATAAATATGAATAACATATCTCACAATTTTTTTTTAGCCATTCACTCATCAGTGGACATTTAGACTATTCCCATAGTATGGCTATTGTGCGTAATACTGAAACGAACATGGGAGAGTAGGTGTCTCTTCCAGAGCCTGATTTCATTTCCTACGGATGTATACCAAGAAGTGGGATTGCTGGGTCGTATGGTAGGGTTCTCTTTTTAATTACTTGAGGAACCTCTATATTGTTTTCTATAATGTCTGTACCAATTTACATTTCTGCCAACAATGTACAAGGGTTCCCTTTTCTCTACATCCTCACCAACATTTGTTATCGCTTGTCTTTTTTATAATAGCCATTCTCACAGATGAGGGGTGATACCTCATTGTGATCTTAATTTGCATTTCCTTGATATTGATGAGGTGGAGCATGTTTTCATATAGCTGTTGGTTATTTGTATGTCTTCTTTTGGAAAATGTCTGTTCAGGTTCTTTCTCCATTTATTAAGCAGATCATGTCTGTTTGTCTTTGCTTTTGAGTTGTATGGGTTCCTTATATATTTTGGACATTAGCTTTAGTTCTACTTATTTATTAATTCACAAAATATTAGTATCATCTATATATCAAGTGTGTGTGTGTATAATGGGGTGATGGTAAAGAAAATGGGCATCATATCTGCCTGCATGGAAGTTACAGGCGCTAAACAAATATACGTTATCATTTAATGAGTATTGTCTACTGACTATATGTGAGCAGTGGGCTAGGGACTGCGTACAGAGAGCTAACCTATGTTATCTCTGCCCTTGTGGAATTTATATAGACCAGTGACAGAGAGAGAGATGATAAACAGTTAAGCAAACAAATATATAAGTACAAGCTCAATTAATGCTTGGAGGGAATTTCAGAGGACCACGAGAGAGAATGATAGAGATTTGTGATGAAAGAAACCTATGTGAGAAATGATGCTTAACTGAGAGCTGAATAATCAAAAGGGATTAGCCAGGCTCTGTATTGATTTTTTTGTATTCATTCTACTACTTTATGTTTGTTTTTTTAAGGTGTTCAAAGCACTTAGGAGAATTTTACATTTTTGGCTTGAGAAGCATATAACTGATTTGGATGTTGGGGGCATTTAGTTTGTTAAACACAGTTTTGAGTTATGGTTTATGTGATAAGTGTTAATATTAAGAGAAGTTTTAACTATATACTAATTAATAAACTGAACTTAGGAAAGAATAGTGGCTATTGCTCTGCACACTCCAAAGTCTCCTTAGCATTTCCAAAAAGTTACCTAACAGAGGTCTTCCTCCTAGGAGCCTCTTCTTCACATGCTTACACGTAATAGTAAATATTGCCTTCTGTAGCTGTGCAGCCCAGTACATCCGTCTATTCGTTTATTTACTCATTTTTACACATTTATCCATTCAATTCATTCACATATTCATTGAGCGTTCACCAAGTGCTACTTTAAGCCAGGTACAATGATGGCACTGGGTAAAGGAAATCAGTTAAGACAGGAGACTTGCTGTCAAGGAGCATTCAGACCAGAGGAACCCAAAGATAAAGTAATTTGTTATCATGGAAAGGGCAGCAAGTCCTGTAACAGAGCTAACCTGGAAGGGCACGGTGCAAGGGCCTTCTAGAGGAAGGTGGGCTTAATGAATTTGTCCTAAAGAATATTGCTGGAAGGAGGCAAAAACATAGCTAAAGGGCAGAAAACAGCGTTGGCACAGGCCATTCGTGAAGTAACACATAGGTTTGTGTTTTGGAGCAAAGGGTTTCATTCCTTCTAAGTCATCAGCAACTCCTGCGGGCAACATCTTCTGGGAGGCGTTGAAAGATACCGTGCTGCGTCGTATGAGTCATGTGATAAGACTTATGTGACAATGACCCTGTTCTCTTGGAGTTTATACAGTATTAGGGAATGGCAAAGATGAATTAGAAGACCAGGCAGGGATCAGGTTATGAAGGACCTCGTGTATTCAGCTAAAATATCGACATTTTATCCTAAGTAAAAGAATTACAAGGTCAGTTAAAGTTAATTTAAGAAAGATCAACCTGGTTGTAATATAGAACACAGATTGTGGGGGTGGGGGTGAAAAAGGTGTTAGAGATTTGACATGAAAAGACTAATTAAGAGGCTGTTCAGATGGCCGGGAAGGTGGGAGGATGTTGTGGATGAGATCGATTTACAGATATTAAGGAGGTAGCCTCCTCAGATAGTCGGGGGAGTAAAAGGGACAAAGGAGTCAAGGGCGACTCCTGTTATTCAGCCTTGGGAGGCTCTATGAATATTGTTAAAATTCCTCAAGGCTTGGATTACTAGGTGTTGGAGTGACTCCATAAGGTTATTTATTTATGAAATTAGGAGCTCGTTGAAGATAGGAAGCTTTTCTTAGACCTTCGTCCTGACTTTACTTCTTCCTGTCCTACGGTACAGCAGTCTTCCCCGTCCATATTAGAAACTCAATACTCATTTAATCAGTTAAGAATCATATTTGTCTTCCCCCGTAGGAAGAATTTACACGTTCCTTAATACACTTGGAGTGAATTTTGGCGATCTGAGACTTCGTTTTTACTGAGAAGAGGAAATCTAGGATACGAACCAGAAGCAGATGAAGTTCTTTATCTCTGAATTACAAATCATGGAAAAAGTATTAAAAAAATATTTCTTATGTCTACATAAATATGCTTTATATTTTTTTTTCTGGAATACAAATCTCAAAAGGTTCCCAATTACGTAATAAAAATATGATGTTCTATATCACGACCCATAATCTGCCCCTATGTTTCAGTGATCCGTGAGCGAGACAGGCAATTCTTCACAACCGCACAGCCTTCCATCTCAGGAAGTCACCTCTCAGTGAAAGAAAAGGTACGCCTCTGTCGGGGTGACGCAGTGTCCAAGCCCTCCAGCGGCAACTCTATAATGAACGCTGTATGGGGAGAGTCAACAGGGATTATGGAAGCTCTCTGGTGGAAAGTCGAGGTGGGCAGTGGGTGTTTCGCTGATGTCCAGTGACCTTGATGGATTGCTTCTGCTGAGCCTCCCACCTCCTCAACACACCTTCATTTTGGTTGAGCTTATTCATCTTCCTCCACTCCCCTTCCTCTATTTGGGCCAATAGAGGAGACACACACTCAAGTTGAGAAGAACTAGAGTATGCTCTGCAGCAAACTGACTGGAGAAGAAACCCTCAGGAAGCTTGAGGCTTCCTATCAACCCACTGATATTTGTTGAATATTAGGTGTGAGTAGTGCTATGCATTTGGGAAGATGAAGAAAGCAGATACGAGACAGAGAGATTACCTTCAAGGCACTGACAGTCTACATGCTGAGCCCAAACAAGTGGAAGGAGAGTAAAATTTATTTTTGGAATCATTCCTATGAAACTATGATTTATGTAGTAAGCGTCTCTTGCACAGAGTGTAGTTGCTTGCTCCAAAGATGATGATTATTTTTATTTCTACTCTATTTATCTCTGTAAGTTGGGAGGGAATAGTCTAAAAATTATATGATCTCTAAATTATAATAAAGACACAAAAATTGAAATAGGATTTCTTAAAGCTTTCATGTAACATGACATCCCAATGCTGTAGCTCGTATCACAGCCCATTTGAGGTCACAGGGGAACTAAGTTTGCTTTTTTTAACCACGTAGACATGAGCGTTGTGGCGTGTGTTGCAATTACAAGGATGCCTTTCTCTGAAGGGCTGTTTTTGCAGAGATGGCCACAGCTTGATTTGGGGGCTCCCCGGCGAGAGAAGACATCCGAAGGTCCCAAATCTGGGTGTAGCCTGACACTTCCACTGCTCTGCTCTGAGAGTTGACGATGCCTGTGGAAGTGCGCCAAGGGCATTTCTGCACACAAGTCCAGCCTTTCCTCATTGAAGGTTTATGGGGCTTGTAATGTCAAGATTCATGAATTTCAGGGACTGTACTTGTCCTTGGATCAGATTTGGAAGCGGCTTTTGATCAGTGAAGTGAAACAATTAATTATAATAAATAATGCTACTAGGAGTCCTCACACAGTCAGCTGAAGGAGGAGGGGAGCCAAAGGAATAAAGCTTGTTTCTGGCAAAACCTCATCATCTGGCTGTCTGGATCAGATCCTGTTTGGCGATGGCACCCACAGCTCACTAGGCCGTTGGTGAAAGGCACAGTTGCTCTATCTTCTCAGCCAGTGGGTAGTTTCAGGTTCTGGTGGGTAGTGTGGGTAGTAGAAGGAGGTCAAAAAAATGGGAGACAAATGCAAAATTTCTTTGTATTCATCTCTATTTGATTGCTTTGTGCCCTGAAGCACATGATTTAATTATTTTCATCATTGCCTCGGCCTCCTCAGCTACCAATCTCATTGAAGGCAATAAAATTATTCAGCCTTTACAAAAAATGCAGCCATAATAATTTTTGACTCAATGAATAGTTAAAGGCTATAAAATCAGCTCCTTGGATGACCATGTCCAATTGAAAACACCAACCTAGAATTTTCTCATCTGTTAAAGGAAAACATAACCTTGCATAAAATGGAAGTCTCTGCCTCAGATTTTCATAGGAGATGCTTGTTATTCATTGCCTACAACTTATATTCACCATCTCCAATCCACACAAGAGCCCTCTGTGCAGGCATTATTTTCTGCAACCTAAAAATGAGGAAGGTAATGCTCAGACCTTGATGTCGGTTGGCTTCCCTCAAGGAGGTTCAAGAAAACCCTGAACTCTTACGCTGAGTTGACATTCTAAGGTGTGGGGAAGGGGCAGGAGTGGAGCTGGAGGGACACCTGAAGTGAGTGCCTGAGGTCTGATAAAAGCAAATCTAAGGATGAAGCTGAAGCAGGGAATGCTACCAATGGAGAGGAATGGGGGTGTCCATGCTTAGGCCCAAAATCACGAAGGCAAGGTGGGAGAGCTGTCAGAAGTAAACCGGAGGACCGTGGGGTTCCTCTAAATGTGTCATTCCCAAGGAAGACCACAGAAGGAGATGCTGACTCTGTCCGGCAGCCTGAGAGCCTTCCCTCTGAGTTTGTATGTGCCTGCGTGGACATGAATGTGTGTATGTTTGTGATTTCTTTACTCAAAGGCTCACCGGACTCAAGTCTTGGCTCCTTGTAAAGGTCACCAAGCTAGTTCTGAGGCTCACTGTTCTCATCTGAGACTGGGAACAATACAAATGCAGTAGCACAGAGATGTGACATGAAATAAATGGACGTGCAGCCCCTGACGACGCCTGTTTAAAGTATGTCGTAGCCTCTTTAACACTTGCTCATTTACTCATGTCCTTAACCTCACCACGTTGCAAGGCTTTGGATGATGTGTCTTTCTGTGTTGCACAGTAGCCATAATGATAGAGAAAGGGCACCGTGCACGCGTGCGTGTGTGTGTGTGTGTAGAGTGGGTGGGTCTCGCTAAAGATATGCTTAACGTATAGCAGCGAAGCTGTTCCAAAACCTGTAGGGTGTACTTGGTGACATTTCTGTACCCACAGGGGCTGTATGAGGGCGTACAGCGTGCGGGGTGGTAGCCAGCAAAGCCCTGAAAGCATGAGTGTCCTCGTCCACACTATGAAGGAGTTGAAGTGGGCCTGACTGGTTTTGCCCAAAGTCATGGAAGGAACCGGGTTTTCCGCTAAGCATCCAGCCAGAGAGGCGTATTACACTTTCTTGCAATAACCAGATACCTGAGAGATTTGAAGCTCCTTTCTGACTTGTGTGTTATCAGGACTTCCCAAGTGCGTATTTGCTTTAGTAGAAAATCCGTTCACTGTCCGCCCACATGAAAGTGTTAACAGCAGCCACCGCTATGGTGTCACCTGCTTTCAGAGTTTGCAAAGAGCCTTGCTGGGAGGCCCATCAATTCCTCAGCGTGGTTGGGCGGCTGACGGGACTGATAAAGAGGACAGAGGGCTTAGCGTTGGATAGCGTGGCTCTCAATCTTAATTTAACCACTCACCAGTCCTGTGACCTTGGGCAAACGACTTGATCTCACTGAGTCTGAGTTTCCTTATCTTATGAAATTAATACCGGTCCCCCAGAGGTGCTGTGAAGATTAAATGGGGTGAAGCACATTAAATGTCCAGGACGGTATCTAGACCTGACTCACCGCATCATCAGTGTGAACCCAACGGCCAAGTCCCCCGAGACACTAAAGGCAAATTCAAGTCTCAGTGAGGGGGTTGGATCCAATGATCTTTAAGTAACTGTCCAGCGCTAAGATTCCATGGCCCTAAGGTTACAAGCTGTGCAGCCACGCTGAGAAATAATGTCTCCAATTGCAGGTTTGCTGTCTCTCCCTGTCCCCTCTTGTAAATCATGGCATGGCGGGGAGCGCCGGTCACCTGACCTCTTAGGGCTTGACATTTTTCAGGTGTTAATGGGATGTTCCCATTTATATGATAACGGTGAGAAATGATTGCTGATATTTTAAAATAAAGGGCACTATATGTTCATAAGCAATTAATCAGGATGTTTTTGCCCCCGGAGGATGGATTGAAACTGTAGCGGGAAGAGGGAACCCAGGGTTAGAAGATAGCTGTGTTCAAATTTTAGTTCCGCCAGGGGGACGCTGACAAATAGCTTTGACTCGTACTTCCTTTATTAGTAACGTGGGGATGACAATCTCTACCCACGGGGTCTTATGAGGATTAAATGAAGTAAAGCACATAAGGTAAATCCAATGAAAAGATAGATAATAAATATATAATAAATATATCTATATAAATATAAAAATGAAGAAAGGGAAAATAAAACATAACGTTTCTGCCAATGAAAATGATGATGATAATAAAGGACGGATTAATGAAATAATTGCAGTTAATAGACATAACATATCCACATTAGACACTGGAATTTCTCATTCTTGAGATTTTTCTGATAATGTAAATACTCAGTATATAATTTTACTAGAGTTTAAATGTATTTCCTTCCTCTCCTTTCCTTTAGAATAGGATTCCACAAACTTTTTTTCTGTAATGGGCCAAACAGTAAATATTTTAGATTTTGCTGGCCATATGGTCTCTGTCGAAAATGCTGGGTTCTGTTGTAGCGTGAAAGCAGCTGTAACAATAGGTAATGAGTGGGTGTAGCTGCCTGCCAATAAAAGTACTCACAAAAGCACGCGACGGGCTGGATCTGCCTTGTGGGCCGTAGTTTCCCAATCCACACTTCAGAACACTGATTCACTCGACAATATTTATCGAACAACCACGTTGTTTAAAATGCTGTCTTTGAACTGTTGGAGGTGCAAAGGTGAGTCAGTGTCTTGCATGGACAAACAGAACACAAATTTAAAACCAAATCCAAGAGTTTTTATTGCTGGAAAGTCGTTGGCCAGACGTAGGCTTTCAAAAAAGTTAACAAGATACTAGCTGAGCAGCCACGTCCGGGGCCACGTTTTGATTGTTTGCCAGTTTCTCACTATGTGACTTGGAGCAAATTGTTCAAGGGTTCTAAGCCCCAGTTCGCTCTAGGTCTGTTAACTGCAAACAACTCCCTTCACCGCCCAGAGTTTTGGGGGGAATTGAGATAAAGCCCACAGAGCACATAGCGAGTTGACCGGCACGCGGTAGGCAGCCAAAGCGCGTTAATTCTCCTTACTCAGAAGCTGGGAGGCACAGAGCCCGTCGTCCCGGGACGCAAGGCCTGCTCAAGCCACAGCCACTGCGCCACGCTCCCACTCTCCCTGGCCCACCTTAAATCCCACTCCTCTGTGAGGATCCTCAGCAGCCATCTCTTTCCCACGATCAGAATTGCTATAGTGTGTTAGGTACCTCTCTCTTTTGACCCAACTTCCTGCCTATTTTTACGCATCGTGATCATGAGCTTCCCTTGCAGAATTCCTTCCTGCCTCCTGTGACTCTCTTAGCACATTTTGTCCAGGGTAGCAGTACAGGGAAGCACAGGGTTCCCCGAGGACGCTCGGTTGAGGCCTGACTCTGCAACACGTGCTGCATCTTCCCATCTTCCCACCCTGTCGCCAGCGTCGTCCGCCCATCAGCTTCACATTCGCTGCCGCTACTGGTCTGTAAAGGACATTAGGGCGTAACCTATGAATGGTAAAAGTGCTCTTAAAGTCTATCTGGGATTATTGTCAACGAGACATCTTTATCGACTTAACCCTAAGAGGGTTTACTTCTCCCAATGAAATTCTGTAACGTGTCTGCTCCTTTTGCTCAGTATTTCAGTTCTGCTGCATAAAATAAACACTGGCTTGCTTTCTCAGGCTCACTGACAATTAGAGACAAATTTTACCCTTTGTTGTTGTTAGGTTGAACCCTAAAATTTTCCTTTTTTTTTTGTAGATCAAATGGTTGAATATTAAGAAATTCACATGGACCAACCTAAGGCTATTGTTATCATCATTATTATATAGGGACAGTGCTCTCTTAAAAAATTTTTATTTATTTATTCATTCATTCATTATTTATTCATTGTATTCATTCATTCATTCATTCATTCACTCCTTTAAAATGAGCATGAATGGAGGGGGGCAAAGGGAGGGAAAAAGAGAGAATTTCATGCAGACTCCACACTGAGCAGGGCTCCATCTCACAACCCAGCTCATGATCTGAGTCGAAATTAGGAGTCGGAGGCTTAACCAGCTGAGCCACCCAGGCACCCTGTGATGATAGTACCTTTGATTAGAGTTTAAGCTAAAAATGAATTTCTATCATCTATCAATACTGTGTATTGCAATTAAGTACCTACCTCTTCTAGCCTCATTGAACAGGGTCACCACAGTGTAATCGTTCACACTCAATAATACACAGGTGCTTTATATACAACTGTGGTAGCTTACTAATTTAACAAGTACTGTATAATATCTACAATACCCCGTCAGCATTAATGCCAAGCTACATAAGGGAGGGTCATGTGTTCTTGGAAGCACATAGTTGGTTAAAAAATATGGAGGGATGGAGAGCAGGGGTAAATTCCAGGAAAGCATTCGGAAAAGGTCCACTAACTCATTCTAGAACTCATTCTACAACAGTAAGGGTGGAGTTAACAGGTTGGTTACATACTTGGCTCTCACTTCTCACTCATTGTGGTCTACTCCCTCCTGATGTGACTTTGCAGCCTCCCCCCCCCCAGCAAGGGGTAGATGTTTGTTCACCCCTTGATTTGGTGCTGGTCTTGTAACTTGTTTTGGTCCAAAGAAGGCAGCAGCAGAAGTCATACTGTATCAGCTTTGTCTGCAGGCTCTGAGTGGCCTTTCTTATAGCTCACAGCTTTTGATGGGGCTCTGGACACACTGGTCCCAAAGTATGGCACCTTGGCACATTGATTATTTCAAGCTGAAGAAGTATGAGAAAATGGCAGAAGCAGAAATGTCATTCTGACCTTCCACCTCTTTCTCTTTTCTTCCCTAAAACAGGTCATCAAACCCTCCTGTGAGAGGTGTCTTCCCAGACCTGATGGGAAGGAGCATCCTTATCTCTAAAGACAAAAGACACCACAAAGAATCCTGACAAACAAGTCTTGCTCCTTTTCCCCCAGCATATCCTGCAACTACCTCACACTCCCTAACCCACCATTTTCCTCCATGGCTGTCTACTCTTCATCAAAGCCAGCATAAAATACTCAGGTCTAGCTATTTCTTTGGGTCTTCATTTACTTATGAAGGCTCCTGTGCTACATAAAGCCAATATTAAAAAAAACCCGTGTGCTTCTTTCCTGTGAGTCTGTCTTTGTCAATGTAATTGTTGGACCCAGGCAAGGACCCCAAGAGGGTGGAGGAAAACATTTCCTCCCCAACAATTTCACAGAATCTTGCTCAGCCCAGCCTGACCTCACCTGACCTGCTGAGAAACCATGAGGGGAGTGTAGCTGAGCATCTCCGACCAGCTGCCCCCACTTGACCTGGCCTAGAAGTCAACTGCAGCCAGAGTAATCCGATTGTCCATTTTAGCCTCGCTTAAGCTGCTGACTCACAAATCCTGAGCCCAATGGCCACTGAAGTTTTGGGGGACACTTTGTTAAACAGAAAATGATTGTTGAGAAACAGATTTTGGAGAGAAAGTTAGATTTCAGCTCGTTCTTGAAATTAAAAAAAAAAAAAAAAAGAAGTTGCCAGATTTGAGAAAAGAGGAGGAGGGAATAGGGAATTCAAGGAAGGGTAAGCATTAAACAGATAGGCTTATATTCAAAAGGCTTTTTTTTTCCCCTAAGAAAGTGAAAAATCCAGTAAATCTGAATCATATTGATGATATAGAATATAGAAGGTATGTGCGAGACAGAGAGAGGGAGAGAGAAAGAGAGAGAGAGAGTAAGCATGGTTGTGTATGTTTGGGAAATTGGGAGGGTATGAGGAGAAATGAATCTGGAAAAGCAGGTTGGGACGAGACTGAAAAAAAAAAACAACCTTGTAGAACAAACTTATGAAATGAGTTTTAATCTCAAATGTTGTCCCTGCTTGTCTGTAAACACTTTGATGTGGGCTGGGGAAGAACTGGAGGATGAAGAGCGAGAGCTACCAGTCACTGAGAGGCTCTGCATGCCAAGTACTAGGACGGCAGATACTCGATACACCTGTCATTCCTACAGCTCTCGTGTCACTTTTAGGGATGTTAGGCTAATTTATGGAAAGGGAAGTCTTAGAGGACAGGAGACTCCATGCCCTGGTTTGTCAGGATAGTCCTAACTTACACCTGTTGTCTAAGTGGACAACAGTGTCCCTTTCACTGTCAAAAAGTCTCCTTTGAAAGTCTTCTTAGAGGGTCTATAAATTGCCTGATTTTTAAAAAATTTATTTATTTATTCATAAGACACACACACACACACACACACACACACACACACACAGAGGCAGAGACACAGGCAGAGGGAGAAGCAGGCTCCTTGCAGGGAGCCTGACATGGGACTCGATCCTGAGACCCCAGGATCACACCCTGGGCCGAAGGCAGGCGCTAAACCGCTGAGCCCCCCAGGGATCCCAAATTGCCTGATTTTGCACAATTGTTTAAGTGGTAGACCTGAACTTTGAATCTGCAAGGTGTGCTAATATTAATTATTAAACTGACAGTGTTTGATGCATACAGGTGTGTTAAATATTTGCTTGAGATTTTGTTTTTATAAAGATTTGGGGATGAGTATTTTTAACCCATGGGATGTAGCTCTGGCATGAAAATTTGAGTTGGGAAAAAACCTGCCCCAATTTATGGAAAATAGAATGGCCAAAAGGATGTATCGTTTATGGAGCACCTGGATGGTTCCGTCAGTTAGGTGACCAACTCTTGCTTTTGGCTCAGGTCATGATCGCAGGGTTATGAGATCAAACTCCATGTTGGGCTCTATGCTGAGCGTGAAGCCTGCTTAAGATTGTCTCCCTCTCCCTCTGCCTCTCTCCCCCCTGCCCACAAATGCATGCTGTCTCTCCCTCCCGTCGTCTCTCTCAAAAAAAAAAAAAAAAAAAAAAGAATGTGTCTTTTGGACAAATGCAGATTCATCTATATCGACAAAAAAAGAAGAAACTTTTAAAAATGATAATATATGGAACAGGAAACATGGATACAGCTGGTTGCGTGGTGTGGGTTAAAGGGCGGAGAGGTCAACCATTTTTACCCAGTCACATTTGAAGGCTTATGAGAAATCAGTAGATTTGGTGTTATCCTTGCTCTTGAACGGGCGTCATGACCAATCTGCCTTTCCCTGCCGACCAGCGTAATTACCAAGCATACACACGTCAGCTAAGTCAATCAAAGCACAGTTCTGACTCAGAGATTTAGGGAAATGTCATGGTGCCTGACGTAAGTTTTGAAAATAGATCATACCCTTTTTCCCCGGTTGGGCCCCATGTATACCTCCCTGCAAACTTGATGCTAATTGCTTTGTTGTAGCGTAGGTCAAGTTGCTGTCAGTTCTTTCTGATTATATTTTTCCTGGAGCTTTTTAGTATCCAAACTTGTCTTGCTCTATCACACACAATTGATGTTATACATGATCAGCAAATTAACATACTGCCCAAACAATTTCCTGTGGCTGTTCGGCAGTCTGATCAGAAGCTGCTCTGAGCTTCACCACAAATGAGTAAGTCTGATTTGGAAAATTAAAAAAAAATAAGAATACGAAGCAAGGCTTTCAGTTCTACAGTGTGGAATATAATGGTCCCTTTATTGTGAGGCTATGTTGGACACGGCATAGGTGTGTTTACACAAAGGATTATGGTTCTGAGTCTGTGACCCTTAACCACACGTGTTCTAAGGGATTTGTGACAGAGAAGGTCTTCTGGATTAGGCTTTACTAAATATTCTCTGAGAATCTACTGGGCTCCCCATGCTGCGGGCATAAGAATCAGAAGCTATTCTTGCCTACGTGCTAGTGAAAGCAGAACCAGATCCGACTAATATGGGTTCAAATCCTACACTCCAAACTTATCAAGGACGATTTACTGATTGGGGATCGAAGACTACATTTTTGCTTTTCAGATTATGAAAGGAAGATATTTAGAAATTTGAATAAATTTGGGGCATGGGGGTAGCTTAGTCGGTGAAGTATCTGACTCTTGATTTCAGCTCAGGTCATGATCTCAAGGTCCTGGGATCAAGCCCTGCATGGGGTTCTGTGCTCAGTGGGGTGTCTGCTTGAGATTCTCTCTTTCCCTCTCCCTTTGCCATTTCCCCTGCTTGCATGTACAGGAACACACCCCTCTCTAAAATAAAAATGAATAGATCTTTATTATTTATTTATTTATTATTTTTTTTAAAAGAATTTTTATTTTATTTTATTTATGATAGTCACAGAGAGAGAGAGAGGCAGAGACACAGGCAGAGGGAGGAGAAGCAGGCTCCATGCACCGGGAGCCCGACGTGGGATTCAATCCCGGGTCTCCAGGATCGCGCCCTGGGCCAATGGAAGGCGCCAAACCGCTGCGCCACCCAGGGATCCCTATTTTTTTTTTTTTTATAAATAAATCATTAAAAAGATTGCTTTTGAAATTTGAAAAATTTCAAAATTTGAAATTTCAAATTTGAAAAATTTGAAAAATTTAGAAAAGAATATAGAGAAAAATCAGCATACCAACTTGGCAACCATTAACATGCTATTTCCTTTAAATGCTCTCTCCGTACACATATGTATAATTATAACATCCTTGTGTTTACACTAGATCTAGCTGTCATTTGTGCCTTGCTTTTTACCCCATAACATTAATGAAATATGTGATTTTTCTAAGCTACTAATGTTCTTGAAAACATTTTATTGGCCTCATGCTTTTCAAAGTTATGGTTGTACCACCATGTATTTAATCCCTCTTTTACTTATGTGCATTTAGGTTGTCTCCAATCTTTCTTGATTATTATTAACTCTTTGAGAAACATCCTAATGCATTTGTGTTTGCTTCTCTGATTGTTTCTTTTGTCTAGTTGTAGTACTTCTGGTTTTAAAGCTATGGACTTGTTATTTTATATTCATATAGTAGTAACTGTTCATATTTTTAAAAATTTCAATAAATCTAATGGTTTTGTGATTAAAATATTAGACTTTTTTAAGACCAAAAATGAACTTGGCTTTCTTCTTGGAGGAGGTAGCTTTCAAAAGTTTTGTTGTTTCTCATAGTATTTAATACCTTATCATCTAATAACAAGTGTGTATTGTTATGTCCACACTTTTCAGGGTTAGTTATCATTCATTGTCCTACTACTATGAAAGACAAACCTTTAGCTTTCTTAACTCTCTTTTCTTTTTCCTTACCATTTCCTCAAACACTTCTTTTCCTTTATTCACCCCATATTATTATAGCAAATATTGGTTAATTACATCGGTATTCAGTGTTTTTGGCATTATGACTGTGTAACTATTATTCACAGGTGAGCCAAAGTATATATATGCTAGAATTCATTTCCTGTGAAACTTTTCATTTTTCCTGGAGCTCATAATTGCCTTTATTTTTAATTGGTGAGTTTTCTGTATACCTATTAGCCATTCATCTCCACATTCTCTAAGAAAATTATAGTAGTCAAATATATAGTCAAATATACAAGAAAGTCTATAGCTTTTGTATCTTATATCTGTATCCCTCCCAGAGCCCTCTGACTACCTACTTTAAATAGGTTGTTCTAGGCAACCTCAATTCCTGGCAGCCACTAGTATTTTCTCCTTCTCCATGATCCTGTCATTTCAAGAATGTTATATAAATGGAATCTTACAATATAACCTTTTAATTGTTTCTTTTTTTCAATCAGTATAATTCCCTTGAGATCTATCTAAGTTGTGTGTGGATCAATACTTTGTTCCTTTTTATTACTGAGTAGTAGTCTGTGGTATGGATCCACCATAGTTTGTTAAACCATGTACCCATTGAAGGACATCGGGTCATTCTTTTTTGGCTGAATGATATTTATTTTCCACAGAGTTGGCTTGATTTTTGTCTCAAAAAGCAGGATCATGGTTAAATACCATGCCTGACTCCTCACTTAAGAGCAGAAGGGTTTTATAACCTACGAACATCTGTGTCCTAGAACTTTGCATGGTTCTCTGCCACATGATAAATTCCAAGAATCAATTTGATTTCTGAACAACTGAGATGTAAGTAACAGAAAAGTAACTGCTGTAGGATTCTGGAGATCACTGTGTTTGAGGATTCGGTCTTGGCCTCACAGAAAAAAAGGGGCTTTCTGCTGATACTGTCTGCTGAAGAGTAGGTAGGATATGGTCAAGCAGCAGCATGCAGCGAAGTTGCCCATTGCGTGATCAAAACCAGCTGGCAAAGGAAGTATGTAAAAATAACCGAATGGATCAAGATGAATTGAGCCGAGCGTGTGTAGATGAGTCAAGGGAGATAGGACGGAAAGATAGCTTGGGACCAGACTGAGCATGACCTAAATGTCCAGCTAAAGATTTTGACTTTCTTCTCCTAGAGTTTCAAAAAGCCACATCAAGTTTAAGGTTAGAGGAGGACTGGTGGAAGCCGTGCCCTAGTAAGTGGTTGGTGGCATTTGTTGCAATACTGCAGGTATTTATGTGCAGGGGCCATGGATATCCTGCCTGGGTTGGATAGATCTCAAGAGCTATAGTGTCTTTGGATAAGCAATCACCACATCATGATTGGTTTCTGTTCCCAGTTAGAGGGAGGGTCTACAAAGAGGGGAGGAGTTCTGAAGGCGGTCACCAGAATCCGTATCAGATTGGGAAGAACCGAGACTGGGACATTTCAGCTCCTGAAGCCTGTAGCCACTTTCATCGTGTTTCCTGTCTTCGTCTCCCAGTGACAGGTATGCAGTCCCCATGACTTCAGCTCCTTGCATGTGATTTACACATAATCTATCACTGAATTCTCACTGCAGGTGTGAGTGGAAGGTATTTTTGCTTGCATCAAGAGGGGAAGTACCTTGGTCCTGTGGATGCCGCTTGTGGGGCTCCCAGTGGGTCAGGAGAATATTGCCTTCCAGAGGAAAAGTAGGAGAAAGAGCACGCCCATGAGAGAGTTTGGTGGATCTTCTAAAACCAAACTGGAGGAGTTCTGGTACCATCATTAAATCCAAATGGGAGCCATGAGGCTGTGCGGGGAGGAAAATCAACAGTGCAGAGCACACAGAGGAAGGAAATTGGAGTGAAATAGAAGCAGATGACCTTGACAGTCCTGGGGAGGGAGCTCCGCAAACACTGCCCTGATGATGGCTTTTGCCTTGTTGACTCCTGACAGATGAGTCGGTTGGCGCAACTTAAAGAAACAGGACATATCCGGATCTGTATCTATATTGATAGCAATGTAGAGATTGAGATTTATTTTAAGGAGTTGGCACCTGCCCACGTGGACGCTGGCACATCTACCGTCCTCAGGGCAGGCCAGAAAGCTGGGGACTCCGAGGAGAGTTGATACTGCAGCCTCAAGGCTGGAGGCCGTGCGGAGGCCGTCCAGAAGCCATCCAGAGTCTGGAAACCATTTGGAGACCATCGGGAGGAAGAACTCCTTCCTTCGTGGGGAACCTCGGTCTTTTCTCTTAAGACCTTCAACTGATTAAATGAGGCCCACCCGCATTATGGAGGGTCATCTACTTCGCTTAAAGTCTACCCACTTCCCCTAGGTATTCTGGGCCTGGAAAGGCAAACATCCTTCAGATGGTTGGTGATAATAAGGATATTCAAATTCATCTTTGTCCATGTGCCGCCACGGTGGGAACAGGGCTCCCTAAGAATCTGGCCCTGCCCGCTCCATACTTGTGTCCACTGTTAAGAGACCCAGCGGGAGTTGATCTGGAAGCAGGCAGTGCCCCAGCGGGAGTGACTGGCGGCTTTCCACCCAGGGGCCTAGGGAGAGGCTTTGCAGGGGAAAAGACAGAGAAAAGTAGGGAATCTACTGATCGGCTGCAGCACGATGGCCCCGTTGGCCGTTTGTGATTGGTTGTCCCTAATGTTTAATGGATTTCATAACCTGGAGGCATTTATAGGCTCCGATTTTGGCTTCTTACACAGGCTGCCAGGACGCTGGAGCCACCGCCGTCTAATGGGCTCCCTGTGTAAGGAACTTGACCCACCCCAAGCACATACTCTGCTCACCCCGAGCCTCCTCCGTCATCCTGACCTTCGTCCACATTAGATCTCCTCCCCAAACACCCGCCTCCTAATCATCTACCTGCATAACTTCTGCTGATGATCTCTCCTCCCATGTGAGAAGCAGGTTGTGCTGCGCGGTGCGCACCTGCTTGTCTCGGAGCGTCCAGGACCCAGGTGGTCAGTGGCCCGCGTGACTGCCTGCCCCGAACACAGAGCCCCCGGGACGGGAAGTGCTCTGTACCGCAGCATCCCCGGGTTTGACATCTGGTAGGGACCCAAAAGGCTTTTGTTGAGTAAACAAGTGAATGAGTCTTTATTCCTTAAAGGTAATATTTGAATACGCTAGAACAATTATTTTTCCCCAGATGTGTTATTCTCCCCAGTGAAGTAATTAGTCTTTCACCAATTTGTTCAAATTTTCTTTTAAATAGCAGATTTATGCAAATTAATTTTAACACACAGTACTATGATTAAAAAAAAAATAAAACAAAACACGAAGCCAACACGTATTTAGGAAACTCAAAAAAACTAAAGACTCAGGAAAGTACAACAATTTGCTGGAATCGCGGTACCTACCTCTGGACTATTATTATTTTTTTTCACAAAGGAAACCCCAAACCAAAAAAGAAACAAAAAGCAAAGCATTTTTCAGGAACCCTTGAAATTTGACCTCCAGGCAAAGGGATAATTAACAAGAAAACAATGTAGGATTTGTTTTCTAGATTAATTGTGAGTAATTAAAAAGGTATTCATTAGATAAGCAGCAATACAAATTGCAAAAATGTTAGATAAGAGAAAATCTCATTAATGTTATGTCTATTGAATAATAAAATCCTGTATTTGGAAGCCTAATTATTTTGATACTATTTAAGACACGACCCTTAAGCCGACTGTAAGTCTTTGGGAAACATCCTTTACTCTCTTGATTCAGTTTCGCCATCTATAAAATAGTTCCAAAATGCTCTAAGCTCTAAAATGACTCGTGACTTAACTTTACCTGTTTCTACGTAAAAGAAAAAACAACCCAAACAAATCAAAACAGCAAAAAACACCCCAACCTAAGCGGTGATACCCCAGAACCCCACTAGATGGCAGGGTTCCCATTTCAAAGAAGAGCTACTTTTCTTGTTCCAAAACAAGAGCCTCCAACAAACAGAATTTGAAATGTGTTTATTTGTACGGCCATAAAAATGGCACATCTGATCCAGTTTTCCACTGGGTTCCATGTTTTTCAGTGATTTGCAGCCAGTTTTTTTTTTTTTTTTGAGGCAGATTAAGGAAGTTATTTGATACGTAGTCAAATTCTTTCCAAATAATCAAAGCTAATCCCTAGTTCTTCTTTTTAATCAGACGTTACATGTCCACAGTGTCATTAGCCGATTAAAAAAAAAAATTAAAAGAAAAAAGGAACCTTTCATGAGCACGGTTCCACGGAGCCCTCAGCAAGTGTAAGTGTGAACATCTCTGGAATTTCTTTGCAGTTCCAGAAAGCCAAAGCAACACCTGCTAAATTTCGTTAAATTCCTGACAGGATGCTCACTGCTGTTTAAAAACTATTCCTACCCTGGCCAGTTATGACTGGCTGAGACCGCACACTGCAAAGGTAAATTCAACTGAATTTCCAGACAAACGAAGGTTTCCTTGATCCGCAGAGTAAACGTACGTGGGTAATCTTTGCAAAACAAGTGGCCTGCATGCAGAGATATTTTTATTATTACCAGTTATTATGATTATTATTGTTGCTGACTTGTTTTTTTCTAAAACCTTCCCAGCAGTATTTTCCAAGGAACTTTAGAAAAAGAGATGCCTTTCTTCCAAATCTAACATAGCAGACCAACTGCGTCTCAACCAAAATAAATTTTTTCCACTTGCAAAGTTCACACTGAGTAACACTTTATTAAAGAAAAAGGAATCTTCCAGAGTTCTCTCGAAACTCCAGCTTTTCTCCCATTCTCCATATTCTCCAGAAACTGCTGGACTTTCTAGCTTAAACAAATGAAAATTATCCCGGGGCAGAATTATCTGAAGCCTTTATAACCCTGTCTGTTGGCAAAGCAGCATCGCACATTACAAAGAATCCCCCTGAACATCAAACAAAGTGATATATTTTGTGGTCTTCGGGGTAAAATATGAAACAAATGCACAAAAGAGCTACCTCCCTCCATTTAGAGCAGCAACAGCAAAACCAGGTTATTCTTGAACCCCCCCCCCCCCCTTGTGACGGACAATAGGGTCTTTAAATCCGTCCCCAGCCTCTGGGCCGAGCTTAGACGCAGAGTATTTTCATATATCATGAGATCTCTGTCTTCCTGCCTAATCCTACCGCACCACGATGCTCCTAGCACAATGGGGACGCAGGCATGCCTCATTTCCATAAATTACACAGCCCGACGTTTTCATAAAGACAAATTCCAATTGTAAACTATTAAACCTAATTCAGCGTCCTTTGATGTCTGAGAAACACGGGGAAGTTTAAGCGTTCCCACATGGGAATGCGTCCCGGGAGTAGGTGCGCCAGCGGCGGGAGGTGACGTCTTGGCCCCCGTGGGGCTTCAGCCACTTGGGGTATTTGCCTTTCCAGACACGCTGGGAAAATAAACCCTGGACGCTGGGGACAAGCTGCCGCATCATCACTTCCCCCAAAAGGCGAGGCTCTAGGCCCCAGTCGGTCGGAAGTGAGTTTCTCTGCCCCCTGACTTGGTGGCTCCCTGGAAGCTGAGGCCCCGGCCCCCCCCCCCGCTGCCCCGAGCAACAGGCTCGTCCTAGTAAAGGTGCCTCCTCCTTGGTTTCTAGGCTGTGACCTCGCAGGCCCCTGTGTAACCCGGTCCCAGGGCTTGGTGTCCACCTACCACCAGTTTTCCAGCACTTAGTTGTGGAATTTCCTTGACGGACCTTGTTCTCCGCGTCCTGTGGACAAGAATCCTGTGAGCCTTCTCCTTCCTGTTTGCTTTCACCGGCCCAGGGCCCAGGGCTCCGAGGGCTCTGAGGGCTCCGAGGGCTCCCGGGGCTCCCAGGACTCCGAGGGCTCCCAGGGCTCAGGGCTCCTAGGGCTCCCAGGGCTCCCAGGGCTCCCAGGGCTCCCAGGGCTCAGGACTCTGAGGGCTCCCGGGGCTCTGAAGGCTCCGAGGGCTCCCGGGGCTCCCAGGACTCCGAGGGCTCCCAGGGCTCCCAGGGCTCCCAGGACTCCGAGGGCTCCGAGGGCTCCCAGGGCTCCAGGGTCCCAGGGCTCCCAGGGCTCCCAGGACTCCGAGGGCTCCCAGGGCTCCCAGGGCTCCGAGGGCTCCCAGGGCTCCCAGGGCTCCCGGGGCTCCCGGGACTCCGAGAGCTCCCGGGGCTCCCAGGACTCCGAGGGCTCCCAGGGCTCAGGGCTCCCAGGGCTCCCAGGGCTCCCAGGGCTCCCAGGACTCCGAGGGCTCCGAGGGCTCCCAGGGCTCCCAGGGCTCCGAGGGCTCCCAGGGCTCCAGGGTCCCAGGGCTCCCAGGGCTCCCAGGGCTCTGGGCTCCAGGGGTCGGGGCGCTCTCTGAGCCCAGGGCCTGCCCCAATCACTCCCCCGAGGGCGGGAGAGGTGTGAAAAGCAGAGGGCAAAGCCAGCCCAGGGCCCTCAGCAGGTGCGGGCCTGCCTGGTGGGGAGGTGGTTCAGGGAGGCAGCGGCTGGGGTCGGGGCCCTGCGGGTCCTGCTCAGCGCAGTCCGCAGGGGTGGGGGGGACCCGAGGGGAGCTCCCTGCACTGATGCTGAGACCCTGCCCTCCTGGCCCAGGGGCGGTGCAGGTCCCGGCCCCCGGGGTGGGGGCGGTGGTGGTGGTGGGGGGGGCATTGTCCCCAGGGAGCCGGGGCCACTACGGCTTCTCTGGGCCTTTTTATTTATTTTTTAATTTTTTTTATTTATTTATGATAGTCACACAGAGAGAGAGAGAGAGAGAGGCAGAGACACAGGCAGAGGGAGAAGCAGGCTCCATGCACCGGGAACCCGACATGGGATTCGACCCCAGGACTCCAGGATCGCGCCCTGGGCCGAAGGCAGGCGCCAAACCGCTGCACCACCCAGGGATCCCCTTCTCTGGGCCTTGACCTTGGCAGCCCTCAGCAGGCCGCTGGTGATGTGACGTGCGTGGCCTGGGGTGATGGGGTGCGGGCAGGGGTGTGTGGCGGCAGGAGGGGGGGGCTGGGCGGCTGCACCGCGCTGAGCCTCAGCCCCTGAGGGTTCCCTCAAGGCCGGTTTTGGACAAGTTTGCAGCAAAAGTGCGGGCCTGGGGCCCGGGGGGGCGGCAGAGGGTCAGTGGCCGGGACTTGGGGACACCCACCGGCTAAGGCAACCGCAGCGTCACCACCTCAACTCCTGATTTCCTTATAACTTCACTTTGTTTTTAAAATGAAATCTTAGGGCCCCGGGGGGGGCTCAGCGGTTGAGCATCTGCCATTGGCTCAGGGCGTGACCCCAGGTCCTTGGATCAGTCGGGCATCAGCCTCCGCAGGGAGCCTGCTTCTCCCTAGGCCGGGTCCCTGCCTCTCTCTCTGTCTCGGGAATAAATAAATAAAATTAAAACAAATTTGTTTAAAAAATGAAAGCTTAGGTGGCATTTTTCTGAAATAATCAGTATCAAGCCAAACACCCTTCCTCCCAATAAAGCAGAGCCCTTCCTGGGGGGTTATCCTGCGGCTCTCCCCCCACATCTCAGTTTTTTGTTTGCCTAAGCTGGGCCATAAATTCAGTCTTCAAATAAATGTGCATTTTCTTACCTGATTATAATGTCATGAGCATTGCCGGTCTATAAACATTCGTTGGTTATTTTAATTTCTGTTACACTTACGATACTTTGTGCAAAGTATTTCCTCATTTGCCTTAAGTGTATAAACCTTAACGATGACTCTTTGGACTTACCCTGCATATAATTGTATTTCTCCTTACCAGTTGTTGGTGATACCACGATGCCCCCATAGCTTGATGTCTGTCCTTTTATTCTTTCCTCAGCCAACTGTCACAAAAATTTTAATATGCTTTTCACCAAGGGTATGAGAGCAAAGTGTATACTCTCTAAATTCACATAATGAGGTTGTTTTTCTTCTACCAGAACGACAAGATGGCTTGTTGTAGAATTTTATTTATTTATTTATTATTTATTCATTTATTTATTTATTTATTATACATTTTTTTATTGCTGTTCAATTTTGTTGCAGAATTTTTGGTCAAAAGTTTGTCTACTTGGGGGATCCCTGGGTGGCGCAGCGGTTTGGCGCCTGCCTTTGGCCCAGGGCGCGATCCTGGAGACCCGGGATCGAATCCCACATCGGGCTCCCGGTGCGTGGAGCCTGCTTCTCCCTCTGCCTGTGTCTCTGCCTCTCTCTCTCTCTCTCTGTGACTATCATAAAAAAAAAAATAAAAATAAATAAAAAAATAAAAAAAAATAAAAAAAAGTTTGTCTACTTGAACACTGAAATCTCATTTATTCAGTCTATTCGCTGAGCACCTACTATGCGGCAGCGTCTCCCGGGTGCTGCAGGCAAGCGAGGAAGATTAGAGTCTTTGACATTTCTGAGCTTGCGTTTGCTGGAGGCCGAGACAGCTTTTACTTCCTTTCTCCCTCCATGCCTTCTTTCTTTTCCTCTTATTTTGAGTACATGCAAATGAGTGTTTTTCTCCTTTATTTTTGAAATTGAAAAAAGCAATGGAGGGTATTATGGTGAACTCGTAAAGTGAGAGTATGAACTGAGACTGTGTCTCTTTTTACTAATTTTTCCTAGGCCTTGGAGTGCGTGTCAAAGTATAACTGGTGTTAAGCATGCTTTTGCATCTTTGTGTGTTTTTGCGGGGAGAAGGGGCCGAGGGGGAGGGAGAAGCAGACACGGGCTGAGCCGGGAGCCTGACCCCCCCGGGATCCCTGGACCCCACCGTGACCTGAGCCCAGGACAGCCGCCTAACCGCCTGGGCCACCCAGGCGCCCTGTGTCTTTATGTTTCATTTTAATCTTTTTTCTCAAGCGTTTTTGTCTCTTTGTCCTTTTCTTCTGGCATCTAGGATCCTTGGTTAGGCCAGTTCTCTTCGCTCATTTGTTTTTCGATGACAGTCGGTTACAACCTACCTTGCAGTTTTTTTTTAAAATATTTTATTTATTTATTTATTCATGAGACACAGAGAAAAAGAGAAAGAGAGGCAGGGACACAGGCAGAGGGAGAAGCAGGCTCCATGCAGGGAGCCCGACGTGGGACTCGATCCCGGGACCCTGGGGTCACACCCGGGGCCGGAGGTAGACGCTCCACCGCTGAGCCCCACCCCCCCGGGTGTCCCAACCTTGCAGTTTTTAATCCAGCAGTCCTGCAGGCAATCTCCGCGTGCTCTTTCCTGATGGTACCGCGGCCTCTCCAGGAAAGCCTGTTCTAGGTGCTCTGCTGCTCTGTGCGACTTCTCTGACTCAAGAACAAAACCCGGTGTTTCAGGAATACCGGTTCCTGCAGCAGTCCTGCTCCACCGACCTGCGTTTGCCGCTCCTCGGACTCTTCTCCTTCTCTCCACCCATGGTATCTTCTCTACATCTGGACATTTCCTTCTGCTCGTCTTTTCAAAGAGAAGGCCCTGCCGGTTTTGTGTAGATCGTGTAGGTTGAAACGAGGCTCGTCAGTGAGGTTCTCCTGTCTGAATCCTACAGATGCACATGAAGGGGCGAAGGGACAGTTTTAGTTGATTGTACATCCTCTTAGCGGTCTCTGAGACCCAGCAACGAGGCAAAGGTGGATGGCGGAGATGCAAAGGGAGCTGATGCTGTACCTTCCACTGGGCCAGGTACCTCTTTGCCATTTTGTCGAGACTCTCGGGGACCCCTCCTCGATGGTTCTCTTTTCCTGACACCCACAGATGCTGTGATGCTCTGGTCTCTGTGACCTCTGGCACCAGAAGTGCCTGCGCCTTTCCTGGGGGTCCTTGAGAGTCATGCAATCCATCCCACCCTCTCTACGAGCCCTCTTCCTTTTTTTTTTCTTCCAGAAAACAGTGCTGCCCCTTCATACAAAGGGAATGTCTACCCCCTTTTACATCAATCATAGTTTGAATAGTTGTTGAGACTATGCCTTGGCACAGACTAGCAGCTCTTCCCCAGTAACTTCCCTCCTCTTAGATGCTTTGGCTGCTTACGTGGCTGACCAGCTGAAGATAACTGACCAGTCTTTCTCCCAGTTGTTATTTTTTTTAAGATTTTATATATTTATTCTTGAGAGACAGAGAGAGAGAGGGAGAGACACAGGCAGAGGAAGAAGCAGGCTCCATGCAGGGAGCCCGACATAGGACTCGATCCCGGGACCCCAGGATCACACCCTGGGCCGAAGGCAGATGCTAAACCGCTGAGCCACCCAGGGGTCCCTCTTAGTTGGTTTCGATCATGTGATTAGCTCCTGGGGCTGGATGGGGAACTGATTTCGTAGGTGCCATACCAGGCCTTTAGGGGGAAGGGAGCTCGTGTAGTCCTTTTCTGTTTCCTTCCTGTTCAGTGGGATGTACACGTGGTAGAAGGAGCTAGAACAGTGCATATTCGGGATGGCGGATGGCGGGACAATAAGCCTGGGTTCCAAGAACACGCAAGCGTGCATCACACTTGGAATGGGTACGTGTCAGTGAGAGACAAGTCTCTCCGTCCTTTATGCTGCTCTACTGCTCTTTGTCACGTGGAGAAGTCTCCGAGGGCCACTCTGCCCTGGTTTGCAGGAGCCAGGTAAGGCTTTCCTTATCTTCTTAGGTCACTCGTTTCTGTGGAATCTGGGAGGAGGAGACATCACCACCTGTGCCCATTCTTGAGATGATTTCAAAGACTAGTAGAATTATTATTATTAATTATTTAATATTTTACTTATTTATTTGAGAGAGAGCGAGCGTGCTAGAGAGCGTAGGAGCGGACAGGGCGAAGCCGACTGCCCGCTGAGCAGGGAGCCCGAGGAGGGGCTCTGTCCCAGGACCCCGGGATCATGACCTGAGCCGAAGGCAGACGCTTCGCCAACGGAGCCCCCCGGGAGCCCCAAGACGGGGACAGTTGTGTGCGAAGACAGTGCCGCTCTGCCTGTGGTCGGTTGCTCGCCTCCCCATCTGCTTCTTGCCACTATTTACTGTTGTGGTGCCAAGAGCTCAGGCTTTTTTACTCATTCACGAAACACTTCCTCCTTAGAACCTCCTACTGTCCAGCTCCACGAAGCACTGGAGATGCTGCAGCATCTTTCAAAGATCTATCACTTAATAGAGGGGGGGTGTGTGTAAAAAACTGAGCACGCTGAAGCCTCTAAGGACGAATGTTCGGGTGACAGCGAGAGCTTGGAGGACAGGGTGGCAGGTGAGCCTTGTTCCAACACAGTTTCTGGCGCTCTCATTTATGGGCTGTTAAAGGGATTTTCATCCCTTTCATATTTCACTTCCGTGAGACTCCCAGTCACCTACGCTGATTTTTTTTCTCTCTCTTTGTTGTGAAGAGTGAGTGTTAAAAAGGCAATTAGTTAACGAGCTTGAGATAATTGTTAATTAAGTTGTAAGCACTAGTAGTACTGTTGAGAAGGGATTTCAGTCGTACAACTCAGGAAGTACTTGATGACATTACAGACTTCCTTCCCTTCTAACTCCTAAAGCAGAAATTTTCCTTGTTATACAGTTTGCTATGAAGACAGGGCGTAGACCTCTCAGCGCCCAGCCAAGTGTCAGGCAGGCACTACAGCGAACAATCCTTTGTGGAGGGAAGGAAGGAAAGAAGGAAGGATCGAGTGATTGCATATGACGTAGCCATCTCGCCTGATGGCTAGATTGTAAGAAACCACAACTTTGGGCCTGCCTTCGGCTCAGGGTGTGACCCCGGGGTCCCAGGATCGAGTCCCACGTTGGGCTCCCTGCATGGAGCCTGCTTCTCCCTCTGCCTGAGTCTCTGCCTCTCTCTCTGTGTGTCTCATGAATAAATAAATAAAATCTTAAAATAAAAAAAAAGAAACCACAACTTCTGTTTCTTCTGCTTGTTAACTATACCTGATGCATTATTAAATTGTTATTATTTTGGAAAAAACAAAAATGGGAAGACATAGCGGTGTCATTCGTGTTGGTGTGAAGAGACTTAAGTGAGACTCCAAGCTTAGCAACTTACTCGCGAGGTGGTCCTCGGCATGGTCATAACCTCTGTGTGTCTCAAGTTCCTCACCTGTTATTTGGGCATCGTATCTATTCTGTGGTCTTTTTGGGTCAATGGAATGGGATAGCTAGGAAACCTGCTTAGGAGAGATCCAAGCGCATAGTAAATCCCCCCAAAATGTTAATGTAATGTTGTGCATTTTAATAATGCTGCATTTTTTATTCGCAACATTTCCAAATATATAGAAAAGTGTATATTTTATTAAGATTTTATCCCTGGGACCAGGATCTGAGCTGAAGGTGGACGCTTAACCGAGTCACCCAGGGGTCCCAAAAGGTTTGTATTTTAAATAATATCCATTTCAAAGATATGCAGAAATTGTGTAGGTGGTAGGCATCCTTTTTCATCTCTTTGAAATTATTTTCCCATTACAATTTACCCATATAAAAAAACCAATTTACCCATATATTATCCCAATGTATCTTTAATTTGAAAGAATTTTGTCGATTCACTATCTTCCATTGCTGTAACAAAATATGTAAAAAAAAAAAAAAGGAAATTAAAATGATTTCTTGTGGCCATAAAGCTCTACATATTTTGTAGTTTCTTCTGGATCAGACTCTCAATTCAAAAATTGATGCGTAATTGGCAAAAACGGTATAAATATATTAAGATATCGCTAATATATGTTAAGTGTAAAAGGTAAAATTGTGTAGGAAATTCATTTCTTGTTGAGATGAGCGGAGCTGAAATTTCAAGTTTTGATGAAGGAGGCTTCGCTGACATCCCTACTTGAACTGTCCTTTTGTTAAATAAACCAGAGGTTTCCCTTCTTTAAGGGCAACTCACCATAGTTACATCAGGGATGAGGCTATCTTCCTATTTTTAAGAAATCAAGGATAAGTGGTTGTGAAACTGAAAATGAACAAAGAGATCCCACCAGTCTCTTCCTCAGCTGGTTTTAACACTAGGAATTATGACGTATGTTGAGCACATGGAAACCGCTTCCCAAAACACTGAACTGTGCAGATTTAACCTCGAGGTGGAAGCAATTGCAAGGAGGAAACAAACATAAATAAGACAAAATAAGAGTTCAAGTACGCCGCATTGCCTGGTATATTTTTAAAGTATTTTTTGTTCCTTTTTCTAAGTATAAAACCTACTGGTGGTGGAAATTTCTACCGTATGATAAATCCTAACAAACAATTGAGGTACAAACATTCACATATAAACTCAAGGTCCTCTCTTAAGCACTATGAGAAACGCTATACCTTGTGTGTTACACTTTTTAAGGTATTTCTATGAATTTATTTGCCCCGTAAGCATTTTTTCTTAAACACCGTATATTCGTACACAGATCTTTCTTCCCAAGCTAAGTATTTGAATCCCTGTATTTCTATCAAAGAACAACAAAAAAATCACGTTTTAAATCATTATAATTCGATTTAAAATAAAATCTAATTCCCTGCGTGATTTACTTGACCCTTGAAGCCTGTACCGATATGTCATTTTCTTTCCAAATAATTTAGGCTTCTTTTTAGGCAGCCCTGCTATCTTTCCGCCTTCTCTCAAAGCAGCCACCAGAATGACGCTATTAGTATGTAAGTGCGACGACTGCAGTCCTCAAAGTCAGGTCAATAGATTTTTTACAAGACTCCCGTTATTTGATGTATGATTAAGTCGTAAAAAAAAATCGCCACAGGATGCAGCGTTGATTGCAAGACGTTTCTCTATTTCAGCGGCGTTAAAATGTGAAAAACAGGGCTGCCGGGGCGGGTGGGGGGGTGCTCAGTGGTTTAGTGCTGCCTTTGGCCCAGGGCGTGACCCCAGAGTCTCAGGATCGAGTCCCGCATCCGGCTCCCTGCAAGGACCCTGCTTCTCCCTCTGCCTGGGTCTCTGCCTCTCTCTGTGTCTCTCATGAATAAATAAATAAAGTCTTTAAAAAATATATGCGGTTGAGGTGCCTGGGTGACTCAATCAGTTAGGATCTGACTCTTGATCTGGGTTCAGGTCATGAGCTTGGGGTGGGGATCAAGCCCCCCATTGAGCTCCACCCTGAGTGCGGCACCTGCTTATGCTTCTCTCCTCTGTCTCCCTCTGCCCCCCCCATCCTGCTTACATGTGCCTCTCTCTCTCTCTTTCTTTCTGTCTCTATCTCAAAAAAAAAATAACTCTTGTTTTTAATATACAGAAAAGTTCATGTTTTTAAGTGGGATGACAAAGTTCTGTGGGAACACTTACAGAGTTTTAGATTTGCTCCTGTGATGTTAGGAGAGTACCTCACTGGTACTGGTTCACCTTCCTTTCCTCGGACTATTGGATTCTACAAATTAATTTTAAATGTTCCATTGACACTGATCGGTCTGCCCCTCTTATACGCAAGATTATTTCAGGGTTGAGAAGCGATCTCACCCGTCAGTGACTTAAGTCAACAAAGACTAGTTCTTAGCCTCACAAAGTCGGCCTGGGTCTCCGCAAGTCGCTGGAGAGTGTCCTGCAGGGGTCAGGTCATTCCCTGATCTGCGCGGGAGCAAGGAGGCCGCGGTGTCCAGGGTGGGGGCGAGGGGAGGACGAGGACCCCGACCAGCTCATCTCTTCTTTAAAAGGTGTGTTTATTTATTTGGGGGGGAGAGAGAGAGATTGAGAGAGAGAGAGAGAGAGAGAGAGAGGCGGGCACGCGAGGGGAGCGGGGCCAGAGGGAGGGAGGGACAACCCCAGGCTCACCCTGCCCAGCGCGGCCGGCGGGCATCCCACGACCTTGGATGACTTGGCGTCCCGCGCCCCTCCCCCCCCACTCCGCCCCTCCCCCGACCTGCCCTATCCCCTCCCCCCGCTCCACCCGTCCCCTCCCCCCGCTCCGCCCCCAGATCCGCCCCTCCCCCTCCTCCCACTCCACCTCCCTCTACCCTCTCCCCCATCCCGCCCCATCCCTCCCCCTGCCTCACCCCCTTCCCCCTCCTCAGCTCCCTCTCCCCTCCCCCACTCCACCCCCTCTGCCCCCTCCCCTCCTATGCCCCGCCCCTGCTCTCCTCCCACTCCAACCTCCCTCCGCCCCCTCCCCCATCCCGCCCCATCCCTCCCCCTGCCTCGCCCCCTTCCCCCTCCTCAACTCCCTCTCCCCTCCCCCACTCCACCCCCTCTGCCCCCTCCCCTCCCAGGCCCCGCCCCCTTCCCCCTGCCCCGCTCCGCCTCACCTGTGCCCCTCCCCATCCTCCCACTCCACCCCCCTCTGCCCCCTCCCCTCCCAGGCCCCGCCCCTTCCCCCTCCCCAGCACCACCCCCACTCCACCCCCCTCCCCGCCCCTCCCCCCACCCCAGTAGGGCCAGGCAGGCTCCTCCTCCCGAGGTGGTGCATTGGCGGGGGCGGGGAGGGGGCGGGGTCAGCTCCTGCCCCGGGTGCCGTACCCTGTGCCCCGCAGCCCTTTTTTTTTTTTAACTTCGATTTATTTATTTTATTTTATTTTTTTAAAAATATAACTAACCTACAGTAGTATATTAATTTCAGGTGTGCAATATAAAGATTCAACAATTCTATATTCTCTTTTTTTTTCATTCCTCTTATTTTATTGTGTTTCTGTTAAATGTATTCAATGCATTAAAGACCACAGAAATTTACACTGAAGTTGGATTTAACTTAATGTATTTCTTTTACCATATAAGACTCAAAGTATTAATATCTTTTTCTGTGTAGAGTTATTATTACAGGTTGGGTAATTATTATTATTATTATTATTATTATTATTATTATTATTTTTATTGGAGTTCAATTTGCCAACATATAGCATAACACCCAGTGCTCATCCACGAGCACTGCCTGAAGGGTCTGCCCGGAGCTCGGAGGTCCTGCCGCAAGCCCCCCACCCACTCCCCAGAGGGGCTTTCACCCCCACACCTCACCTCTGCAAAGGACCCCAAGTAGGTGGCAGCGCTGGAGGAAGCGCTTGGCTCATCCAGGAGAAGTTAGACGGGACCATTCTATTCTCTTGCATGTGTAGGATCTCCGAAGCTCCCTTTGGGGGAAAATGCATGGATTTTGTTTCCTCTTTCACCCCCTTCCATCTGAGACGGGGTGCTGCGGGCCCACGGTGGCCTCAGGGCTGGGCTGGAGCGGAGAAGCGCCCCAGAAGGCTTCTGCCAAGGGGTGCCCGCAGGCCCCGCTCAGGTCACAGCATAGACTCTGCGCCCCAGATTTCCAACCTGTGAGAGGAGCTGGTGGCATGAGGACGGAGTATTGGGTGCGATCATCCGCCCATGGCTTCAAATGCTCCTCCTGCGCCAAGGATTTACACCTAAGATCCACAGCCCAGGGTCTGAAACCTGCAGGGGCATCCTCCGTCGGGCGTCCCCAAATACCTCGAGGCCACCAGGCAAGAGAAAAAGAGACCCAAGGAAACCAAAAAACTGAGTGGAGCATCCTAGCAGGGTTTTTTTTTTTTCCCCTTCTGTCCTCTGTGGTTGTCATTAATGTCACCATCCGTCCAGTCCCCAGGAAGATACCGACACGTCATCGGGGCTGACAGCTGCATCACATTGGCGCCTCCTGTTGAGATTGGCCCTCATGCATTGGGAGTCTGAGTCACTGTTGACTACAAAGGATATTTCGTGACACTCAGGGCACCCATGGGACTCCCCTGTCATGCCTGGACCCTAAGACTGAAGCAAGATGTGAGAGACACAGGACATCAAGACACAGAAGTGAGGAGAGCAGCCAGAGGAGCTCTCGTCGGGGTTGGGCTGCAGACAGGACCGGGGAGTTTAGGGCAGGGGTGGGATGCTCACGTGCTGCTCACCCCCTTCCAGGGGGCAGTGTCCTCCACTTGTGGAGGGGACCACCCGTGGAAATCGCAGCCTTGCCCCGGGTGGGCCCTCCGTAAACTCTGATGCGTGGGAAGGGGTGCACACTTGACTGAGCGGGACATCGGGGGTTAGCGGGGTCCCAAGCAAGAGGAGGCGGGAGTGGGCAGGAGGAGGGAGGTCACAGGGCGGGGACTTGGGATCCAGGCCCCGACACTACCGCAGCCACCCCAGCAGCAGGGAGCTGGGCGGCTGCCCGGGCACAGGTGTCCGCCTCCTTCGGCCTACCTGTCTGCGCGTAGAGGCCGGAGCAGCACCTGCACCCCCGGGGCGCCCGGGAAGCACTGATGGATAGACAGCGGTGACAGCGTGACTCGGAATCGGGGGTGACCCCCTGGGCTCCTGCAGGCCGGCACCCGGGCCCGGCAGGGCCACCGCCACCTCTGGAGCTCGGGCGGCCGTGCCAGGTTGGTAGGAAGCCCCCCAGGCTCACCTCAACACTTCGTTTTTAAGGTAAGGGTGGGGGTTAGGGCGACAGACCCGGAATATTTGTGCTTATTCGGATTAATAGAAAAGAGTTGGTTAGAAACCTAGAAGGGCGGAGATGGGCCTGACTCAACTATTCTAATGTCCTGTCTCATGTCTTGAGAGAACATGAGATAGTTCTAGAAAGGAGTGAGGCAGGACTTGGCCCTCAGGGCCCTACGGTGTCCCCTGCCCTCCCTCTGTCACTGCTGCTCCGTGCACCTGTCCCTTGGCTCTGACCCCGCCCCGGGGCCGCCTGCGTCCTGGGCCCCAGCACCCAGCCAGGGGCAGAGTGACCACAGGCCTCGGCCCCTGAGAGCGCCCGTGTGTGACTCACGCCAGGGAGCCGGAGGCCGCGTGTCGCCAGCGCCCACGGGGGCACATGCACTCCCGCTCGGCGTCCTGCGCTCTGAGGCCCCGCGTGCATGCCAGCCGGCCGCTTACCAGCATCTCCAGCCCCCTGCCCGCCCCCTTCCCCTTAAGGAACACGCATGGATTACAAGAGTTCTCGGCAGACGGCAGCCTCCTTGGGAATTGCTGCCCCCTTTCCTGTGCCCAGTGGCAGAAGCAAGTATTCCCGCCTTTGGCTCCGGGTCCACCTCGCAGCGCTTCTCCCCCAGCGGCCCTAACACTTTGTTTCCCTTTGCTGTGCAAACGGTCAGCCCTGCCCTCGGTGGTTGAGAGCCTGGGTCCTTCTTCCTTCGTCTTTGCATCTCTAGGACCTGCTGTGACGTCTGGTCCATAACTGGCCGAAATGCTGTTTCTCCGATGAAGGTTCCCTGCCGTTGGTTTCAGCTCTCATGAGCTGAGATTAAACAAAAAAATGGATTTTAGGGATCCCTGGGTGGCGCAGCGGTTTGGCGCCTGCCTTTGGCCCAGGGCGCGATCCTGGAGACCCGGGATCGAATCCCACATCAGGCTCCCGGTGCATGGAGCCTGCTTCTCCCTCTGCCTGTGTCTCTGCCTCTCTCTCTCTCTCTCTCTCTGTGTGTGACTATCATAAAAAAAAATGGATTTTAAGATTAGAGACACCATTGGATTGAGTTCCTAAAGAAACCCCTCAGACCTCAGGTTTTACCTGCTGTTGATGAAACTTCTCGTAGCGTTCTCCAGGCCTGAGATAAGTCAAATTAAGTTCCGGGGTAGAGAGGCGGTACACTGGGCCAGCCGGGACTGGGTTTGAATTTCCAGCACCGCGTAGCTCCGCAACCTTGGGAAAGGCACTGGACGTATTTGACTTCAATTTCTTCTTTCATTTAAGGGAAACGAGTAACTCTCTTCAAATGGTGGTTATAAGTCAAAAAATGTGCTAACACGCGTGGCCGCCCTTCGGAGATTGTAAAGCAATATTGTTTCTCATGATAATACCTTTTGGTAAGGTGGTTTTTTTTTTTTTTTTTTTTTGTCCCCTTTTCACTCCTCCTTCAAATCAGAAGCAGGAAAACAAATCCGAGAAGAGGAGTCGGAGGGTATTGATTGGGAGAATAAAATAAGAAACATTTTTGTAATAACTAGCGCTGCAATCATTGCTAAGATTGGCTCTCATTTTATAATGAAACATGATTCTGTGAAATAGTAGTTAGCTAAATGTCAAATGAAGGTTATTCCATTAAAAGGCTGTTTTAGTCCAATCAAGCAGAGACATGCCTCTATGACTATTACAGAGCACAGCGATTAGTGTTTTTTGTGTTTATGCAATTTTCTTTGGCTGGAGGAGTTTCTGCTAGTTTCTGCTATTCTTTACCCAGCATTCTTGCAGTAGAACACTTTGGGAATCTTTACATTAACGAAAAAGTATACATTTCAATATATAATATTTACTAAAGTCGTGCATTGTGTGTGTGTGCATGTGTGTATAATTCTAATGTGTCATTTCGAAGTGGGACTGTGTGTTAAGGAGCAAAAAGCTCTGCAGGGCTTGGTCTCGACACTGAGTTTGGCGGGAAGCAGTGTGCGCCACTGCAAGAGGAAGCTGCTGGAAAACCAAGAGGCTGGCTCTTTGGCTTAGGTCCTACGTCAACCAGTGGAACTGAACAGGTTCAGTTTGCCTACCCATAAAATTAAAAATAATTAGAATGCCTCGACCTTATCATCTCTTACGTGTTGTCAGGTGAAAAGTAACGAGTTACTTTTCAAAACAAAAACAAAAACAAAAAAAGCCACGAAGCATTTTAAAAGGGAAGCGTCCAGCAGTGGAGGATGAAATAAAAGGTGTGATGATGAAGCCCGAGCGTAGCCTGTGGGGCGGACGTGCTGGGCTCCTACTGTGTCTCCACCAATTCTTAACTGGATGAGCTCAGGCTGGTTACTTACAACAGTTTGCTGCGGCCCCATTTGTTAAAACCGGGGAAAGGGGTGTATCTGACCAAGTTGTGAGGAATCTGTGGGGTGACATCGGTCAAAGGCATATGGCAGACATGCAAATATTAGCAACCCGGGTTTCTCCCCTTCAACCTCTAAATCCAAAGAAATACAGTTTTTTTTTTAGTTTTCTGGAAATACTGGAAGTAGATTCTTACTTGTAAGGCTCATAACTTGTTTCTGATTGTAGTTGTGGGATTTCTTTTGTTTTTTTTTGGGGGGGGGGGCGTTTGTTTTCTTTTTAAGAAACGAGGTGCCTGTGCTCGAACCTCGATGATTTGTGAACTGCGTCTCCCACTCATTCTTTTGTCACGTCGACTTGACAAATGAGTCCGTGCAGATGAGTCAGAGGCTCTCCTGAAGTCACATGCTGGGCCCTTTCTCAGCAGAGGCCTTTATGAGAAATGAAGAAAAGGTCACTTTTATTTCTTAGTATTTCAGTTTGTTTTATTTAGGAAGAATTTAGGGGCTGGAAGATTCTGATAAAATATATGGACACGATACAAAGCATGTTCATTGCTCATCCATCACATTTCAGCTCTGCTGTCCTTGTTGACAGGCACAGAGCAATGGCCCCACCAGTAGAGTAATGATAAATGTCTTCACAGGGGCCAATTCCTTTGTCTTCTCAGCACATAAATGGAAAACCTGTTTTAGTTCAACGGAATGGAGTTAGCTTCATTTCTATCACGTCTCTTTGTCATCTTTCTCGTTTTTTCGCTCCTTTAAAGCTTCTGATTCTTGAATGTTTCCTAGTGTACATACGTAAAAGGATGCGTATCTATGTGCATATTTAAATACATGTGTCTAGGGATCCCTGGGGGGCTCAGGGGTTTAGCGCCTGCCTTCGACCCAGGGCGTGATCCTGGAGTCCCGGGATCGAGTCCCGCATCGGGCTCCCTGCGTGGAGCCTGCTCCTCCCTCCTCCTGTGTCTCTGCCTCTCTCTCTGTGTCTCTCATGAATAAATAAATAAAATATTTAAAAAAATAAAAATAAGTAAATACATGTGTCTATATGTGTACGTATACATGAAACGCACAAGTGCTTGCGCGTGTGCACATACACATATACACACACGTGTAGATACGTGGACGTGCATCTACCTACCCGCGTACACACATGCATTCACGTGCATGGGGGTTCATATATGTACATCTCCTGAGAACAGCACTGTTCGGTATAATTTAGGGTTTCTCACACACACAATTCCAGAATTTCAGACTTGGCAGGGAATACGGGAAGGTGCCATTTCTTCGTTCTTAAACGCCCTTTCGGAATTTTCTCTAGTAGAGGCCGCTGGTCCGTGGGAACTCTGCTTCATTCCCAGCTACCATGGCAGATGGCCGCTAATGGTGTGCCATGGAATTTCCTTCTTAATTTCTTCTTGTTTGAAGAAATAATATATATTGAGTCCAAACTATCCATGGAAGGACGCAAGATAGACTTAGACATTTCCAGAGCCAGAGGGACACTTAGACGATTTCTGTCGAACTTCACTTCAGAGTTCAGAGGAGGAAGTAGAGGCACCGGAGACTTCTGTGGGTTTGGCCAAAGTGCAATATACTGAGTCCCAGAGTTCCAGTCAGTGCTGCCAGCAACAATTACGTTTTATTTTTTAAGCTTTTTTTTTCCCCCTGTGATTTTGCTCGTATTAGAAATTAAGAATATTTTGGAAAGTGAAAATATTCGTAGCTGATGACAACTGCTAATATGGATGTTTTAATCCGTTCTCATCCTAAATGTCCTAAGACATATGCCTTAGAAGAAAGGGGATTGGTTTATTAGCCACGAGAGCCTGTGACCATCCATCCATCTGCCCAGCCACTCATCCAGTAACACTGAACATTCATCGTGAGTACAAATCTGGGCTGGGTTTGAGAACGGATAGGACGATGAAGCCCTAGCCCATGCCCTGAAGGTGTTTACAGCTTCCTGGAGGCTAAAGGACAACCACAGAATGGGTGCTTCTGGGTAAAATACAGTAGTGTGTTGAGAGCGGCATGGCAAGTAACCACGGGGGTTTGCAGAAGGAGATGTTACCACTAGCTGGGGCTCATCCCGAAGCGAGAAGTACGCCTTGGACCAAGCACTAAATGGGCAAGATAGTCAACTCTGGGAACACACTGGATAAGCATCCATTGGACAAATAACGAGGAGTGAGGCGTGCTGAAGGGTTTCATGCATGAAGGAGACAGTAGGAGGTGAAGCTAGAGAATTAGTATGGGACGTGCTCTTGCAGGGCACTGAGTGCCAGGGCACTGAGTTGGATCATGAAGCCGGTGGGGGGGTCATGGGGTGTTCTGTGCATAATGACTTGGGAGGAAACGAGTCATTGAAAGTACCGTCCGGGGGGGGAAAGTGTCATTGCATATGATGAGCTGAGGGAGTAGGGAATGTTCAATCCAAGGTCAACAAAGGCTTACCGACAAGGTTGGTGGTGCAAACCCCGCCCCCCCCAACAGTGGAGTCAGTGAGAGAAGGCACCACTTGAAGAGGCGGTTAATTGGAATGATGATGGTCGAAGCCACGTCGAAGTAAGTCACGTTGTGTGAAACAAGGAGAAATTAAGAAGGAGATTCCATGGCACACCATTAGCGCACGGCCCGTGAGTAGCAGGTAAAGGAATCCTGAAAACGGTTTTGAGAAATTTGCTGGTGTTCCCCTGCCGGGGTCTACGGTGGCTGCCTACCACGTCCTAAGGCTCCAGTCAATAGTTGTGGGACGGACCAGTTAAAAAATACATACGTCTTGGTAGGCCTCGCGGCTTCTCTGGGAGCCCCCCTGGACGCGTGCGGAGGCCCAGCCACCTGCTCACAGAGGGCAGCACAGCCGCAGGGCCGGGACTTCGACGTGTGGACTGACGTGTGAGAAGGCACATGGAGGTCACAGAGACTTAATGTAGTCAGGAGGAGACTCCGGCTACCCGAGTTGTGACGTTTGCTCTCCTTTAGGCGAGTTTTTCACCCTCAGTGCTCCGTGTCCTCCCTTCCGTAGAGCGGAGACGGGCGGACGGCTGAGAGCAGAGCGGGGCCGGATACACAGGAGGGGCTCGGGGGCGGCCCCGGGCCTGGACGCGCGTGGCACCGCCGTTCACGCGTGACTCTTACTACTCCAGAATGTACTTTTTAGAATTTGCATCACCCGTGTGGTCGCCTTAAGATCGACTGTGTTTACGCTCAATCTCTTAAGCTGTCCCTTCGTCCCGCTTCCGTTATTTCTACATTGTCAGCGAGGAAATTACGAGTCTTTCGGGTCAGTTGACCGCCTCACGCGGAGTTAGGTCTCAAACCTAGATCTTTCCCGGGGCTCGTGGGGCGCCAGGCGTTGTTTTGAGAACGTTGTCAAAGTAACTTCATCTGCTTGTTATTAAGCAAGAGTAAGAGGCAGAGGGTCAGGGGTTCGGTGCCTTACTTAGAGCCACACAGCTGGCAAGTCCGGGGCAGAATTCGGGCCCCATGTCTGCAAGGCTCAGGCCCTTGGTCCTCCAAGACCAGGACACCAGAAGTGTCCTAATGTGGGGTGAGGAGAAGAGATCGGCCACCTGGTCAAGGTGGAAGACAGGCCCCGTCCGCGGGCTCCGGGCCTCTAGGGTCTGGTCCGGGGCTGCTGCGGGCACCGGTGCCCTTCCTCACCCGGTGCCAGGGCCACGGCCTCTGTGCCCTTGCTCCATGCCCTTGCTCTGCTGTCCCTGGGCTCCAAGCAACTGGCTGCCCCGCAGCCTCCGTGCGGGCGCAGAGGGGCTGCTCTCATCGGGCCGTGTGGGCCGCGGGCTGCCAGCTCCCCAGCCAGCCTCACAAAGCCTCTCATGGGCCCATGGATTGCCGCCTGCCCCCCCGGGGCCCGCAGCCCCGCTTGGGCCACCCTCCGCTGCCTCCCATGCCCACATCACACTCTGGAGGGCCGAGGGCCATGGCGTCTCCACGCCCCATGCCCCTTGGTGCCTGGTGGGCCCCCCCTCCCTGGGAGCACCTCGGGGGCACAGGCCGCAGCAGGCACCGCAGGGAGCCACGGCCCCCACCCAGGGCTGGAGCAGGATGGCTTCTGATTATTCCCTGTGTGGACAGCTGGTAGGGACATGTCCTACCTGTGGCCCATGGCTTCTCCACTGCGGCCGGTCATGGGCTCTGCCCCGACTTGCATCCGCCCGTGTTTCTGGCCTGGATCGTGGCTGCCAAGAGGAAAGGTAAGCACCTGGTGACAGGTTCGCGGTGCTGCCCGGCCTGCAGGGGTCCTGTCTGCCTGCCTACACGACGACGGTCACCCTTCAGGCCTTGCCTCTGACAGCCAGCGACTCTGGCCGCCCCATGGGAGCAGAGTCGGGAAGCGCTGCCAGGACACCTGATTCTCCAGCCGTGGGTATTCTAATCTCACTCTGCATAAGCTCCCCCAGGGACAGGCATACTTCTGGTTCCTTATTTATAAGTATCTATCTATCTATCTATCTATCTATCTATCTATCTATTTATTTGAGAGGGGGGAGAGAGAGAGAGAGCGAGCCTGAGAGCACGAGCCAGGGGGAGGGGCAGAGGGAGCAGCAGGCTCCCCTCTGGGTGTGGAGCCTGATGCGGGGATCGATCCCTGGACCCAGAGATCATGACCTGAGTCAAAGGCAGACATTTAAGTGACTGAGCCACCCGGGCACCCCGAGTATCCGCTCTTGGCCTGTTTCTACATATATAGAGAGAAGGCAAAACTGACCAATAAGCGAATCACTATCACTGCACGGACTAGTCAGCATGTGCCAGGTTATGCGGTGCTGACAAACACGCACGTGCAGGTTTATTGCTCATCCTTTGCCGTGAGTTCATCTCATGATGGTTTTCCCAGGCCGCGTTTACCCTGCGAGCCAGACCCCTGGGGCTGTTTCTACCTGGAACGTTCCTCAGTTCTTGGAAGAGGGAAGGGAGGCCCGTGCTATGAGCCACATGCCGGGGAGTGAGACTCATTACCTCCCCTCACATTTCACTGAGAAAGCTCGGCACCCCAGCCTTACACATCTGCAGTCCGTCCTGTATTAGAAAGATCAATGCCCAGAACAGCGATGCCTCTAGCGCTGGGATGATCTTCAATCATTAAAGACAGCGTCCGTTCCTGCCATCAGCGTGTAGTTATGACGGCAAAGCAAAAGCTTGATACATCCTAGGAAGGCTTTCGGCAAAAAAAAAAAAAAAATTGAAATAAACACAAAAAGGTTTCCTGCAGAAGCCACTTTTCAATTCCTACAGGGAAGGCCCGAGAACATCACATTCAGGAGGGATTTTATTCTAGTTTTTATATTATTCTGTGCAAGAAACCGTTCCTTCAAGTAAATGACCTGCCGTAAGATTATAACGGAGGTTGAAAGAGTTGGCTAATAGACTAGAAAGAGGAAGATAAAAGTGAAATTAAAAATGAAGTCCTTAGCAATAAAGTAAAATAAAAACCGAGGTATTCTGAGAGACTGCACTTTAAGTCAATTCTGAGGACTGGGGAGGGAAGGGAAAACTTCCTGTGGGCTGACTGCAGGTCTGCACCACAGAGTACTGCGCTTTTTACGGTGCGGATTTCGCGATGAACAGGTGAGAACACGGCGGAGAAGCGTATTAAGTGACCTCCGGGAGGTTACAGATGGGCCTGTGCTTGGAGACAGGTCGCCGGGCTCCAGATTCTGCTCCGCGGTCCTGAGTCCTCCTCCACCTTCCTGTGGGAGGAGGAATTCTGCAGCTTTGCTGCTGTTTCCCCGGGCCGGGCCGTCAGAGCAGTGCCCTGGGGTGTTGGGCGAGTGAATGGAGAAGGGCTGTTTTCCAGGTGGGTGCTGGTGACTTCAGAAACTGCTCTTGATGTTCAATCTTAAGGAATCTTTGATTAAGTGTCTTTTACCGATACTAAGAAAATTTTTGTCCAACAATCATGCATCATTCATTTCCAATCCAGGGGAGCCTGTGGTCAACATGAGGTGAAGTTACGGTTCATTCGCTACTTGTGGTTATTTGTGCTTCATCACGTGCTTTGTGGCAGAGAGAGTGTCTAAACCTTCCTGCACCCCTTCCCCTCCAGTCAAATTCCCGTGCCCCGATCCCTGGGACTTGCGGTGTCGCTCTCGCCATCCTGTAAGGCACAGGGTGACCTTAGAGGCTATTTGGGTGGGCTTAGTGGGGTCGCGTTGAGTCTCTAAAAGCAGACGGTCTCCTCTGTTGGTGGGTGAAGAAGTCCCAGGGATTCAAAGCCTGAGGAGGGCTTGATAAATCACTGCTGGCTTGAAGAAAACGGGCTCCAGAGAAGGAGTGCAGATGGTCCTGAGGCGCCCCATGGGCCCTGGCTGTCAGCCAGCAGGGAAAAGACCTCAGCCCTAGAACCACAAAGCACTGAATCCCGCCAGTATTGGAGGGAGGAAGAATGAGCCCGGAAATAGATTCTTTCCCAGCCTCCAGATAACGGCCCAGTCCAGCCCACATTTGGATGGCAGACTTGTGACGCTCTCAGGGCCTCTCGCTCTCTACCGTGGCCTAGAGCAGCGAGCTAATACGCGCGTCACCATAAGCCGCTAAATTGCTCAATCCTGCATTATGGAGCTTACATTATAAGGGAGCTATGGTACCTAGTAGTTGCCACGTGAATATTTTATGAATAATTAAGAATGAATATTCCAGTATTTATTAACTGTTACAAGTGACACGTAATTTTGACTACGCTGCGAGCCCTGTTGTACGTGCTCTGCCTGTTTGTAACCGTTTAATCCTCACACAGCCCTGTGGGGTGGGTTCCTACTGTCATCTCCATTTTAAAGACGAGGGCACAGCACAGAGAGGTAAACGACTTGTCATGGTTTGCAGAGCGAATGATTTGAGAGCTGATCAGATTCAGCTCTAGACAGCGAGAGCCTGGGATATTAGCCACTACTCCAAACGGCTTGTCCACTGTGATAAGTGACATAAAGGAGAAAGGTGGAAGGAGGACAGAAGGGGGAGGAGATGACCCAGCCTGGCGCGTGGGGAAATGCCTTTTTTTGGTAGAGTTTTGAGCTAAATTTTGAGGGATCAATAGTAACTAACTAGGGAAAAAGAGTATGAAAAAATATTCTGGAAGGGAAAATTGGGGGGCATTCTAGCCAAAAGCATAAGAAACTAACATTTCTCTCAACCTGTGTGTGCTAGATAAATGGATTATTTTCATCAGACCTTAATAGTGGGAAGCGTTTCAGGACATCCCAAAGCCTGGTTTTCCCAGATTAGGAAGCCCTGGATGCTAACAATAGGTACTCGCTGCTGGCTTGGTAGCCACACAGGGAAAGGGAAAACAAAATAAAACAAAACACCTTTTTATTTTCCTAGACCTGGGGTTGAAAACTATGGTTCACAGGCCAGATCTGGCCCACTCACTTTTTGCGAATAAAGTTTTATTGGGACACAGCCACACTCTTTGGTTTGTATAGAGTCTACGGCTGCTTCCACGCTGTAAGAGCAGAGTTGAGTACTTGGGACAGGGACCCTATGGAATGCAAAGCCTAAATATTTACTATCTGGACATTTTCAAGAAGTATTTGCCAACTTCTGTAACAGAACAACGCTGCCAATACTTGAAAAATAATATTTTTGTGTCAATTACATGGTCCAGGATTAATTTTTTTTTTCCAGGAGGAATATTCAGACCTATTCTGTTGGCTTTGGAAAGTATAAAGAATCTGGCAGTTGGGCTTTTGTTTGCATAGAGATTATCTGAACGACTGTGGCTGTGGGCTGATAAATCAGCGCACCTGTCCTACTGAAGAAGTGGAAGGCTTTTTGGAGGCTCAGTATTATGGCTATATACTTTTATCCACAAATGAAAATGCTTAAAAAGATTTTAGGAGGTTTAATTTCTACCAGACTTCCCATGAAAAAGAAACCAACATTTTTTAAAGCGGCATGCAAACAAACCTAAAAGAGATCTAAAAACCAGTTGTTATTGCCTATGGATTTAAGCACAAATTAGATAAAACAATGCCAAGGTGGCCAGAGTTCATCACTAGTGTTTGTCTCTAAAGCACATATTTTCACTCATAAGTTTTTAGATAATCTTTAAACCTTTCTCATTATTTAGATCCTCCTAAGGAATAATTCTTTAAAAATACAAATCCTGCGGTTTTGCCATAATGGCTTTTCCTCCTCGTGTTGAATATAGAAAATGAATAGACATAGAGGCCATTTTTACAATTTTGTATTGAAGTAAAACGCATGTTCAGGAAAATGCACAAATCATATGTGCAGTTCAATGTATTCTTGAAAAGTAAACACATCTGTGTAAAGAGCACTGAGATCAAGGAACAGAGAGTCACCAGAAGCCCTCTTCTGCCCATTTTAACTCAAAATCCAACACAAGGGTAACGCTTATCCGCACTTCTAACGCCACATGTTAGTTTTGCCTCCTTGTATTTACTCTCCTGTGTCTTTTGCTCAGCCTCTTGTCTGTGAGATTCATTCATGTTATTACATATAGTGCTAATTTCTGCATTCTCGTGACTGTAAAGTATTCCACTGGGTGAATATATAATATTTATTTGTTCTATTGTTGAGGTGCATTTGGATAGTTTCTGGACTGAGCCTATTACGAACAGTGTTCCAATGAATATTCTATTAGATGCTTTTTGTATGAACATGTATGTATATATATATATATGCACATTTCTCATCCTTTTGCACAGTGGAAGTATTTTATACGTAAACACGTATATGTTACATATATATGTGTAGATATTTGTGGAGCCTGTGTAAAAATGAATTATCTTTCTTTAATATATTATTTCTGGACCAAAATGAAAGAGAGTAGTTGATTTGAAATTATTCTTGATAATGAATTTAAAAATCCGTTGTCATGGAATCATTAAGTCTCATATTTGGAAGAACTTCAGAGGTCATCTCCAGGTCATCTCCAGGATTAATTTGATTGATGTGTCACTTCTCTTAATATTCTCAACAAATAGGCAATCAGCTTCAGTTTATTTACCTCCAGGTAGAAGAAATTCACTTCCTGAAGAGGAAGCTGCATCAATTTTTATAAAGCTCAAGTATTTAGGAAGTTTTCCCTTATATTAAGCTGAAATACAGCTTAGGGTAACTTTTTTTTTTAAGGATATATCTTGATACTAGTTCTCCTTTGAAAAGTCATTTGGATTTGAGCTTAATTTATCTCCTGCATGGCTATCTTGTAGATATTGAATATCTTCAATATCTTTCAATATCTACAAGATATCATTGTGTCACTGTGCCTTTGAAAAATGTCATTCCCCCCCCGTTTTCTCATTGTTGGTTGTTTCTAGACTCTTTACCATCATGTGGACATTAGATTGACAAAGTCTAGTCTATTCCCATCTCTTTAAAAAGTGTATGCTCATTTAAAAAAAAAGAGGGAGAGGGATTGGAAAACAGATGCAAAAATTATCAACAGATGTTATTTTTTTGGATATCAGGAAAACAAATAATTTAAATGATTTTTCACTTCAGTCTTCTTACTTTCTAGGTTCTTAAAAACTTGGAAAAATTAAAAGAACCATAAACAATTTAGTGCTCCATACTGAGCAAAAAATCCCCTAGAGAATCACTGACTCAGTGCAGAACAGAAGACTGACATTTTCTCTCTTATACTGAACCTGATTTTTCTATGAGCATGGTTTAATCATGTTATTTTTGACTAACACAGTTATCATGTACAAGATATGGTTAATGAGAGTCTTGTGATAACGCTCACTTATTCATTCAACAGTTATTTTATGTATATATATATTTAATTTTTCTTTATTTATGATAGTCACAGAGAGAGAGAGAGAGAGAGGCAGAGACATAGGCAGAGGGAGAAGCAGGCTCCATGCACCGGGAGCCCGATGTGGGATTTGATCCCAGGTCTCCAGGATCGCGCCCTGGGCCAAAGGCAGGCGCCAAACCACTGCGCCACCCAGGGATCCCCATTCAACAGTTATTTATTAAACATCTATTGACCAAAGAACACAAGTTATTTGAATTTTTCTTCTTATGGAGCCTGTAGCTGGTGGGGGAAGGTAGAGCTGTAAATCTCCCAGTACAAGGCACATGCTAATGGCTGCAACACAGGTGACCACCAAGTAGCACAGAAAAGGAACACCCGGCCCATTTCAGAGACTTGTTTCTTGGACTCCTGAGCCCTCTGGTGAAGACGCTCCTGGCTCTAGAGAGCAGGGACTGTATATGTACAACGTGCCCAGAGGGAAGAGCATGGATGTAATGGGATCCAGGAGGGGCTTAGGGAGGTGAGATGGGTGGATTAGACCGGAGGCTGAAAGGTCAACCAGAGACCAGATTCTTTTTTTTTTCTTTTCCCAAAGATTTGTTTATTTTAGAGAAGGAGTGAAAGAGAGAGAGAGAGAGACAGAACACATGAGTGGGAGAAGGGCAGAGGGAGAGGGAGAGAGAATCTCAAGCAGACTCTGCACTGAACACAGAGCCCCGCATGGGGCTCGATCTCACGACCCTGAGATCAGGACCTAAACTGAGATCAATAGTCAGACGCTTAACCTGCTGCACCACCCGGGTGCCCAGAGGCTTTTGGAAAGGTACCTTGACTCCACTGGGGCAGCAATAAAACATTTATGCAGGGAAGTGACAGGATCAGACTCTCTCCAACACCCATTATGGCTGTGTACACCCATCATACAGTCAGTTTCACTTGAGTGTATATTTACCCTCACTAATTTCAATTTAGATGGAAGTTTCATCATTGAATAAACAGCATTTCTGTAGTCCATATATAGTTAACTTTAAATGGTCAGGGAGAAACTAATGAAAAAGACTTTTTTTTTTTTTTTCCTAAACCAGATTTGAAATTTTCATTTTTCCTGGCTCTCATAGATGTTAACTTCAGACTTCAAATATTTATTTAATTTTACTGGTGTTGGTGGATTTACTATCTTTGAAAACCAAGTGTGACATAACTTTATTTCATATTAATAATGCTGTCTGAGCTTGGTTTCTATGACTTTTGGATACTATTTGGAATATAAAGACGATCTTCTGGAAGTGGAATAAGACCTTTGCAGCTGTGCTTGTGTTAAGCGGTTTCAGTCCAAAAATAATCATGCTCTTGTATTACCATAGGGCACTGGGCTTTCTTTTGTGTTCAACATTGATTTGGATCTGTAAAATTTAGTATGCCAAGTTTGTCATCAAATCCTTGGAACTCAGGCGAGAGAATGGAGCTTGAGGTTAGTTTTGCAGAAACAGAGCTTTTTATTAATATTGGAAAATAGCCACATTGATTCAAGGAAGGGTGGAAAAGCAGTACTGTGTCTCTTTCAGTTTGAAACAACATGCAATCTCTTGCTAAGCGCTTTACTCCAAAGGACGGAAAATGTAGAGTGTGGGGCTGCCTGAAAATCAGCACTGGGGGGAGGAGAAATAATTGAATGATGCCTTTCCTCCAAAAAAATGTCAAGCTCTTTCTTTGCCTGAGCAGGCTCATTTGCCTGCTGCTCTTTGGCATCCTTCAAGTCCAGCTCTTTAACATCACTCAGATTGTCCAGGTGATAAGCACAGAGTTTGTTCTAGCCAACGGGTCTGTGCCTGCATTTTCACGTTTGCTTGGTTGGCCTGGGTCCCCTCAGCGGGCTGTGTCATTGGAGTGAGTAGAGGGGGAGATTGTGTCCTCACAGAACCTTGCATTAAAAATTACCTTCAGGGACGCCTGGGTGGCTCAGTAGCTGAGCATCTGCCTTCAGCCCAGGATGCGATCCTGGGGTCCTGGGATAGAGTCCCGCGAGGGGCTCCCCGCAGGGAGCCTGCCTCTTCCTCTGCCTGTGTCTCTGCCTGTCTCTCTGTGTCTCATGAATAAATACATAAGATCTTTTAAAAAATAAATAAATAAAAATAAAAATTACCTTCAGCTTTCAAACCACTTCAACCTACCTGTAGGCGGGCTGCCGGTGCCTGAGATGAGAGAACCGTGGCTCGCCAAGCCCCTCCCTGCAAATGTGCTGCCTGGTTGGCACCTTCCTTTCATCAATTCTGTAACTCTGTGTTAGGGGTTTAATTGTGTCCCCACAAACAATACTGAAGTCTTAACCCTCGCTACCTCAGTGCTGCGTCCTAACCCCTACGACCTCAGAATATGAACCTGATTTGGAAATAGGGTCATTGGAAATGTGATTAGCTGAGATGAGGCCACACTGGAGTAGAGTGGACCCATAATCCAATAGGAAGGTATCCTTAAATTGAACACCAATACAAAATAAATTTATTTAAAAAAAAAGGAAGGTATCCTTATGAGGAGGGGAAGCTTGGAGAGGGACACGCACGGGAGAACCCCATGTGAAGATCGGAGGGGTGCTGCCCCAAGGCCAGGGACCTCCAGAAGCTGGGGGAGAGGCCTGGAACCTAGTGCTTTCGGAGCGAGCATGGTCCTGCGACACCTTGATCTTGAGCTTCTAGCCTTACAAGAGCTGGGACACAGTGTGTTCCTGTTGTGGCACTTTGTTAAGGCAGCGCCAGCAAACTAATACACACTCTTTATGTGACTAATAATGTATCTTTAGAACAACAACAATAAAACCCTCCTTTGTTCTATGAGTATAGCTACTGAGTTCAAGGTAAATTAGACATCTTGGTACTAGAGCCTGAAGAGCAGGCTGGGCTTCCTCTAGAGACTGCTCCGCCTTGAGCCCTTCTAGCATCATTGCTGCATTTAACAAAACCTGAGACTAACACCCGGACTCATTATCAACCGGCTAAGCGGCACCCTTGTCCAGTTTGTCCTAGGTGCCCGAGGAAGTGCTTATATACCCCCCAAAATCCAGTGGTAGCTACAATGCCAGACTCTTCCCAGGCCAGGCTAGATGGGCCACACTAACAAGACTTCTGGCATAGCTCCGAAACGACTTCCACTGGCCAAACTAGGGCCATAATTCATTTTTAATACATAGGTCCTTTATTCTGTCTTTAACTCTGGAAATACAATTTGCCAATTTGGAATGCTAGAATTATTTTAGAAGTGGCTTTAGAACTATAAAGGTAATTTAAGATGAGGTTAACCATATTTCTATTTGGAGGAAGTGAGTGACCAAACTTGACATCTTCCAAAATTCTTTCTGCGGTGTATCCAACAGGCATGCTTGAACATTAACCGTGAGTAGCGCATTGCACGGAAGATATAAAAGTGACTAAGTAGTGAGCTCCTCAATATGTCTAACTTAATAAATATTAATCAAGTGAGAATAAGTTAAGTCACTCAGCGGTAAACTACGTGGCGCTCACTCTGTGCCTGGTGCTGTGCTGGGCAAGATGAAACGCGATCCCCAGGAACTTTCCATCGTAAGGCAGCAAGGAGTACACACTCTAGAAAGGAGATGGGACGGATGCAAAGGTGGTTATATTGAAGTCAGATGTGAATAAAATGACGTGAGCATTTCCACTCCTTAATGCCTTCCCTTCTCCCCTTATTTCACCTTTGCAATCTCAGAAATGTAATCTTTACCCAAGATAATTGGTAAATTTATAAGGGCACAGCTCATAAACACAATATTATTAGGAAATTTCTGAGCTCCTTAGCATAAAAACACAATTATTCTCTCTTTACTCTACAGGAGGGGTGAGTGGGTCAACATGGGTCAACATTTCTTCTTACCAATGGTCAGTGGAAAGGGAGGGAAGGTTCATTTATTTGAGGCAATCTGCTCCAAATTGCTGTACCAGTATGTGCTTATAATTAAAATTACTAGTCTTAATTACTGTAGAAGTAGGATCAATTTGGAAAAAATGTTCTAAAACAGAAAAAATATATTTTTCAAGATTTTAGTTTTTCCGTATGTCAAAGGAGATGATGACCTGTAGTGGGTCATCTAACATGTAACAATGTGCAGTGGTAGGAGGTAGATGGGGAGCATGAAGTCCTGGGTTCTAGTGTTTGTTGTGGCACCAACTTATTTTTTTTTTATAAATTTATTTTTTATTGGTGTTCAATTTGCCAACATATAGAATAACACCCAGTGCTCATCCTGTCAAGTGCCCCCCTCACTGCCCGTCACCCAGTCTCCCCCACCCCTCGCCCACCTCCCCTTCCACCTCCCTTAGTTCGTTTCCCAGAGTTAGGAGTCTCTCATGTTCTGATATTTCCCACTCATATTTTCTCCTTTCCCCTTTATTCCCTTTATTCCCTTTCAGTATTTTTTATATTCCCCAAATGAATGAGACCATATAATGTTTGTCCTTCTCCGATTGACTTAATCATCTGTAGAGTCAGGTGAATGGGCTTACATGATCATGGGATTTCCTTTCAGTGTTGAGAATCCATTTGACAATATTAGCTCAGTTAGAGCAAGAGGCCCATGATGTACACGTTTTGAGTTCTTTCTAGCTGAATGCTGGCCGGCTGTCCTTGCCTTAAGCTTAGCCATCTCCAGGAATGTAAGTGGGGAAATAGTCAGTAGTACTAGGGAACCTTTGTGCCAGACACTATGCGGGGGGTCTTACTGAGGTATTTTTTTTGCCACAAACCAGGATATGGGTGCTTATACTGTCCACATTTCATAGATGAGGAAAGTGTTCTGGGCCATTCAGTTGGGAAGTGTCGGCTAGATTCACGCCCAGGTGTACCTGACTCCATAGAGTCTGGGCTCTTTAGCTCAGGCTTCTGGAAGGGGTCGAATGGTCGCCCTCCAAAAGAGATCCCACACTTGGAACCTGTGAACATGACCTTATTTAGGAAAAGGCTCTTTGTGAATGAAGTTAAGAATCTCAGGATGAGATTATCCTTGTTTTAGGGTAGGCCCACCTCTAAGGACACATGCCCTTCTGAGAGATAGCGCAAGGGAGGCACAGACATGCCAGGGAGTAGCCTAGGGAAGCCGAGGTGGAGACCGAATGATGCAACTCCAAGTCAAGGAGCATCTGGAGCTCTAGAAACTGGATGAGGCAAGGCAAGATGCTCCCTTGGAGCTTTGAGAGGGAATATGGCACCAATGACATCTTGATTTTGGACTTCTGGCCTCTAGAACTGTGGGAGAATAGAGTTCTGTTGTTTTGATCAGCGAATTTGTGATAAATTTTTATGGAGACCCTAGGAAACTTGACATATCTTCCAATCTGATAGATCTTTAAAATCATAGGAAGCTTTTCTCAAGTGCGGACAGGAGAGTTTGGGCCAAATAAACTGAAGGAAGATGATATTTCTATGTTAGGCATTTAGTTGCCACCAGCCCGCAGAGAGCTGTGCTCTGGGAATGGCACCCTCGTCCCCCACCGCAGCCTGTTGCACAGCACATGACTCTCACCTGAGCCAGGGTGACTGCAGTTAGCACGCACTGGCCAAATGCTTCAGTAAGTCATCTAGAATTTCGCACCAAGAGTTCCCTGAACTTCCCTCAGGCCCCTTGTTGCTTAGAAATAACTGACAAGGGCACCTGGGTGCTCAGTTGGTTAAGCCTCCAGCTCTTGATTTCGGCTCAGGTCACGCTCTCAGGGTCGTGAGATGGAGCCCCACATCCTGCTTCGCAGTGGGCGTGGAGCTGCTTAAGATTCTCTCCCTCCCTCTCCTTCCCCTCCTTCCCACTTCCGCTCTCTCTTTATCTCTCAAAACAAACAAAAAAAAACCCAATAATATGAGTTAATATATATGAAATGCTTCCTGTAGTCTGAAAACTCTACTGATATTTTACAGACTTTTTTCCATGCCATCATCCTCTTCCTACGTCCAGTTAAAAGGTGAGGAGATTGAAGCTCAGAGAAATTACATAATTTGCCTAAGGTTTAACAGTTGAACAGGAATTGATTAATGCTAGCTATTAATAAGAGCTACTAATAGTTGCTAACAATGGTACGGTAGTGATACACAAACTATTAGCATAGCGAGGTATCTGTTAATGACCCAAAGGCTCAAGAGAATACATATTTTATTATTATCACTATGTGCTCGCTCAAAGAATATTTCACACTAAATTTCAGGGCAGTTTTCCCCACGCACGTTTTGGTTAGGCCTGTTTGGTGGAGCTAAATGTTTTGGTTAAGTTTGATTGATACAGAGTAATAGCAATATAATCAATTAAAGCAAAACATTGAGCATTAAATTGAGAGCTGGCAGGGGAAACGGGCAAATCCTTATATTAGTTATCTTTTTCTGCATAAAAATGAAAACACACTTAAGTGCCCTAAAATAACACAGGTTTATCTTCTCGCGGTATCTGTAGGTCTGTAATCTGAGCACAGCTTTTTTGGGTCCTTTGCCTTGGGATTTCCCATGAGGCTCCAGTCAAGCTGTCAGCGAGGGTTGGGGTGTCATGTGAAAATCCTACTGGGGAGGATCTGCTTCTGGGCTCACTTATGTGGCTGTTTGTGAAATTTTGATCCTTTTGGGCTGTTGGTCTGGGGACCAGAGTTTCTAGCTGAACTTTGACAGGAGACTGTCCTCAGTTCCTTGCCCCTGGGCCTTCCCAGCGTGGCAACTTGCATCAGTAGGCGAGGGAGAGAGTCTGTACCAAGGTGGAAGTCAGAATTTTATAAACTAGTCATGGAAATAACATCGACTAACTGAAATACCCTCCTGGCTCCTGAAGGCGGAGAATCATGAAAGACGGTGGATGTCAGGTGGCAGGAACCGTGAACACCTTCTTAGAAAAAACATATTCTGTGTCCTGTCCTCCTTACTTATTTGTTTATTTATTTGTTTTGGCCATTTTGCTGTGTTGAGATTCTGTACTGTAGCGCTCTTGATGCTTTGCAGGGAATAATTAGACGGGAAGCGTGGTTCGGTTCTTAAATTGGGTTCCCTGTCCCTGAAATCGTCTTTCTGGTGCCCGTGATATAGTTTGTCTGGCTGTCTACCTTTTTCGGATTCTATGACTCTCTAGTCATCGGCTGTAGACAATGCCTCCTATCATCACATCAAAGTATATACTTTGTTTTTTGATAAACTTTTTTTTTTCTAGAGCAGTATTGGGCTCATAGGAAAAAAGGAGCAGAAAATACATATGCCCTCTGACTCCCCCCTCCCCACACACAGCTTCTGCCACGGTCAACATCCCACACCCCTTCTTACAAATGATGGACCCACATTAATACATCATCATCACCCTGGATTGAGAGGGCAGGGAAAGGGCCCAATTATGCTGTGAAGAGGAGCTGGGAATGAGATTCAGAGATTACACAGCAGAGAGAGAGATGGAACCGTGAAGGTCACGGCTAAGGAGGGTTGGAGATGAGAACAGGCTTTTATTTTGGTGTTAGTTGTTTGATGTGCAACACAAAAGGTGCTTCATTTATCACAAGCTTTTTCAGTAAACTCCAACAAATCAGCGTTGCTCATGAGTAGTTTGTTGAAAGGATATCTTTGAGGGAAGAACAAGCAGGATTTATTCTTTTTTTAAAAAAAATAAAAAGACTGGTTTGGTATGAAAACAAAGATTCTCCATTAAAAAACAGGCATATGTTAACAAATAACTGAACCTCCCTGGTATCCTTGGTAATGTGCTCCCTGCTGAGGATACAGAACTGGGTACGGTGTGGACCCTGCCTTCCCAGGAGGCACAGGCTTCACTGCAGCAGGTCTTGGAAATCCCATAGTGGGCTAATTGGGAACCTGTTCAGAGAGATATTGACAAATGTGCCTTCAAAAACGTTTCCTTGGTTAAAGAGGTTTGGAAATTGCCCCGTGCCGTAACTCTTCTCGAAGATTCCCAAAGCTCTTTAGTACATTAAAGACTGAGAAGTCTGTAATTCAATGTACTCACAGTCACATGGACTTACTTAAGTTTATGTAAGTCAGTCTTTTCCAAATGTATTTGCCTCTGGAATTCATTTTTTTTTGTAAGAATGTCCCTATTACCTCCTCTTGGACAATGTTCCCTGAGAAAATCTCATTTAGGAAATACAACTTTAGCAGGAAAAATAGAGTAAAAATGTTATTTCTTTTAAAGGGGGCATGAATTTGTTAACATTATAGTGTATTGGAAAAAGCTATTATTCTCTTGAAAGTTCTTTGAGAATTCTTTTAGGTCACCGTATCAGTTAGGGTAAGTAACCAGAGCTGCTGTGACAAACACCTCCTAAATCTCAATGACTCAGCATGATAAAGATTTTTTTTTTAATTTTACTTATTTATTCATGAGAGACATAGAGAGAGAGGCAGAGACACAAGCAGAGGGAGAAGCAGGGTCCATGCAGGGAGCCCGGTACGGGACTTGATCCCAGGACCCTGGGCTGTGACCTGAGCCAAAGGCAGATGCTCAACTACTGAGCCACCCAGGTGCCCCATTTATTTCTTGCTTATGCCATGGCTATGGTGCTGGTTGGAGGGAGCATTGCTCTGTGGAGTCATCGGGTGAGTCAGGCTCCGTCCAGCATACAGCTCCTCCTCTAAATCATTCAGTGGGTTGGGCCATATGATTTTCTGAAGCATCAGAGGCCTTCACGTGGTCCCCTGCACCCAGTTGACATATCAGGAAAAGAGATTCCTCACAGAGAACCATGCAGACAGTTTTGGGGGCCAGGCCTAGAAATGGAAGACATCATTTCTGCCCACATTTCACTGTCTGGAACTTGGTCATGAGCCTTATGTTTTTTTGTTTGTTTGTTTGTTTGTTAGGTTTTTTTTTTGTGCTGTGCAAGAAAAGGGCACAGATATGGGTGAGTATTTGCAATTCCTATGACAAATTTTGTGGGTGTCTATATGGTAACTAATGGGATGGAGGAGGTAAGTGCATTTTAGATACAAGGAGCCACATGAATAAAGGGCACAGATTCATAAAGGGGAAGGAGGTCTTGAAGCACTGTGAGAAGTCCAGGCAGCAGATGAGTCTGGAGGGACAGTTTAGGAAAAGACTATAAAGAATTTTAAGACATATCAGGATTTTGGACTTCAGATTATAAATGACTGGGAATCAGCATAGGTTTTTCAAGGTGAGTGGATAAATGTATTTATTTCCTAAAAGCAGCTCTGATAAGAGTGCACAAGATGGACTGGAGAGAGGGGAGACTTGTGGAAATAGGGGACATTAGAAAGGAAGCTGTTGCACTTGCCTGGAGGAGAGGGTTCAAATTTATCTCTGCATCAGAGATAAAGAGGACAAGCCAAATTGGACAGACAGATAATTTCTTGAAAAAAATCAGTAAGATTTGATAAAGTGGGGGCACCTGGGTGGCTCAGTGGTTGAGTGTCCGCCTTGGGCTCAGGGCATGACCCAGAGTCCCGGGATCGAGTCCCGCGTCGGGCTCCCCGCATGGAGCCTGCTTCTCCCTCTGCCTGTGTCTCTGCCTCTCTCTGTGTCTCTCATGAATAAAAAATAAAACCTTAAAAATGTGATTTGATAAGGTGGTTGTTGTGGTGGAAGCCTGGAAGAGAGAAAAGCTTTTAAAATATCTGGATTTTGACCTTGAGAGGACAGTGTCATAATTTTGGACCTGGACCAGATTTGGGGGTAAAGATAGCTATATTTTTTCACATTGTCTATAATGCGATTGTTGGAGGTATGTGGCTGGAGTTTGAAAGAGAATAAACTATTGCTTGGAGAGAAATAAGCACAGACTCAAGTTGAAATCTTGAGAATCGATGAAGTCACCCATGGATCACAATTAGGAAAAACAAAACAAAACAAAAAGAAACCAGAAAGGGAGCCAAAAGGAGAGGACTCTGGACAAGGCTGAGAATTAAATGATGGGTAGAAAAGGAAAACACTGTGAAGTTGCTTAGTCCTCAGAAAAGAAATTTATCTGGAGGAGCACAGTGTCTAGTAAGGGAAAAAAAAAAAAGCTCTTGCATAAAACATGATATTCAAGAACTTTCCTTTCTTGAGTAGCACAGACATTTTTCCCAATGTCAAATAGAAAAAGAAAATGCTATTGGGAGAGGGGGAAAAGAAAAAAAAAGAAAACACCAAACCTCTGTGGCCATTGCTTTAAAACCTGTCTCCGAACTTGTTGCTTGACTAATAGAAAGCATTTGTGTTGAAAACATGGTGGCCGATATCATTTTCCTCCATCGGGTCAATATTTGGTGAATCTCATCGGAAAAACACGGGAAAGCAATTTCAGGATCCGTAATGCATGTTATGGAACAAGTGAGGGTGGGGAGTCAGGCCCCTGCAGTCGTGTTTGGCCCCCGGTGCTTGAGGCCGACTTTGCGGGAGGGTGGAAATGACGGTCAGAGTTTTATGGACTTCGAGGGAGAAATAAGAAATGAGTTCCATGACAAACGCATAGCCCAGAGATATTTCTGTGCCGGAGAGGAGAAATAGCTGCTAAGTGGGCCTGATTGGGGTCATAACCAAAGCTCGACAATTTTTATATTTATTTATTTGCGAACGTTTCCTTTGTGGACTCTTAAAAGGCCGTTTATAAAAGGGTTCGCATTTCTGGCAGGGGAGGTGCATGGAGAGCAGGTTGTCGTCCCGGAATGCGCAGAAGGAAACAAGAACTACATTAGTCTCTCCGTTTTCTTACTCTGTTTAAAGAAAGAGAAGGATATTGAGCATTAGCTCTATTATTAAATTAGGGGGCCCCGTGGGCCCGTGTGTCATCCGACCAGATGTGCGCGCCGCGGGCCTCTTCGCTGCAGACACCGTCTGGGCCGAGTGACCGGGGGCCCCAGCAGGTGGACGGACGTGGGGCCCGGAGGGGCCGCAGAAGCCTGGCCGGGTCTCACCTGCGGCCTGCACGGTCTGCACGGGCGGGCCGAGCTCGCGATGCTGCCGGGCTGGGCTCCTCGGGGCTCGGCAGGTGCCCCCCATGCTGGGCGCTGGCGAGGCCACCTGGGCCCTGGTGTCCGAGACACCTGCCAGGGCAGAAGGGCTGCAGCCCCCCTTCAGAGTCACAGCGGCCGAGACGGGGCCCCAGCGTGTGTCGGACGCAGGAGAACTGCCTGGCGATGCACACCTGCGGGCAGGTGCACCTGGGCTCTGGGACGCTCCCCGAAGCACACAGGTATCCACGCCCTTCCTGCGGCGCCTCGGCCCAGTCGGGGTGGATCCCCGCACGGCCACCTGTGACCCCGCAACCCCGCACTGCCGCCTGTCACCCGCACCCACTGCTAGGCCGTGGGGTCGGGTCCCGCACCGCGTCCTCGGCCTCCGCAGGTGCGTCCCGGGCCTCCTCAGGTGCATCCCGGCCTCCGCGGGGTGTCCCTGGCCTCTGCAGGTGTGTCCCCGGCCTCCGCAGGTGTGTCCCCGGCCTCCTCAGGTGCATCCCCGGCCTCTGCAGGTTCGTCCCCGGCCTCCGCAGCACCGCGGCCAGCCCCCTACCCCCCGCCCTGCGGTGTCTGCCCCGAGCCCACCCGGTGTCTCCGCACAAGTCCTGAGTGAACACATTCCCGCCGTGGCAAGGCCAGGGCGTGGGCGTATGGGCAGCAAAGCTAAGACTCCCCTTTCCTCTCCGTTCCACATTCATTTCCATCCTTGGCACTGAAGCCAGGGTCCGGCCACGGGTGGGGGCGCATCATCCCCTGGGCCCCTTCCCAGGCCTCACTGTCTGACTCACACGGATCGCTCTAAAAATAAGTGCGATTCTAGGTACAGGGCGCCCTGCAGTGTGTTCCCACTGTCCATCCCGTTTTGTGGGGCATTTCCAGGGCTCAGAAGCTCCAGCCCTGACCCTGTGGGATGTGGCGGGTCTTGCAGGGCCCAGCTGGAGCACCGCCTTTGGGGCACGGCCTTCCCCACCCCTCGGAGCCGCGTCCTCCCGTGTTCCTTCATCGGGGCTCTCATCACGTGGAAGTGTGAGCGTGGCTGTGCGGTACTTCAGTCAGCAGTGACTGCACACAGGTAGCGGCTACGGGGCAAATACCTTCATGAATGAAGTGTCAGATACATTCAGCGGATCTCCTAAGGTCTCTGCCTCTGCTGAGCGCCGACCCCGGTGTTCGGGGGAATTCTCTTAAAGTTGAGCTTAAAATCAACACAGCTTTCAGTTAAGTTGGGCTAGAATGTGGATATTCAGAGAAAAAAAAATATCTGAATTCCATAACTGGTGTCACATTTTTTTTTTAATTTCTCTCTCCATCCTCTTCACTGTATTTCCTTCCCAGTTGGAGCTGTCGTCACTCCATTTCTCTAGAGTCAAAACTTTTCCATCTTCTGCTTATAACTCGTCAGCCGAGGCCCTTTTTTTTCTAAGATTTTATTTATTTATTCGTGAGATACACACAGAGAGAGAGAGAGAGCGAGAGAGAGAGCGAGGCAGAGACACAGGCAGAGGGAGGAGCAGGCTCCATGCTGGGAGCCTGACGCGAGACTTGATCCCAGGTCTCCAGGGTCACACCCTGGACTGAAGCCTGCGCTAAACCGGACTGCTCAGTCCGGGCTGCTCAGATTCCAGGTTCTTTTGGAGTTTTATGACCGAGCGTCTTTCCCTCTCTCCCTCCACAGCCCTCTAGTGCCTTGACCCTAACCCCGCCCTGCACACACTCCACTGAAGTCTCCTACTTGCCTCTCTTGGGCACGGGAATACGGATACCATCTAGAACAGGAACCCGTCCTGCTCGTTAACATAGCCCAGGGACCTAGTGAGAACATGATAAATGCCTAAAATCGGTTTTTTTTTTTTTGAGGAGTTAGAATGTTGCTGTACGTGATTAAATACCTCATGACTTGTTGGCTGTTGCCGTGCCAAAGAGCTAAGTCCTCTCCCAACACAATCTCACTTAATCCTCGCACCAATCCTGAGATGAAGACACCTACGTCCACCGGACAGATGGTGAAGTGCAGCCTTCCTGAGGCCGGATACGTTGGTCAGTGGTACGTGGCTCATAAGTAAAGCACCAGGCTCCCCTGAACTCTAGGTCAGACCTTATTACCCCTGCACTGCACTTGGGGGTGACGTACAATTTGTCGAGCTCGCTTTTCGGCGTTGGAAAGATCGTTTCTCCAACCTGTTGTTGCACGTGAATGTGTGTGTCCTCCCACCCGCCTCCGCAGTCGGGATATTGAAAGCCTCCTCCCCATGTGACCATGTTACGAGGCGGGGCCCTTGGGAGGTAAGTAGGATGAGGTGAGGTCATGAGGGTGGGGCCCTCACCGATGGGATTAGTTCCCTTATAAGAGCCCAGAGAGGGCTGCTCCCCGCCTTTGCTCTTGGCCGCGGAGGAGACACGGAGGGACCCGCAGTCTACCTCCCAGGGGAGTCCTCCTCAGGATCCAACCCTGCCGGCCTCCCAATCGCAGACTCCCAGCCCCTAGAACTGTGAAAAAAAAAAAAAAAAAAAAAGAAATCCTGCTGTTTGTAAGCCGCGGGATGCACGGTGCTCATAGGACCGGTTATGTCTTCGCCTGGTGTCCTTCCTTGGCGGCCTCCAATTTTTCTTCTCCCGTCTGTCCCTTCTTTCCTTGTTTTCTGTCTTTCTTCCCTTTTACATCTCAATCACGGAAGCTTTGAAGACCGTGCTAGGCAACGTCAGTGCAAACCCATGATTCCCACAAGGTACCCAGCTGCACGGGCCAGATCTGGGATCTCAGGGACAGGCAATCCGTGGCCGTCTCCGTGGCCTCCAGGGCCCTCTTGGGTGACCGAGCCTGAGCACATCCACTTATGGTCTTCCCTTCTTTCCAGGCATCCCAGAGATCCAGCGTGCTCCCCTCTCGCCTACTCTCCCCCCACTTCGCAGATTCTTTGAGTTTCTCCCCGCCCCGCGCCTGGCTGCAGCGCGAGCACGTTTCTAAATGCTTCCCTTTCCAGCTTCCCTGAAGAGAGACATAAAACTATTTTTTTTTAAATCTCTTTTAGATCTCAAAGCCATTTTTTCCAGCTCCGCTGCAATTAATCTCAAGATTCAGTGTCTTCCAGTGCCCCTGATACTCACATTTCTTTATTGAAGGGCACTAAGGACAGAAAGAGACTCCTAAGTCGCGGAGGAAACTCGGAGTGAGTTTCTTGGGGCCACTGTCCCGGAACCCTTAAGAGGAGACCGTGAACTCTAAGCCTTCGAGCAAATAAAAGCTCCCAGGCTCCTTTCCAAGCATACGGAGCACTTTGCTCCCCAACTGGCAAGCAAAGAACAGAAGCCACGACTCCCCTGGGGCAGACGGTGCAGGCGCCTTCATGTGGGGGCTACGCGGGTGGGGACACATTACTCCTCATCCATATTATCCATTTATTTGCTCAGGAAGCATGTGTTGGGCACATACCGCATGTGCTTCTAGAAGCTCGCGGCTTATGGACGGCCTCCTCCAGGCCCAGCACCTCTTCCCCTGGCCAGCAATCCCTGATCATCACTCTCGGGGAAACTAGCTCGTGCCGCGTCAGGTGGTGGTCATAGTCCACGACAAGACCAACCTGTCCTTACGTTGAATCGCGCTGTCTAGGAGCCCGCCGGCTCACGAGGGGCCACGGAAGCCTTTGGTAGTGGCGTCACTTCTTGCCTAAAGGACGTCAGAACCTCAGCGACTCTCCTTTGCCTTCGGGACTAAGCCCGACCTCTGTCTCACGGTGCGGGAGGAGCTGCGGTGACTCACCTGTCACCACTCCCTGGTTCGTGCGTCGCCCACTGACATACTGAGGCTGTGGGAAGTTCCTTCTGCGTGTCCACATGTTCTCATTTCCCGTGATGTTTTCCCAATTCCGTGACTGCCTGCTCCTTCCCAGCCCCATTTTGGTACAACCTTAACCCAATTAATTCCTAATCACCTTTATTGGGTCAGTTTGCCGTGACCGCCCAAGGAGCAGTCCCCACGCCCAGGAATTAGATTCGGGTACTCGTCTGTATTCCCTAAATGCTCTATTTGTGTACTCACCTGCCCCTCTGCAGTTGTAACCACCCACTTCTGGGTCTCACTGCCCACCACACTGCGCAAGAGCTCCGCCGTAACCGTCTTTTGTGCACCCGGGTCCCCACATAGTGCCTGACTCCCGCACCATGAGACAGAGGTCGCGCTTAGTCCCGAAGGCAAAGGGGAGTCGCTGGGGTTCTGGTGTTCTTTAAGCAAGAAGAGACACAGCAAAACGGAATGCACTAATGAATGAATAAATGCAAGAGTAGTGTGGCGTAGTCCTGTACCAGTTTGGGATGTGTCAGTGCTGAGTAATAGATTCTAGAACCCATAAAATAGTGGTTCTCCTACAGTAGGGGGATACGGGTGGCCCCATGCTGCCACTTGTGCTCTGCAGGTGTCTTCAGCGGTCCCAGCTCCTTTGTCCTCTTAGTCTTCATGGTAAACGCATCCTAGGCAGGAAGAAGCGGGGAAAGTGAGTGCAGTTACTTGGCAATTGGGTAATTTGGGGTAACTTTCCCCGAAAGGCCTACCAAGCATTAACCTCGTTAGCCAGAATTGAATCGTGTGACCAGTAACATCTGCGACGGAACCTGAGCTAGGTAGAGTTTTAGTTGGATAAATCGTCACAGTCAACAAGTCAAGGTCCTGTTGGGATGGACAAGAGGACAATGGCTGTTGTCTGTCCCAGACAGTAAGGACCATTAGCGTGTGCGATGTCATGAGCCGACTGAAATGAAGGCCGCCACTCCAAGTTGGTTGAAATATCTGAATCTCTTGAGTGGCCGTTTACGAATTAAGGCCTAGCTAGGGAAAGAGGTCCTGGGGTTCAACACGAGGGCACGAGTACAAGGGTTTCAGAAAAGACGAAAGGTCAGATGGGGACGAAGAGGCAACCTGAGTCTTGGCAGTACTGGGCAGGGCAAGCACCCCCTGCCCCAACACAGGAGACACGGTGTGAGGGGGTGACACTCCTGGGTACCAAGGAGACGCACCGGGAGCCTGGACGTCGGCAGGAGCTGCCTGGAGGAGTCTGGAGCCACAGCGGAGATGCAGCCACTGCCGCCCTCCAGGTAGAGGCCGCAAGATGGCCCGGGGTCTCCCTCGCTCCTGACTTCAGTGTCCGCGAGGGCCGTGCGTCCGCTGCACTCGGTCAGCAGCCTGGGGATGGGGACGTGAGGAGGTGGGCAGCTGGGGCCACCGCGACCAGGGCACGGACCTGAAGGGGAATGGGCAGGTGTCTGGGCACACAGTCTACGGCAGTGGGGCAAAGAAAGCCGCCCCCTACATGTGACTTCCGTGAATCCATAGAGGAGTGGCAGCGGGCAGGGCTGAGCCGGGTTCGGGGTTGTCCCCACTGAGGATGGGACATGATGGGTTGAGCACTGGGTGTTAAACTATATGTTGGCAAATTCAACTTAAATTTAAAACTGTAAACAAAAAAATGAAAAAAATCAGTTGACTGTAAACATTTTAAGTTTCTACAAAAGCACAAAAATTTAAGATGAAAAAAAGGGATATATATAATCATGGTCAAAACATTTTAAGGTGATATCTTGTTCCTTTGTATTGCATAAAATCAAATGGCATTCTAAGCATGTTAGCTAAAATTTAAATAAAAATTTGTAAAAAAAAATGATAAACTTGTCTGTCACCAATGGAACCAACCTACCTAAATTTGAATCACAAATGACAGCGTTTTCTCATGTTTAAATGACAAATTATCTTTGCTGTTAATATTAACATTGGTGTATATATTTTTGTCCAAAACCTTTCACCCAATGCTTGCAGAATCTGTAACACTTAACCTACAATTAGTATAGCTTATAACCAGTTTTCCATTGTTGGTTGTAAAATAGTGATTTTTAAAGATCAATTCTATAATCTTTCTGCACTTACTCTTTGTTATTCTTGTGTAAGGATGAGTGTTAATCTACCAATTCCTTTAAAAACTTTCACCTAAAAAAACAAAAAACAAAAAACAAAAAACAGGAGCAGGTGTCGGACTAGCCCCTCCGCTCAGCGGCCGCCGCACGGACTCCGGGAGCCGCAGCTTCTCAGTGAGGGGACCCAGAAGTTCAAGGATCATCTGCTTCCCTCAGGGGGTGTCTCTGAAGGTCCAGGAGATTACGTGGGGGGACCCGGCTGGAGCGGCGTAAGGGGAGCGTTTGAGGATGAGCCGAGACGCCCCTAACTGGGCCGCTGCCGTCCGGGGGACCACGCACGTCACCTCCTTGGCCCTTCACATCAGCATTTGCAGGTAGGAGCAAACGGAGCCCTTGTGAGTGGAAATTGAAGGGCCCGGTAAGAATTGAGGCTGGAGAGGGTGACGGGGCCTCGAGTCTATAAAGCCTGTTAGAGACTGTTCCAGAAACTCGATTGTTTTTCACGTCACATGGAGTCTTGGCCTTTCACACAGATGACAGACACGTTTTATCACAAATTAAATCTCAATTTTAGAAATGCCGACGTGGGCGCCAGGGAGCAGAGCTGATTAGGAGGGGGAGGAGGTGGGAATGGAGACAGCAGGATGGATACTACAACACTTGCTCGATTCTTCTTTCAGATCCAGTTTAATCCTGTATTTCAAATTGTCAGTTGTTTTTTTTTTTTTTTTTTTTTTTTTTATCCTCTAAGAGGACAAACCGGCTCTGTACAGATTTTGAAATAAATGTTTCCCGAGAAGATTTGCTAAACCTTGATCAAAATTGATATCCAAGGAAGGATTAAGGTTAGGATTTCCTTGGAACTTCTGGTGATTTGTTTCTGCTGGTTAAGCTCTAAGGCCTTTACGCGGCTGAGAGGGACGGATCTGGCTTCGAGCCGGGCTTACCCTGACCAGAGCTCGTGCTGGGCTCGGTGCGGGGTGTGGTGCGCGTCTGCCCGCTCCTGGGCTCGTGGGGGTGTGCGGGTTTTCGGGCCCCGTCCCCGGCACCTGCTTCCGTGTGTCTGATTTTGTGTGTACGACAGAGAGATTCTCAGAGGAGGCTGCCCGAGGCCAGGGGGCACCTGGCATCCCTGGGAAGCCGTGCGCCTGCTGTAGAGGAGTCAAACATTGACCTTTTAAGAATCACAGTTGTGAACAGATCGACTTACTTTCACTATTTTATTTGAAAATATTAATTGCTGCAAAGCCAATGTACGGTCTCCACTGGGAATGCCTCACGTGCTGGGTTGTGCGATGGTCCCCAGCACCATCCCCAGGGGCCCTCGGGTGCTCTCTGTGGCGTCTCGACGGCCAAAGGCCAGGAACTGTGTTTCCCAGCATTTCTTACCGTGGCTTACTGGTTTGTTTTCCTCCCCTAAATGACCCTGTGCTCGTGTTGGAGGTAGAAGGGAAAGAGGCCACGATGCTCCTTTGTCCATGGCAGGTGGCACCCGAGCTTCCACAGGTAATGAGGTTCGGCATCAACAGTGGCTTCTGGGGACACGTGGCACATCACCTGCCTCGGCACTCCAGGCAGCAGAGACCGTCCGACAGTGGTTTCCTGGAGCTCCTGTCCTGGTCGAGACTAGAGGACTCAGCCCTCCTGGACTTGGCTCCTTCCAGCGGCATCGGCCTAACCCCGAGGTAGCAGATCCCTGCCTGCCTGAAGTGCCCCGAGTGGCCCCTGTTCTCTTTTCCAAACCTGAACAACACGCCCGTGGGTACCGGTGCCCCACGTGACTTAGAAACCTAAGGAGAAAGTTGCATTTTCTAAAATAGTTGACGACTCGTATGAGGACTCACGGGAGACTGAAGGACAATTTGAGCGACAAAATCAGGCGCGTGCATTGACATTCCTCATGTCCAGCGGGCACCACACTTTTGAGCCAGAACTTTGAAAATTCAGGATCTCTTGAGGCGCGGCTTCCGTACCCCGGAGGGCATCTCTTCTCCCTACAGGAAACCTTGTAAGGAGGCCTTGCCCGTTACTCCTGTAGACAAACAGGCAAGAATTCTTTTTTTTTTATAAACTTATTTTTTATTGGTGTTCAATTTGCCAACATACAGAATAACACCCAGTGCTCATCCCGCCAAGTGCCCCCCTCAGAGCCCGTCACCCAGTCACCCCCACCCCCCGCCCACCTCCCCTTCGACGACCCCTAGTTTGTTTCCCAGAGTTAGGGGGCTCCATGTTCGGTCTCCCTAAGTGGAAAACAATGGAAATGTCACCCGAGGCTCCTCTTACACAGGTCGGAGCAGTATGTTACTCAAGTACGGCTCCAGACTTACGCGGACGTACCCGTGGGCTGGTCTCCCTCCCTGTTTTTACCCAATCTTGGATAAAACACAGTCCGAGAGTCACTTTAAGAAATAAATACTGCTTTAATTCAGAGATTTGGTGTCTAGTGCAGGTTATTAATCAAAACACTGAACAAGACGTAATGTCAACGTTTTCCCTTCCTCAAGCTCTAACCCGCCTCCGTGTCTAGGCCCAGGACTCGTTGTCTCCTGTCTCATTGCTCTGACTGTTTCTCTTCCTTCACTCCTATTTGTCTGCTTCCCAGATTGTGAGGGCTTCAAGTTTAAAGGACGTGGTAACATAAAAAAAGATAACTTAATCTTTTCTCAAGCAACTGGCTCTGCGTTCTCTGGTCCCACCGTATGCTGACAGGTAGGTCTTTCTTTACCATCCGGTCACTGTTTTGGCTTTTTTGTAGGCCCCTCTTGGACTCTTCTAACTATAATCCCCTTGACCGAGGTGCAGATGCGTCTCCAGTCCAGCTGTTTGCCTCAGACTCCTTGTGACCCCCTGACAGAGCAGCGTTTACAGAGCAGCCAGCTTCTGGGTGTGGGGCTCCCTCTGCCCCTATAAACTGAATTACTGGAAAGGTACCAAGATGATCAGAAGTCAGCTCTCTGACTCTTGATTTGCCCACATCAGATCTATGGAAACATCCATGGATCCTTTTGTCTGACCAAGTCGGGGATCGCAGCCGTCCACCCCCTCTCCCTTCTAATTTTCCCTTATACATGTGATCCTGTCTTCCCCTCTTTTCCATAAAGGAGGATTTTTTCTTTATTTTCTCACTTGAGCCTTTATATATTTTTTAAATATTTTATTTATTTATTTATTCATGAGAGACACAGAGAGAGGCAGAGACCCAGGCAGAGGGAGAAGCAGGCTCCCCAGGGGGAACCCAACGTGGGACTCGATCCTGAGGTCATGACCCGAGCCAAAGGCAGATGCTCAACCGCTGAGCCCCCCAGGCGTCCCTGAGCCTTTATATGTCAATGCCTTTGTTCAATGAGATTAAATCTGAATATTGTTTTTTATTCCCATTTAGGGATTAGTTTATCTTATTTTATAATCTTGCGCTAATGTCTAGAACCTCTTTGTCACTCTCTTCCGTGATACAATTGTTAGATCTTGATTTCTGGAGCCAGAGCAGTCCTCCTCTTGCTGTAGCAGCTGTATGACCCCGGCTAGTTATTCAACCTCGCTGCGCCTTACTTTCTTCATCTGTAACATGGGGCTAAGAATCATATCCCAAACCTAGTTTCTTGTGAAAAATAAAGGGAATAACCCGTGCGGAGTCTTTAGCACCATGCCTTGTGCTCAGGGACCGTTGGCCGCTTTGCTATGATGATCTGCCTCTAGTTGCGCTTTTACTTCCCGTCAAGACGCCTCTCAGCAGTTCCCTTCTCAAAGTGACCGCTGTGAGGGCGAGCTCGAACCCCCTCGTGATTCAGGGTCACTGGCGTGCTGGCAGGGCCTGCATGGAGGGAGGGGAGGCCAGAAGCTCCGATGCGGAGAAGGAAACGCGCGGACCTAGAGCAAGCCTGCGGCTCAGTGGAGGGGAAGTCGGCCAGCGCAACGCGAAGGAGCAAACGAGCAAACGCCCAGCTGCGAGTGTCACGTAAGAAAGAGAAGAGCTCGGGACACAACCTGTGAAGTGGGAGCTGCTGCGTTCCAAAGGAAGGACGCCCGTCTCCCCCGTTACAGCGGCGGGGTTAGGGGACCCAACTACTCCACTAGAAGCCTCAACTACGCTAGGTCAAGAGGCGCCTGCTGTGTACCGAGCCCCGCTCCAGGCAGTGACTCCCGGACACACGCAGCAGATCCAAACCGTGTCTTCAGATTTATGATCAGGAAAACCATTTCTTGAAGATATTACAAAGAAAACTGCGTCCTGCGTGAGCGGTGGGTCTCCACTTAGGGAGCTTACAAAACCACCTGTGCCTGCGTGTCGCCCTCCCAAAGGTCCTGGTTTCATTGGTCTGAGTAGTCTGGCGTGCTAGAGACTTCCACGTTAGTTCTGATTTTCAGTCAAGGACGCGAATCATGTTGTAGACAGTGGCTCTCCAAGTATGGCGTGGACCAGCAGAATCAGCATCACCTACGAATTTGTGGGAAACGTGAACTTTCTGGCCATTCCCCACCCACACTGCATCCGCAATACCGTGAGTGGGCCCAGCCTTTCATCCAAGCTCTCCAGACGACTGATGCAAACACTAAAATTGGAGAACATTGGAGAACCGTTGCATTAGTATGGCGCGTCGGTGGTGTCTCTGGGGGCAAGGAAGGCTACATTGTCAGCTTTGCACAGAAGCTGTGTGACAAGAAAACGAAGGTGGGGATGTGCACCTTCACGGTCGGGGGATAGAGTGGTCCTCCTCGCTCCTCCGCTCCTCCGTTGCCGGCTGCATCTGCTTCCCTTTCGTCTTTGCTGCTCCTGCTTTATGCAGCTTCATTCTCTTTGTTCACTTACTAGCCTCGTGTTCCTTAGACACTGCAGGGAAGCTGAGCTGTCATATACTCCTTGCTCCTGGGTGGACAACTCTGCAATTTGACATAGAAGCCGGAGTGGATTGTTTGGGGTGGGGTGGGGGGGAGTGAGCTCGGCTGTCGGTGCTCCCAGAGGCTCAGTAACCTGCCCACTGGTTTTCACCTGGTAGATCACGGAACTGGGATTCGAATGCAGAGTTATTTGTCTCTAAAATGCTTTCTCTCTCTACTCTTGCCCTAATCCGTGTCCTCTTCCTGGACACACTCTAGACCACCAGGTCTTTCCTACAGGGAGATGTGGCCATACAACTAGTCGAGCCTGTATGGGCAGGAGGGAGGGCCCGGCTCTGAGGACCGGCTTACACCACGCTGCACGCTCTGATTCCCTCTGGCAGCTCATGCAGATATGTCTGGTCGCCTTGTTCGTGAAGATAGTGCAGCAAATAAGGTGGTAGGAGCCTCGGGCCCCGACTCACCACTTGGAAGACATGTGACAAGCCTTGGACTTTACATAAGAGGTAGCTAAGCTTCTGAAATTCCATCGGTCATTCATTGACAAGGAAGCTGGCACTGCCCCAGCACACCCCGACTCGGCAGTGACCGTCACTCGGGACAGGCCTGCATCGGCGCTCACGGCGACTTCCTCGCTGTCCCTCCGGCTCACTGTCACACGTCCTTCCCGTGAGCACTTCCTGGCAGGGCTGGAATAGTCTGAGCCTTTGTGCTTCACTTGCTTTTGCTGTGACTGATTAATTCCTGCCTATAATCTGTTTGCTTTGTGTGGATTTAGGAGTGAGACTTTTGCCTCCAGAACGGGATTCTAGCAGGATTGAGCATCGCCCTCAGCGGTGAAAGCATGGCCAATAGCCTACCAAGCGAGCCAGTGTCTGAGCAATCATCTGACTAGGCTCTGCTAGGGAGCTTCTATGCTGCTGATCTTTGATTCAAAACTCTCCTTTGCTTCAGATATACTGTTGGACAAAGCTTGGGGAGAAAATTAATCCCCAAGGCCTTTCTGGAAAGCAGCAACACAGATTTTTGAGCCCACGATACGTTCAACAACGTTCATGAGGTTAGCGTCATTAAAAAGAAAATTCAGATTATCTGTCTTCCTATGTATTTTTAAATGCACTTTGACTAAATAGAGTCTGAGGCTACAACTGGTTCTCATTACGCACTAATTACTTGCTAAATTTGATTCAGAAGAACAAAGAAATTTTGAGTTATTCAAGGACAAAAAAGTCTCCAATTCTCAAAAATACACATTTTTTGCATTCCTACTACTCAAAAATAGCTAACACATATTTCTTCATGTTTGAGGGGGAAAATCTCCCAGGCTAAGGAATTTGTTCCAAGTTTTGTCAAGGAAAGAATTTATGCTTTAATTTGGTGCCTTAAAATAGAAGAATGTTGGAATAAGGTTATCTCTCCTTAGTTCTGAAGGAGAGAACTTAATAGTATATTTAGCGTGATTTTGACTTTGACTTTTTAGTGTGACATTGACTTGCCCAAAGTGGTGTGACTCTTGATAATCTACTAACACTGATTTTTTTTTTTAAAGAAAATTCTTACGAAGAACTTTTCATGCTATGTACCTTCCTTGAATTTTGCAGTGTTACCAGCATATTGAAAATTCTGGGATGTCCTCCTGTAACGACAGCCCCCTCATCTCCCGGCCAAATGTTGTTTTGTAAAAAAAAAAAAAAACAAAAAAAAAAAACAAAAAAACTTGCTTTCCTAAATATGTTAGGCCCCTTCTATGTTTTTGTACACTTGCCTCAGAAATTCTTTCTGTAAAAACACAATTCTGCTTGCGCTTTGGCTGATTTCACCTGTTTCTCTCAGAGTAAGTCCCATGACATCGGTACGATTCTAACGCGTTGGGTTCCTGTCACTTACATCGTTTCTTATTGCCTTCATTATCTAGCACAGGGCCATGCTAGGCACTCCACACGTAGTTCTTTATGACATGAGCACAGAACACCAGGTCCACTTTCCTCCATAAAATGTGACATTTCTCAAGTTGTTTTGGATTTTTCTGTTGACATTTGACCTGTTTGGATGAGGCTAGAATGTAGTATAGTCTGGGGCATCAACATATAATTGGGAAAAATATGTTATTGACAAAGATGACTCTTCCAGGTCTAAAGGATCTACTTCTGACCTAGAAATGCTTTCATAATAAAACTCCATTATAATTACAGATTTGTTTGTTTTCCCCGCTGGGATGTAAATCTTTGAGGACAAGAGCTTTGTTGCTTCTTTACCTCTGCATTCTCTCGGCCTAGGACAGCGACCGGCAGAAATACGCAGTGGATACTTACATAACGTGTGATTGCATTTGCTGTTTTCATATAGAAAGAAGCTCTCTTTCCAGTTCTGACTCTTCTAGTGCATCTGTGCAATCAAGTTCTGGGTTTTTGAGACATAGATTGAAGTCATACCCTCAACTCATGATTTGGCAGGGAATTTTCCACATTTATAATGGACCTTATCAATAGAATTTGAAAAAAATTAAATTTTCATAGGCTCCCCCTCCCCCACAGTATGGGTGGTGTCTTTCCTGGGGGGTCTATTGCTTATATTTACTACTGCACGTTTGAAAACCATGAGGACAAAGTGTCATTTTAACCACCAATTCCTTCTCTCATTCATGAGATCCAGAAATGATCTTATTGTTTTTGTCTTTCCAAATCAACTATAGAAGCAATATATTCATGTTTAAGAGACGTGAACCCGAAGTTGGTTCATGAAAACAGATTCAGGAAGACACTGCTCATAATTTGAATATGTGGATTTTCCTGAAAATTTGTGACTTCTCCCATAAATGAGAGTAAACTCTTCAAGGAAAGCAGTCAAAAAATCAACTAAAGGTATATAACAAAAAAGGGGAGAAAACATATCTAAAAATGATTCAAAAATATAATTTGGAATAAATATTACTATACTTGATATAACTAGTAATGCAGACATGAACTGATTAGTTAATATTATCAATGAAAAAATATTCATGACATTTGTTGACAGAAAGACAGACTTTATTCGGGCCCATCATGATATTGTAGGGAAATTGGCTGTGGGTTTTGCACTGAGGGAGAAGGATTAGATTCAACTCACAATTCAACAAGGAAGAGTCGGAATTTATAATCAAGGAAGTAAGGTAGGATTTAGTGGATGGAAAATTACTACAAGGAAATATCAGGAATAAGGGGAGATTTTAGCCAAACCAATCTAACCATAGTTCTAACTGTGTACGTGTAGTCTATGGTACGTGCCTCTTATTTGGCTTAGGTCTTATCTTAAACTTCCCAAATGCACTATTATTAAAAATTGTGCCCAAACCAGAAACCCCTTCTACTAGACGTAATAATTTAATATGCTCTAATGAAGGCATAACACATTCATGGAGAAATGAAAGATTACTTAATAAATTATGTGGGCACAATTGGCGAGCTTTTTGAAGCAATGGCTGATTTATTTCCTCATCTATAGGAATATCTGTCCTTTTTTTGGCAACTCAACATCTTTTGAACACCCATGTTATGCTTGGAGAGCTTTCCGCCTTATAAATTCCACCTTTTCAAAGTTGAAATTTTGAACTGTCTCCCAGCCTCCTTCAAAGGTACCTCTGAGCTTCAAAAATTGTTGTCTACTAGCTCATGACTTAGGTCACTTAGCTAGTGAGTGAAGAAATGAGTGATACTTAGATTTGATCTTTTGGTAGAGATGGTGGCAGAGACACGGGACTTTTTCTTTGCAATCATGGTCCCTAACTGCTACATCATTTCACCCCCTAGACCAAGAGAGATTTCAGATGGAGTAAGAGTTACATTTTAAAATTTAGATTTTAAAGCATATATAAAAGGTAAAGGGGAGTTACTGTCAAATGTAGGAATGAAAAATCATTTTAATTTTAAAAAGAAATGGAAAAAAATCACAAAACGAAAATCAACAGGGGAAATTAAATTATTTTCTATCTTTACAAATATTTCCAATAAATACAACATGCAATACGTTAATTGCTTTATTATGTAATAAACTCATGGGATGCCTGGGTGGCTCAGCAGTTGAGCGTCTGCCTTTGGCTCAGGGTGTGACTCCGGGGTCCTGGGATGGAGTCCCACGCTGGGCTCCCGGCAGGGAGCCTGCTTCTCCCTCTGCCTGTGTCTCTGCCTCTCTCTCTGTGACTCTCATGAATAAATAAAATAAAATAGAATAAAATAAAACTAAAAACTCATATATGAGCTGTGAGAAAACAAATATTGCTACTGGAAGCTTGAGTTAAATAGCAGAGAAATGAGAAGAGAATTTACAAAGTAAAAACACACAAAGGAGAATACATATTTGAGTAAAATATTCAAATTCATTGGAAATGAAAAAAAAATTAAATTAAAGCCACGATGAAACAATTTACTGGCTGTGTAATCAGTAATATTTTACTTTTTAATAGAAATCCCTCATGCTGATGAATGTATAGAAAACTGGTATATTCATATACTAGTGGAGAGAGTTCAAGTTGATAAAACCTTTCTTGGGAAGCATTTAAAAAATATATAAGAATATTAATGTTTTCTGAACTAGTAGTTCCCCTCTGAGAAATATTTTGTTTAAGGAAATAATCTGAAGTATCTGCCAAGATTTATGCATAAGATTCTTACTGAAGCAGTAGTTATTGAAGTATAGAAATTAAAATATTAAAGTATGAAAACAAGCCTTCAACAGCACAGAAAGTTAAGTACATCTGAACAGTTCATGTAAGTGAGTATTGCAAAATTGCTAAAATTGTGTTTCTGAAGATTTTTCAGTAACATGAAAAATACACATTACAATTTAAATGAAAACCGAGGTAACAAAATGATCTCTATGGGCTGGCTTGAAGATGTCAGCAATGAATTCCGTTGGGGGTGATTTGATAATTAATATATATATATTTTTTCCTTTATATATATATTTGCATTTCCAAATTAAAAATTTTTATCATAAAGAAAAGAATTCCCTAAAATCAGTTGTGTCTACAAAAAAAAAAAAAAAAAAAACCGGCTTGTCTAAATCTGCTTTAAAAATAAAACGTTAAATTAAATGACACAGCCCTTGTTGAAAACAACTTGTTTGAAGGAAAAATTTGTTTTTCGGTTTTCCACTGCCAAGATCATTTATTTCAGACGATGCTTTTATCTTGTGCCCTGCTTAGAAACCTCACTGGCTCCCTGTTTCTTGTGCCTTCAAGTCTAAATCTCTTTGACGGCTTTTCAAGGCCTTCTATAATTCTGTTCCATCAAACGTTATTCCCCCTTACTCTGCCTTCTACTTGTATATATTCCAACTTGTATTAAAGTCATCCTTGAAACTCCATACTTGCTCGTAAAACACACACGTGCACACACACGCACACGCACACGCACTCAGCCTGTCTGCTCATCAGCCCCAGAGACTCCTACTGCTCATTCACTCTTCCAACAAATACCAGGGTCTCTCCTCTGGCTCAGGTGCTGCCGTAGGTCCTGGGAAGACAGTTTACAAGGTCCAGGACCCGGTTCTCGTGGAAAAGTTTGTCCGGAGGAAACATCATTTAATCCTCGAGCGGCCGGGAGGTGCACGGGCCCCTCTGCGGACTTGCGGTCTATCCAGGGACCCTAACTTCGGCACCAGAATGCGCATATTGGGTCCCGTTATCTCGCATTTTGGAGGGAGGACAACCTTCAGGGATTCCTACCTGTGCCCCCTCTCCTTTTTTTTTTCTTACAAGGGACAACCATGTAAAACGGACTATTGTACGTGCGACAAAGGAAATGCCGTTGAGGCCATTCTTCCTTTATGTCATTCTCTTCTACCTTATAAGGTCGATGTATTTAATGTATTACTAAAGAGAGTTTCGTTTCCTCTGAGCAATTAGTTTGCTTCCTCCTCTCTCCCAGGATCAGGAGAGGACACATCCCATTTCCCTTTTTACCCTGCCTCCCGGGAAGATTGGCGCCGTGTTCTCAAATTGCAGTGACATCTCTCAGTACCGGCATTCGCGCCTTAGTATTATTTTCAGATACTGAGTTTTTGTTTGTTTCTTTCTAATTCTATAGCTTTCTTTGATTGCCCGGAACTTCTTGGAAGGATGCCCAGACAGCTTGTGGAAAGAGCAAGGGAGTCCCCAGGGGCCGCCTGCTAGACGGGTCCTCTCTCCGCAGCTGCTTGGAGCGGTGGTGGCCCCCGGCTCTCAGCTGAGACCCTCTGGTAGTTGCCCTCAGTCAGAAGAAGCCCCTTTCCTAAGGGTACATCCCGTCCCTTTGGTGGCCCACATCCAATACCTGGTCGAAGGAGGCAGGAATAGAAGGGCCCCAGGCCCCTTCCCCCAAGGAAGGATGATGCTAAAGGGCATCCTAGCTCAAGAGCATGGCAGGTCTCCTTCTTCCTCAGCCCGGCCTTGGGGCTCCCACCGTCAGGATGTCCTCTGGAGTGCTCACCAGTACCCCCATCCATGCCAGTTTTGGTCTCAGCGTCTTTTCCAGGAAGTCCTACCTATGATAACTGGATCACAAAGATGAAAATGTTAGTGTCCCCTGTTAGTCACATGTGGGGACCGTCTGCGGCATCAGGTGGGTCCCCGCTACTGCTCTCCACCCCATACTTCCCACCTTATCCATGACCACGCCGTCGGCCACTGCCCTCCTTTCTCCATGGACTTCTATGGGTCGTAGGGCTGGAGCCACTTAATCCTTTATTGGGTTCAGTTCGCTGGTGTTTCACAATGTTTCAGGCACGTGGTTGTGCTCGACACTCACTGATCGCCCCTCTGCGTGTCCATCGTAAGCTTTCAAGCACGAGAGACTGGCTATGCCTTCGAAGAGATGAAGCCGCCCCGTAGGTACTGTGCTATTTGCTCACTTTTTAGCCTGTTTTACTCCGTGTGCAGGGGATATAATTTTATCGTCTGGCCGTTGCAATCTCGTATTCACAAGAGGCAAAGCTCTGGTCTGCCCATGGCCATTTGTGGGGCCGCTTGAGAATTATGATCTGCTTTCTGCCTAGAATTAAAGTCAAGGTTGTTTTAGTTTGCGAAGGCTTCTGAAACCAAGTATCACTCGCTTGGTGGCTTAAAAGAACAACAACAAAAAATGAATCTCCCGGAGTTGGAGACGTCAAAATCCCCAGTCAAGGAATTGGCAGGGCCCTGCTCTCTCTGGAGGCCCTAGGGAAGGAGGCTTCCGTGCTGCCTCTGCGCTTCCCCTGGTTGCTGGTGGTCCTCGGAGTTCCTCGGCCCGTCAGCTCATCGCTTTAACCTCCGCCTCCACCTCCACGCGGCTTTCTCCCTGCGTGTCTGTGTGTCCAAATTCCCCTCTTCTTAAAAGGACGCCAGTCATACTGGAGCAGGACCTACCCGGATCCACGGTGACCTCATCTTAGCCTGCTCACGTCTTCAAAGATACATTTCCAAGGAAGGTTAGACCCCTGAGCACCGGGAGTTCGGACTTGAGCATAAGCTTTTTGGAAGACACAACTCAGCCCATAACACGCCTGCACTCTGCTCTGCCTTTGGCTTTGTGATCTGAGACCAGGGGCAATACTAAGATCTCAGCTGAGGAAAATCGCTTAGATCTATCGGCTGAAATGTGACATCACACCTAAGAAAGGTTCCCAGTGAATTACGTTAAGTACCGATGGAGCCACCTTCAGGCGTGGGGGGGGCTCCCAAGTGTCTCTGCGCCCCCCTCCCCCGCCCCTGTCTCGGCCTCTGCCCACCTCTCCTTTGCCCAAGGCATGCAGGGTGGGCCATGCAGCAGCGTTCTGTGCTCCCCTCGTTGCACCCCGCACCTCAGACCTTGTCTTTATCCCTCTTTCCTCTTACCCAGCTGCCGTGTCTCGTGAATCAGTCTGCAGATGGTTTAAGGTGAAGGGAGTCCTTTGGAGGCCTCCTCCTTTTCCGCACTTTCTTTATTAATTCTGAAATGAAATAAATATGGAACATTCATTCAGGCTGATGTTGAGATGTTTTGGAAAAAAAAATGCGAAGAGAAAGTGCCACGTGGACGAATGAGCTTAGGAGATGTTGTGGACCGAATCTCTCACGGCTCTGGAGGCCGAAAATTCAAACCCCGCAGTTCCCGGACTGGCCAGGTCTTTAGAAAGTTTAGCTGGTGAGGATTCCCGGAAGCAACGAGAACAACCAAACATGTTCTGCTTGGCTGCGCTCAGCGCTTCCCAAATGTGCTTGATCACGACCCACCCCGAGGAGAGCCAAGCGGTAGGAGGTTTTCATGCCCCCTGGGTGGGAAACAGAATAAAACTGTCATCGTCTTGGTATGTCTGTCTACACCGAAGGTAGATTGGTCAGTGGCCCCAACTGATTGTAGCCAGTGTGAGAACCTCAGGCAAAGCGCTAGCTTCTAAGGGAAAGGCTACCCCCTTTGGGATGTATTTTAGCATAGATATCAAAAATATGAAAAAAAGCTATTAAAAATATGGGTTCCGGAATCACGGTACCTGGAGTTTAAATCACTTCTCCACCACTACTCACTGTTTACTTTGACCAAGTCATCTAAAATCTCTGCTCAGTTTCCTCGTTTATAAAACGACGACAATGACACTGATGCCACTCGTGGCAGGATTACAGAGCTGGACTAGTCCCGTGAGATGCCCAGGGTAGTGCTCAACACACAGTGCGTCTCAGCCTCACGGCCGCCCCTCGTTCTCTAACACACACACACACGCACACGCACACGCACACGCTCACCACTACCAATACTAAACTCATACTAGTGACGGTGGATGCCTCCCCCATCGCTCCATCTGGCTGCTTTTCCTTCTGGGCTTTCCAAAGGACACCACGCTGGGCCGTCAGGCTATCGGAGCTGCGGCCCCAGGCCTGGGACTACCATTCGAGGGGCCCTGGGAAATTAGTTCTCTCCAGCTTTCACTGTCTTTACCTGTGAAACGTGCACAAGATGCAAAAAGTCTCCTCTAGTCCAGAACTTTGAAAACCAACTTAGAAAAAAACTCAACGGCAGCCTAAAGGGGCATCTCGTTGCCGTAAATAAACTCTTATTTCCACGTGCTGTGTGACGCTTCTCCTTACTGCAGTGGTTCTTTTTTTTTTTTTAATTTTTATTTATTTATTTATTTATTTATTTATTTATTTATTTATTTATTTATTTATTTTACTGCAGTGGTTCTTTTTTAAAATTTTTATTTATTTACTTATTTTTACTGCAGTGGTTCTTTTTTATTTTTTATTATTTTTATTTATTTATTTATTTTTACTGCAGTGGTTCTTAACATAGTGCTGGCTGTTTGCCACGGCCTCCAAACTTGACGGAGAGTCCCAGTATGAGGATCTTAAAGGGTGTCTGAAAGATTTCAAGAAAAACATTGAAATGTTAGAAATACGTTGACCAGTTTTACAGATTCTCTTGATTTCACTGGGGATTTAGACACCAGGCCGCCTCGTGCAGGGTCCGGGTCATGGATCTGGAGTCACAAGACTTACATAATCATCTTGGTGCTACCACTTTTCTTTTGCATAAGGCCTTTGTCCTCAGTTTCCTCATCTGTAAAACAGACTCTCTACCTTTGTGAGTTACTGTAGGATAATTTGCGTTAAGCACCTAGACACCATGCCTGTGGTTGCGTAGGCACTCAACACACGTGTGCCCTTATAATTCCTAGGTTATCCAGCATTTTCACAGAGGAGAAAACTGAGACTCGGAGATTAAAATGCCTGACCTGGAAGTCACAGAAAATTAATGATAGAGCAGAGACTGGACTCAGGTTTTGAGCCTGATTATTATCCCTCTCTTCCCTCAACTTTTGCGTTCCAGCGAGAACGGCCGTAAAACCCCTTAGTTGCTTTAGTCATCCAGTTTGATTACTCTCAAAAGCCCTAAATCACTTTGGCTTACTTTTCAAATTAAATTAATTTTTAAACAGGTGCTTTTGAGTCAGTGATTTTTCTGGTAAGGTGAAACATAACAGAAGTTTTCTGTGTAGATGAAATTAAAAAAATCAATTTAATTCAATTCCAAAGATACTTAATCATCGTATAAAAGAAGAAAAAAATATCATTTTATTTAGGCTCTTTTAGAGGCAAATCTCCCCCCTTCCTTCTTGTTTTTTATTAGATTTTTTTTTTTTGCCAGACCTCAGCATATGTACATTTATCCACACAGTGATATTTATTTGAATTCTGCTATATTCCAGATATTGTTGTAGGTGAAGGGAGAGAGAAGTGAGCAAGGCAGGTAAACTCTCCTCTCGTGGAGGTAATGTTCTTATACGGGGATCAACGAACCGCAGCCTCCATTCAAATCCAGCTTGCTGCCTGTTTCTGAAAATAAAGTTTAACTGCAATGCAGCTATGCTAGTTCATTTCTGTTCGCCTGTGACCGCGACTGCACGAGAGGGTAGAGTTGGAAAGTTGCAACAGGCACCCTACAGACTACAAAGCCTCATGTACTTACTCCCTAGCCCTTTACAGAAAATGTCCATCCCATCAAGTAGGATAAATCATTCAATAAACAAGTAAATAAACAACAAAAAAAAAGTATTTTAGGGACTATGAATTCGATAAAACATGTAATGGAGGTAACAACATCTTTATATTTGAGTGATTATTTTTTTTAACGATTTTATTTATTTATTTGACCGAGAGAGAGACAGAAAGACCGTGTGAGGGAGCACAAACCGGGGAAGCAGGAAAGGGAGAGGGAGAAGCAGGTTCCCCACTGAGTAGGGAGCCCGATGGCGGGACTCGATCCCAGAACTCTGAGATCATGACCTGAGCCGAAGGCAGACACTTAACCACGTGAATCACCCGGACGCCCCCAGATCTGAGTGATTACTGAAGGTCTTTCTGAGGTGGTAACCTTTGAACTGAGACTGGAACCATAAGAAGGGAGTCGTGTCAAGGGCCAGGTGGCGGCGAAGTGTTTCTGGAAACCCCCACGGCAAGTGCAGAGGACTGACCAAGAACCATCACTGTGGTATGTCGTCCGCAAGGGCAAGGTGGCAAAGAGAAAGTCGGCGAACACACAGGGGCTGAAACACAGGGGCCCCTCGTGGAGGGAGAGTGGCATTGACCCCAAAAACTAGGGGGAGAACGTGGCCTGTGTCCGGTGGTCACACGTATCTCCTCTCTCTTCTACACCCACCACAAGGACGTCGGGCACAGCCATCTCTCCCCGTACAGACACAAGTCGTCATGTTTCAGTTCTCTTTTAACGCCTCCACCTGCCCCTGGGTGGACAACTCTGGGTGCTTTCGGTTTGAAATCCTAGGTTCTAAGAGGGACAGAGCATCATTTTATCAGTAATAAAGTTGCAGTATATTTTGGTTCTGATTTGCCTTATTGTGTGTTCCTAATTGACTATAACCCAGAGAGGAGAGAAAGAGGTTCATTAGCAGCCTCGTGGGCAGTTCGCTTTCGGTTAAGTGTAATGTCTTTGATATCACAACATAGAGTCCGGTGCAAATTTTCATGAATAAAATACAATTTACATACAGAATAAATGAACCATCCAGGCAATATAGAGTCTAACATCATATTCTAAAATGCAAATGAAATCCTCCTGTGATCTGCATTTTTAAACTGTAATTGCCTGTGTAAGTCAGGGGCAAATGAGCAAAGAAGAATTAAAATGCAGAACACTGTGGAGGTAACTACAGCTGTTCTAACGAAGGGGATCTCTGTTAGGAGAGCCGGGGAAACCATAGATACGAGGTGGGCAGAGTTGCAAGAACCGTGCAAGCATTTGTCTTAGAGACAGGGAGTACGTCAGTCAAAGGTACCCTTAGGTGGATTTTGCTTTCATCCAAGGCATTCGTTACTTACTTTACTCGTGTGCTCATCGCAATAACCCTATTATTAGCAATGTTTCCTAATGATCGTCATCATGAATATATTTGTAGTATTAGTAAATGAATGATGATTATTAAGTATTATTTTTAATTCATACAGATGAATTTAATGGCAGCACTGGGATCCCAACCAAAGCCATCCTGATTCCGGGGCCCATGCTCTCAAGGCATGGTCCTCACGTGATAATGGGGATTTGGGGAGCAGGAGAAGAAGCTGCAGAGGGTTTGCAGTCATATGGATCTAAATTCACACCTGAGATCTGTCTCCCACAGGCTGGGTGACTTGGAAGACCTCAGGTTCACAGCTATTCAGTCCAGTTTCCTCATCTGTAAATTGTGGGTAAAACACATAGCTCATAGGATTGTTTGCAGGATTAAATGCAGTGAAATGGGGTAAATCCCCAGCAGTGCAATTGCTAGGTCGTAGGGCAGATCTATTTTTAACTCTTTGAGGAAGATGTGGTCTATGTATACAATGGAATATTCTTCAGCCATTGGAAACGACAAATACCCACCATGTGCTTCGACGTGGATGGACCTGGAGGGTATTATGTTGAGTGAAATAAGTCAATCGGAGAAGGACAAACATATGGTCTCATTCATTGGGGGAATATAAAAAATAGTGAAAGAGAATAAAGGGGGAAGGAGAGAAAATGTGTGGGAAATATCAGGGAGGGAGACAGAACATGAGAGACTCCTAACTCTGGGAAACGAACTAGGGGTGGTGGAAGGGGAGGAGGGCGGGGGTGGGGGTGACTGGGTGACGGGCACTGAGGGGGGCACTTGATGGGATGAGCACTGGGTGTTATGCTATTTGTTGGCAAATTGAACTCCAATAAAAAATAAATTTATTTAAAAAAATAAATAAATAAAAATAAAAGCAATGCAACGAGGAGAGCACCTCCCACACAGCAGGCACCCTGTCAGGAAAGGCCATTTTTATAGTTTCCGGATTTATATAGCAATAGAGTGAACTCCAGTTCAAGGTCGTAGTAGGTTAACAATTGCCTGGTGAAACTTGGATTGAGTATCTGAAATGTACCTGATTTTTAAAAAATTAAAACTGGAATCTATAATTTGCAGACATAGGAGTTTGATAATCCATGCAAATTGGCTTATCACGGCTCTGGTGCCCATGAGGATTCGCAGCAGGGGCTCGAGGTCATGAGCGAGGGGCACAGACATCATTAATGGATGACTCAGAGTCTCCCATCAAATGGCATCGAGAACTCAAACCAGAAACGGGGAGTGACTCCATAACCCTGTTGTAAGCACCTTGTCCCATCAGGTGGCATCACCTTTTCCTCAGTGAATCCTTCTGTAGGTTTTATGTGCTGCCAAGTTGGATAAACCTAAGCAGTTACATTTAATGCAAGAAACTCCTAATTGTTTATTTTATTAATTCTTAAAGAATTTATTTATTTATTTATTTATTTATTTATTTATTTATTTATTTATGAGACACAGAGAGAAAGAGGCAGAGACACAAGCAGAGGGAGGAGGAGCAGGCTCCCTGTGGGGAGCCCAATGCAGGTCTCGATCCCAGGACCCTGGGGTTACATCCTGACCCAAAGGAGCCCCCTATGCATCCCTCATACTTGTTTAATTCAGTTATTTGTGGTCGGTTTCTGTGCTTGAAGTAAAAAGTTCCAACGAATAGCATCCCTAGACACGTAGACCTCAAGGCAAAGTATGTTTTTGCTTCCATGTTTCACCTTTTATTTTGGGATTCTAGGTAAAATCTGGATCGATATTCACCTGCCCAGGATAGATTGTTCTTTTATTATGAACAACTGTTGTGCCCTCTATTATTTGTACAGCACGTTTGCATGCGAGGCGATCCCCTATTCTTTTATCTGATTTTTTTGATTGGAGTAGAGTTGACATACAGTGTTACGCGGGTATCTAACATAGCGATTCGACACTGATTGCACCGGGCCCACCCCTAGTGTAGCCGCTGAGCCTCACCATAGGTGCTGCCGAAGTACCGCCCACTACCCTCCCTGTGCTGTACCTTCCATCCCCGTGACTCATCCATCCCATAACTGGAAACCTGCACCTCCCACTCTCCTTCTTCCCTTTGGCCCATCTCCTCTCCCTTTCCCCTCTGGCAACCACTCATTTGTTCTCTGTGTTTATGGGTCTGCTTCTGCTTTTTCTTTTGTTCATTTGATGTATTTTTAGATTCCGCACATGAGTGACATCATATGGTATCTGCCTTTCTCTGATTTATTTTACTTAGTAGAATGCCTTCTAGGTCCCTCCGGGTTGCTGTAAATGGCACAGTCTCATCCTTTTCCACGGTTGCATGATATTCCTCTGTGCGTGTGTGTGGTGTATACACCACATCTTCTGTATCCGTTGGGCTGTTGATGGACTTGGGTTGCGTGCGCATCTTGGCTATCGTAAATGATGCTACAATCAACACAGAAGTGCATGTATCTTTTTGAGTTAGTGTTTTCACTTGGTTTGTGTAGATACCCAGCAGTGGAATTACCGGATCATATTTTTATTTTTATTTTCTGAGGAACCTCCATGCTGCTTCCACAGTGGCTGCACCAATTTGCATTCCCACCAACCGCGCACGAGGGTTCCTTCGTCTTCACATCCTCGACAACACTTGTTATTTCTTGCGTTTTTGATCTTAGCCATTCTGACAGGTGGGAGGTGGCATCTCATCGTGGTTTTCATTGCATTTCCCTGATGATGAGTGGTGTGGAGCATCACTTTCTATGCCCGTTGGCCGTCTGTACGTCTTCTTTGGAGAAATGTCTGTTCAGGTGATCTGCCCATTTTAAAATCAGATTGGCTTTATTTGTTTTGGTGCTGAGTTATAGAAGTTCTTTATGTATCTTGGGATGTTAATCCCTTATCAGATATATCACTTGCAAATATTTTCTCCCATTCAGCAGGTTGCCTTTTCGTTTTGTTGATGGTGTCCTTCACTGTGCAAAAGCTTTTTATTTTGGTGTAGTCCAAGTCGTTTACTTTTGATTCATCTTTTAGATTTGTCTCTAATCCTTTCATAAAGCTCTTAGGATACTGTGAGGGGACCTAAGGTTTAGGACTTTAATCATCTCACAAGAGTTGCACACCTGGCATCAAAGTAGCAGGGTTTGGGGTGTAGGTTCTCTAGTCTGTGCCCAATTCTCTATGCCACAGTCCTTTCTACTTGCAGCTGATAAACACATACCCTTTGGCCTATCAGTAAACCTTCAAACGTACCTAGAACTTGCCACTTGTGTCCTCTATAAGCCTCTAGGCTTCTGCTCATATTTCTGTAGCACGTTTCTCATAGGCAACTAGAACCAATGGAATCAGTATATATGCTTCCAATTCTCGGTCTCCTTCCCCATGCCCTTGGGAAAAAAAAAAAAAAAAGAGAAAGAAATAGAAAACCCAAACTAATAAAACCCTCATGGTGGTATCACTGAAGGAGCTGCCATTAGAAATCCAAAGACTTTATTAACTTATATTTTCTTAGCATTGAAACATCTTGTCTATTTGATCAAGACTTGGCAATTAGAAAAAATTACCTAAGGCAGCTATTTGTCAGTTAATCATCTAAATATTTGTTAACCAGATGTCGGTGTGTTAGAAGGTAAAGCTATAATCTCAAAGACTTTAATCTTGTGTCTACACAGATTATTACTTTTGGTTCTCTAGGTCAAGGTGAAGGCCTCAACTTGGAAGAAAAATTAAAACAAAATAAAGCCAAAAGTTTTTTTTTTTTTTTTAACCTAAAGGCTAATTTCTCTAAGCAAATTCTCAAGTGGAAAGAAATCTGTTGAATAGTCACTATGGACCATTTATTTAACATGATCCTTTATTTTTGAGTTGGCACCTCTGGCATATATGTATAACTAGATACCTTTTTAAAAAATTTGGTAAAAGAAAGAAATGGTGAGTGGTTTTTCAAGAAAAGGGGGTAGCAGAGGGGCGCCTGAATGGCTCCATTGGTTAAGCGTCCGGACTCCTGGTTTCTGCTCAGGTCTCGATCTCATGTGTCTGGCTTCCTGCTCAGTGGGGCGTCTGCTTGAAGATGCTCTCCCTCTGCTCCTCCCACAGCTCTCGCTCTGTCTCAAATAAATAAATAAATCTTAAAAAAAAAGTAGGGGGGATAATAGAAAAACCACCTGTTCTATTTATTTTATTTTTTAAAAGATTTTATTTATTTATTCATGAGAGACAGAGACAGAGAGAGAGAGAGAGAGAGAGAGAGAGAGAGAGAGAAAGAGACAGGCTCCATGCAGGGAGCCTGACGTGGGACTCGATCCCGGGACTCCATAATCACGCCCTGGGCCAAAGGCAGGCGCCAAACCGCTGAGCCACCCTGGGATCCCCCGCCACCTGTTCTATTTAAATTCTAAAGATGATACATTTTTATGTTTATTTTTAAAACCTTGTAAATGGAAAAACACAGCTTCTACTCTCATGCACTCACTGTGGAAATTGTAACAAATAGAGATTCTGAGCCTAGAAATGGACAATGTTGTTGGCCTGGACTAAAGTGTCATGTGGGTTTGTAAAGAGGATTTTCCCCAGTATCACCCTGGGCCCTATGGAGAGTGCGGCCTATGCACAGGCGTCCTCACCCGCAGCACTGAAGGCTGTGCTGTGAAGACAGCACGACGGTGGGGGGCTTTTGAGGCCACGGGGTGGCAGGGGAGTAAGGCCTCTGGGGAACCCAGGGACGCTGCTGGGGACTTGTGACTGCAGAGAGGTTTCCCTTCACTGAGCTTTCCCTTCCAGTCTGGGGAACCGCCAGCCGGGATGCCACTTTGCCCGGCAGATGGTGCCCACGTATCCGGAGCTCTGCTTAGCTGCTGCGGCTCCCGGAAAAGTCGGTCCTGGGCCACTTGATCCAAACACGTGTGCCATAGGCCGCTCTCCTAGCAAGATGTCACGATGTCCTCCCCTCCCCCCCATGACTGCTTCGCATCCTTTCCTGTGACCCTGTGAGCTCTCGCCGATGCTGGGGCGCTGTTCCCAGTCCCCTTCTCCATCTCCCGCTCTCCCACGTTGGTGAGTCAGATTTAGCGCTGGCAACCTAAGAGCCTCGACGAGGACACACGTTGCGTGGAAAGCACAGCGCTGCTATTTTATGTATTTATGATCCGTGATTGCTACCGACATAGCGATGACACAACGGTCATGCTAATTTTTAATGTTCATCCCTTGGTCCTTGGACGGATTTCAGGCTCTTTCTCTCTACCAGGTGCACTCGGCTTGGGAAATAGACACGAACGGAGTGTGCTTGCGGGTTCCCAGCAAGGACCGCTAGAGGCTCAAGGTCCTGGAGGGAGGCTGAAGACTAGGAGAGACCGTCACATATACATTTATTTTGTTTTGTTGCAGCTGACATGCAAAGAGACCACTCCTTTTATTTTTAGATTTTATTGATTTATCAGAGAGAGAGAGAGAGGGAGAGAGAGAGGACGAGCAGGGATGGGCAGAGAGACACGGAGAAGCAGACTCCCCGCTCAGCGGGGCTCGACCCCAGGACCCCGGGATCCCCACCTGAGCAGAAGGCGGAGGCCCAGCCGCTGAGCCCCCCTCCCCGGGCGCCCCGAGCCCCTGACTGCTGACATTCACAGGACACTTTGTTTTCCACAAGCTCCTAATTTCATTCTCACAACGGTCGCGGGAATCAGATGCCTATCTGATTGCTATTCTAGAAATGAAGAAACTGGGGCTAAGGATTTAAGTGAGAGCCACTAGACTGCCCCGGATGGGGAATGTAGGAGGCCACGTTATGATCTTGCCCTTTGGCACCAGAGCCCACCGCCGCCTTGAGTGGCCGAGCCCACCCCTCCCGGCATCGCTCTCCGTGCTCCCCTCGCCGCTTTCAGCCAGGCCCTTCAGGAGGAAAGAGAGCAGATTCCCATTTTGCACATTTTCAGCCCAAACTGCCCTAATCCCCTTTTGCAATTTAACTTGTCACACATGAGACAATGTGAATACATAGGTACTAAGTCTCCAGGCTTCGAACTAACCAAAACCACGGTGGAGACGAGACCTAAAAATACCAGTTACAGTTTCCGTGAACCAAGAGTCTCAGGATCGGAAGGAGTCAGGTTGTCGGGGCCAGTCCTGGCCATTCCTGAGGTGATGCCGCAGAGCAGGTGTTTGCACGCCCTGACGTCGTCTCAGGGAATCCGGTGCCACGTGGTCACAGGGGAGATTTATCCAGTGTTGCCAAGCTGTGCCACCAGGGCTGTATGCGAGTCACCATGTAGACCTCTACGTGGTCATAGCCCGGCGTGTGTGTGTGTGTGTGTGTGTGTGTGTGTGTGTGCGCGGAGAATCAAAGCTCGTCCTAATCCATATAAAAACCCATGTAGTTTTCACAGTGACTCTATGAGGTGTCTTGTAAATTATTCCACTTTAGAAATGAGGGAACAGGCATAGGCTTATTCATTTACTATTATTTTTTAATGATTTGCTTATTTATTTGAGAGAGAGGCCGAGAGCACAAGCGGAGGGCGGGGAGGGCAGAGGGAGAGAAGCCCAAGCAGACCCCTGCTCAGCGGGGAGCCGATCCCACAGCCCCGGCATCAGGGTGGGAGCCGAAATCAAGAGTCAGACCCTGACCCACCGAGCACCGGGCTCCGGGCAGAGCACACGGGCCTATTTAATTTCCTGAAGCCGCACAGCTCGTCAGCAGCAGCTGGGATTTGAATGCGGCAGGTGCGGCCTCTGCTGCGTCGATCCTGCCTCACAGGGTCAGGGCCTCTGGCCTTCTGCAAGGGTCCGAGCGCTCCCCCCCGGGCACCCCAAACAGGCTGACCTCGTGAATCACGTTTTCAGGATCTCTTCTGAGTCCTTTCCCTGCTCTGTAGGAAAGCTATTGATTTTCAAACATTTACTGTGCTATTGGGTAACGCACCGACCTTAATAATTAGTTGTAGCAGCTCTTCAGCGATGCCTTCAGTCAGCTTTCTAGGTGTACGATCACGGGTCGACGCTTATTTCCCTCTTTCTTTCCAGGTGTCATCCCCCCTATGGGTTTCTTGCTTGCACAGGTTGAGTATAATGTGGGTCTTCATACCAATTAGTTGGAGTGATGAGGATGCTGTGGAATTTTGGAGCCTCGGAAAGCGGCTGAGAAGCTTTTCAGGTAGATGTGGTAACAATGGTCTGGCCTAAATAATGGCTCGGTCAAATCAATATCTGTTAGAGAGGAATTTTATATTAAAAATTGACTAAACTTAGCCTATGGCCTGGGAAACACTAAACATTTTTGAACCCGAAGCATGCAAGCCTAATTGATAATGATCAGGAAATTGACTTTGTTTTAATAGCTGCTGAATTCCAGTAATCTGTTGATCTGAAATAAAGCGACTAGAAAAAAAAATAATTAGAATGTCCAGTTTATAAACAGTTCTAGGAATGTGTCCTTAAGAGAAATTAACATATATATTGTTTTTATTTTTACAGCCTCTCCGTAGTCTGGCATTTGCTCCAACTCCCGGGAAAATACATTGTACAAAGCTTAACATAATGCTTATCTAATTTATAAAGTAACCTGAAAAGCAATATGCTGATTCATTTAGCCTTTTAAAACCCTGAGCCGGTTAGTGTGCTGGCTTTTCAAAATTTTGTCCACTTCTGAATCATTAGGAAAGCTTAAGAAAGGTTGTTACCAGCAGGTTCTTGATTTTACCGGTCAGGGGGAAAGCCTAGAAATGTACATTTTGAGCTTTCTGTCCAGGTAATCCTGATACTTTGAAAAACAAACCAAAACCAAACAAAAAACAAAACAAAAACAAAGCAAAACAAAACAAACCAAAAAAACAAAAAAACAAAAAACCCTGGTCTGGGGCTTTAGTCTGCACCTGCCCTTTGGATTTGCGAGCTGTTTGGTGCCCACGTCCCTGTCGTTCGCACACCGGGTTTCAACACCGTCTAACGTTGCCTCGCACGCGGCCTGCTAAGTCCTTCCGTATCCCCGTCCACACGGTCTGGCTTCTGAGAGCGTCCTCATTTCCTACCAGAATAACCGGCAAGTTACCCTTCGAAACTGTGTAGACTCAGGCCAGTCGTGGTTGCCTTCCTCAGGGTGCTGAGATCGAGGGTCTGCACGCCCCTCGCCCGCGGAGAAGGCACCCCAAGTGCTCCTCTCCCTGGCGGGACCGAGCAGAAGGAGCACAGGGGCCGCTGGGGCAGTCCCCAGCCTGTGCAAAGGCCCCAGCCTTTGGGGAACTTGCGGTCACAACCAAATGAGGATGAAACTAAAGCGCAGATTTTAAAAAGCATGTTGCTGACTCCTACCCCCTCTGCTGAGCCTCAGGGCGGAGGGGGACGGAGTCTAGTGTGGTCTACTCCGTAAGAGCAAAGGAGCTGCTATGTCCATCGAAGGTAAAAAATGGGCAGGGACAGTGCCTTCATCTGCCTGAAGGAATCACCTGTAAGGAAAAGGGAGAAAGGCTAAAAACGTGCCGCCGCCAAAATGTAGGATTCCCACTCGCTGCAAGGACAACAGAGGGGGAGTGAAAGGCAGAGAACCAGAAACCCTGAGCTCCCAACACCCTGGGCCCGTTGACTCGAAAGTCAGCAGAACTGTCCCGCCTGTTTCTCCTTCAGACCCAAGTTGCGTCCCACGGGGTCGGGCTGGCCTGCATCCGGAGATGCTTGGAAAGGAAGGAAGACGGGTGATGGGACTCCCCCCGAAGAAACTTCTGGAGTTGGGCCTGAAGCACAAAAGCAGGGTCCCCGTGGTCCCTGGTGAGTGGGGGCTACTCACCACCTGGGGCGTTGGGGGCCCCGGGCTGCTGGGGCCCGGCTCTGGAAGCCTCCCTCTCAGGCTGGATTCCCCGAAGTCAGCCACAGGCCCGCACCCCACAGCTCCGCGTCGCCTTGTTCATTTAAGAATAAAACACACGTACCTATACCCACCACACAGAGCCACGCACCCACCCGAATCCCGCAGAGCAAGAGAAAGAACGGAGCACCCGGAGGACAGTCCTCAAAGGAGGCATCGCCGGCTCCACAGACAGACAGACAGCCGGGGCCACTAGGTTTGGGGTAAGTTTATGCTTCCAGGGCCCAGGGTCACCGAGGCAGCGCGCATTTCAGTGGAGCGTTTCCAACATATCCGCATAGACATGCTGTGAGCCTGTTAGAATCCACAGAATTCCCAAGGTTCTTTTGCACCCTCTCTTTTTTTTAATGTTGAAATAAAAGGGGCGGGGGTCTCTTCTGGCTCCTCCTAGGTGGTCCTGGTGTTCCTTCTCGGAGCAGAACGGGTCTAACTTCCCTTCTTTCAAAGACCCTAAGTGGAGGCTACTGCTCTGCCTTTATTGTCTGCGGGGTCCCCATCCTGGGGCGGTGTCGGGGGGGGAAGAGCCCAGCAGCAGGGGGCCTCCAGGATCCTTTCTTCCAAGGGTGGTCTTCCTGCCCCCCTCCCCCCCTTCCCTCCCTTTCTGCAGGTGTATCTTCATTTTCATTTCACTGGGATGTTTCTTTGGAAAAAGGAGACAGTAGAACCCGCCTCTCAGTATTTCCCATTCAGGACCTGGAGACATTAATCCATGGAGAGGAAGGAGCCTCAGGCGGAAGGGATGATGGAGGGAGGGGGGGAAAGAGGGGCGGACAGTGTGCGGCCATCGGGGCCGGAGCCCCAGGCAGCAGGGCCTCCAGCAGCCTTCCCTCCCGTCGTGGGGTCCCTGCTCCCCGTCCCTCCGGATGCTCAGTCTCAAGGGCCCCCGTGTCCGTCCTCCCTGCTGTGCTCCCGGTGTCAGGGCCCCTGTGCTCCATCCTCCTAGCCGTGCTACCCCACCCCCAGGGCGTGGCGGCCCCTAAATTGGCCGGAGTGATGGGGAGTCTTCCCTGAAGGGAGACAGTTGTCACATTGGAGACCCATTACCCCGAGGTGTCCGCAGGTCACCGCCGGGACCACCAACACCTCGGAAGCAGCGGCTGTGTCTGTCTCTGCGCTTCAGTCCTTACGCTCTAGGTGCGTTGTTCAAACACCCGGTGAAAGTGTCACCCATTGCCAACACAGCCTGCAAATCGCGAGCGGCCGGTGACTTTATTCCAGCTGAGCCGAGCTTTGCCAAACGGCTGCATGTCCTTTATCCCATTAAACATGAAGCCGACGGCTACTCTGAAGATGGACAAAGCATCTATTTTCCTATTAACCAAGAGGAAAAAGGATAAAGAACCCTGTCCCCCTTCCTCCTGTCCCCCCCCTCCTCTGGCCTTCTCTGCTGTGTACACCGGCCAGGGGTCACAGGGAAACCGGGGTTACCAGCAAGGTACCCCACAGTCTTACATTTCTCGGAGGCTCCGAGGGGCCGCTCTTAAAGACTCCAACCTAAAGGGGAACAAGTCCTCAAGCCCAACAATTCTGGGCCTAAGCACTGCATAAACCCACTGGGTGGGCAGCGTCGGCCTCCCGGCCGTGGGAGCAGAGCGGCCACCCTGGCAGGGGCCTGACAGGTGCCCCTGGAGACGTGCCAGCCCTCAGACGCGGGGCCTGGGCTGTCGCTTCTCCCGGTGGCTCTACAACAACACACCGAAGGGAAGTCTCCTAGCGAACACGTCCTATTTGTTGGTTTTGTTGTTTTCCACAGCCTGGATTCCCACAGGCCAGTGACTCAGCTACGTGACTCAGTCCCCGCTGCCTTCAGTCTCTTAAAGCACTTGGCTTTCGCCGAGCTCCGGTCTGAGAGGAAGAGAGGGAGGAGGGCATCGTCGGGCTGCTTGTGGCTCCGGTTTTACGCGGGGCTCAGGGATGTGCCAGCCGTGATGCCCCTGCCAGTGCGACGGGGGCGCTCCCTGTTTCCTTTGGTCCACTTGACCTTAGATCCTCTTTCTAAACGGCGCTCAAACAACCTAAACCGTCCGTGCTCTCATGTCATTCAGGATCAAATTCACACGTCCTGGGGCATTTGCTCCAGAAGAGTCCTTAAGGTGGCCCTGATGTTCCCGTTGGAGAATACACCCAACAACTGTGACCTTTGAAAGTCTCCTGTGCTCGTGGTTGCCAAGGAAATCAGGAGAACAGAGCACGACTGCTGCGATTTTATTGTCTGTCTCAGGAACTAAAGCCTCCAGATGGAGGAGATGAAATACAGCCTGTGGGTCAATTATGTGACGGTTTCATTCCCCCCCCCCCAGGTTCTCACCTCTGTGCTGGAATCCAGTCGGCACCATCCTTGGGAGGCGCCGGACACTCAGAGCACAAGCTCCCTAGTGATGGAGCAATTCACCGCTTCCACGGTCAACACTTGCTAGCTACAGGCTCTGATTTTCAATTCTTAGAACAAATACAACCTACTTTCAGACTAAAGGTCACGTAGTATTGAAAAGCATTTCCAACGGCCCTCGTTCTTTTCGACATTATTTCTCTTCGCCCTCCTGGTTACTCTCCTCTGAATATTTCCCAATTTTTGGATTTTATGAAATTTACATAAAGTTCTGTGTTAACGTAATTCTTAATGGTCAGGTGTTTTATTATGTGTTAATTGATAACATACAGAAAATTTCATAGTTTTAAAAACATTTCAAGTTTTCTAAACAATAAGGTTTTAAGTTCTTAGTGTAGATATGCATAAAAATATACATGTACTTATACATTATGCTCTGAATGGAAGAGAGACATATTTTGAGTGCCTCACAGCAAGATTGTCACTTTTCATATTTCAGATTTTCATACTTTTTAATGAAGTATGAGACCATCAAGCCTTAAGTTGGAGGGTTTTTTTTTCTTCTTAAATTGGAGTTTATAGCATATTTTTGTATATTAGGTTTACCATGCAAGGAACAACCGTTGCTTTTTACCTTAAAATATATATATTATATTATATTATATTATATTATATTATTATATTTTTTATATACCTTATGCTTACATGTTTTTGACCCTAGTAATTAATACCTTACATAATCTGTATCCATCTCATTACTGTCGTTGTGAATCTGGCTACTTGTCATTAGCATACTGGTGACCTTGAACTCTACTGCTTGTTCCAGCTGCTGATTTAAATGTAGAACAGAACAGCCTACCCTGTGTAAATCTTCCTGGATGGGAATTTAATTTTCACAAATGAAATATATGTAAATATAATATAGATACGTACATATAATATATGTATATGTATAATGTCTGTATAAATATAATATATGTAAATATAATATATGTAATATATGTAAATATGTAATATATATAAATCCTATGACAAAGTGAAATTTATCCTAGGAATGTGATGATTGTTCAGCATTTGAAAATTAATATGATTTATCACATCAACAATTTAAAGAAAAAAAGTCATTTGATCAGAAGATGCAGAAAAATGACTTTATCAAAATTCAACATCTTCGTGATAAAAGCTCTTAGCAAAGTAGGAACAGAAGGAAACTTCCTCAACACGATGAAAGGCATCTATACAAAAAGATGCCTAATTTCTTAATGGTGGAAACTGAGTGGTTTTCTCTTAAGATAGAGAACAAGGTAAGTTTACTCACTCTTACCACTTTCATGAATACCATGCTCTAGGTTCTAATTAGTGAGCTGTGGTAAGAAAAAGAAATTAATTCATACCACTAGGAAATAAATAAATAAAACAATCTCTATTTTCAGACAATTTAATTATCTATTTACAAAATACCAAACAATTTACCAAAAAACGACTGCAACTAAACAGTGAGTTTAGCATGGTTGTAGGATTTTTTTGTTTTTGTTTTTTGGTTGTAGGATTTAAAGTCAATGTACAAACACTAATAAGACTTCTATATGTTATACATTATTTATTTTGAAATTAAAAACCATAATTTATAATAGCATCAAAACATGAAATGATCGGGTATATGTATAATAAAATGTGTTCAGGTTCTATACACTGAACACTAAAAATCATTGATGAATGAAATATTTCAATACATGGATATGTACGTTATTCATGGATAGGAAGAGTAACTGTTTTTGTCAACACAATTTAAAGTCTAGCAAAAAATTGTAAAAATTAACATTCTGATTCTAATTATTTATTTTATTTTATTTTTATTACATTTTTAAAAATTTAAATTCAATTTGCCAACATATAGTATAACACGCAGTGCTCATCCCGTCAAGTGCCCCTTTATTTATCTATTTATTTCAGTGAGAGAGAGAAAGAGAGAGAATGCAGGAGGGAGGGGCAGAGGAGTAAGGGGAGAGAAACTCAAGCAGAGTCCCTGCTGGTGGGGAGCTCAATACAGAGCTTGATCCCACAGCCCTGAGATCAGACCTAAGCTGAAACCAGGAGTTGGACACTTAACCGACTGTGCCCCTCAGTATTCTGATTTTAAAGTTTATATGGAAAGGCAATGGAACTAGAATAGAATAGAATTTTTCAAAAATTTTTGGAGCACTTGAACTACCTCATTTTAAGACATTATATAGCTCCAGTATTCAAAGGAATGTGGTGTTGGCAAAATTACGGATACATAGATCAAAGGGACAGAGTAGAGAGCCCAGAAGTAGGCCCAAGGTATAGGATCAATAGAATTTTACCAAAGGAGTAAAGGCAATTCATAGTTGAAATGATCATCTTTTCAACAAAAGATCCTAGAACAATTGCACATCCAACTACCAAAAGCAAAACAAAAACTTTGATACTTGAACTCAGGATGAGTCGTATACCTAAAAATAATCTAAAAAATGTAAAGTTTTTAGAAAATAACATAGGAGAAGAATCTTTGCAGCCCCAGATAGGCAAAACTTTCTTTAGTTAGACCACAAGAACACAATCAAAAAAGAAAAAGCAATGGTATATTGGAATTTATCCAAATAGAGAAATTCAAAACTGCTGCTCTTTGAAAGACAGTCTTAAGAAAATAAAAATACAAGCAGTGAGGGTGCCTGGTGCAGCATTTGACTTTTGGTTGCAGCTCAGGTGGTGACCTCAGGGCCATGAGCTCAAGCCCCACGTTGGGCTCGCACTCAGCACAGAGTTTGCCTAAATTCTCTCTTTCTGCCCCCCCCATGCTCTCTTGTGTGCATGTGCACTTCCTCTTTCTCTAAAACAAGTAAATCTTAAAAAAAAAAAAGTCATAGACTGGAAGAAAATATATATTTTTTATTTTTATAAATTTATTTTTTATTGGTGTTCAATTTGCCAACATATAGAATAACACCCAGAGCTCATCCCATCAAGGGACCCCTCAGTGCCCATCACCCAGTCACCCCCACCCCCGCCCACCTCCCCTTCTACCACCCCTAGTTCGTTTCCCAGAGTTAGGAGACTTTCATGTTCTGTCTCCCTTTCTTTTTTTTTTTTTTAAATTTTTTTTTATTTATTTATGATAGTCACAGAGAGAGAGAGAGAGAGGCAGAGACACAGGCAGAGGGAGAAGCAGGCTCCATGCACCGGGAGCCCCACGTGGGATTCAATCCTGGGTCTCCAGGATCGCGCCCTGGGCCAAAGGCAGGCGCCAAACTGCTGTGCCACCCAGGGATCCCCTCTGTCTCCCTTTCTGATATTTCCTACTCATTTTTCTCCTTTCCCCTTTATTGCCTTTCACTATTTTTTATATTCCCCAAATGAATGAGACCATATAGTGTTTGTCCTTCTCAATCGAAGAAAATATTTTATATCACATATCTGATAAGGAATTTGTATCTAGGATAAATAAAGAACACCTAGAACTCATTGGGAAGGAAACAAACAACAATTAAAATATGTTTTTGGAAAAAAAAATTTAAGCTGATACTTTAGCAAAGAAGATATACAGGTGGCATATAAGCACATGCAAAAATGCTAAACATTATTAGTCACGAGGGAAATATAAATTAAAAGCATGATAAAAATGCTATTAACATAACAAAAATTTTAGTAACCGACAACATATTGTGTGTGTGAGGGTGCAGAGTAGCTGCGATGCTGGCAACTGACTGTTGAGAATGCAAAACTGTACATTAACTGTGGAAAACAGGTTGGTGCTGTCTTATAAATTAAATATTCACTTACCATCCTGTTTCTGGGAATTTACCCATGTGGAACAAATACTTTTTTAAATTAAAAATCCTGTGCAGTCATTTGTGTTAGCTTTATTCATAATTGAGGAAAACTGAAAAGACCTATTGTCCATTAACAGGCGAATGGACGAACTGCGGCACATCACGCAATGGAAAACTACTCAGTAGAGTAAAGGAACCAAATACTGAAGGACCCACAATGTGGGTGAATCTCAACTGTGTCACAGGAGGTGAGGGAAGCCAGCTCCCAAAGGCTGCATAGTGTATGATTACGCGTATCTGACATCCTGGAAAATACCAAGCTATAGACCCCAAAATGGCTCAATTATTGGCAGAGGCTGGGTGAGGTAAGAGGAAAGGATGATGACACGGGGGAATGGGGGAGGTTTTTTGTCTTAATGGAATTTTTCTATATTTTGATTTTGGTGATTTAACATTACTATGCATTTGCAAAACTCAGAGAATCTGATATCTATAAAAAAAAGTATGGATTTTACTCTATAATTTATACCTTAATAAAAGATAATTAATAAAAAGAGTATTTAGAAAGAAACCTGGAGGGCTCAGTTGATTAAGCTTCAGAATCTTGATTTTGGCCCAGGTCATGATCTCAGGGGTGTGGGATGAAGCCCTGCATCTGCCTCTGTGCTCAGCAGGAAGTCTGGTTTTCTGCCTCTTTCTCTCCACCTCTGTGCCTCCCAGCACTCGTGTGCACTCTCTCTTTCCCTGAAATAAATAAATCTTTAAAAAAATAAATAAATAAAAAGAAACAATGCAAGTCACGTAGAATTAGGTTTCATGGGATTGTGAATGTCATGGGATCTTAAAGGCGTGAACCACTATAGTGAACAACTGGAGGATCAGGAAGTTCTGATAAAGGGGAATATGGTATTTTATTCAGACTTTGAAAAAGCCCATTGGTGAAAGGAGGGGAAAGGGCACCTTCAGAAGGGTGAGGGGAACTGTCCGACCAAAATCGTGGTCACTTGGTGCCATGATGATTTATTTTTTGTTTTGTCTAAAGACTTGGAAAAGGCAACCGAGTATATCCCTTTATTATGACCCAGCTATAGGATTTTGGATAAGTTACTCAAAATATGCGATTCTCTATTTTGATATCCTTATAAGAGAAATAACAGGAATAATTCCCAAGATCCAACCAACCAACCATTTACATAGCTCCTAAATAATTCTGGATGCGGCTTTGACAATTTCTAGCTGAGGGACCAGATGGAAGTTACTTAACCTCTTTAAACTTCTTTTCTCTTCTCTAAGAAGAGGATGATGATAGTTACATGCTGGGGTTGTTGAGATACTGTGTGGTCAATGGGGCTCAACTTGTTTGTACTTTTTTTTTTAATATAAAAAAGACTTATTTGTTTGAGTGAGAGCATGCATGGGCGTGCATGTGGTGGGTGCAGGGAGGGGCAGAGGGAGAAGAGAATCTTAAGCAGACTTTGCGCTGAGTATAGAGCTGGATGCAGGGCTCAATCTCATGACCCTGAGATTATGACTCTGCAATTAGTACCAGAGCAGAAACCAAGAGGCAGTTGCTTACCCAACTGCACCTCCCAGGCTCCCCTGTACTTGTATTAGATCAAATATACATCCAAGTGGTCACAGCCTGGGCAAGGAGAACACAGTATTCAAAGCCAAAAAAGGGAGAGAAAAATCTGATACATTCGGGAAAACTGAAATAGGGGGATGTAGTTGACAATCAAGCTTAAAGATGGAGAAGTGGCGAGAGAAAAGATGGGGAGTAGCTAAATCATGAAGAACTGTGTGCGTTTTGGCCTTTATTTATTTTTTCCTAATTATGAGAGTAGCAATGGAGAAATGTTGACTTTTTTGAGAAATATTTGGGAGGCAGAGTTTACAGTGTTTAGTAGCAAATTGGGTTGGGGAGGGACAAAGAGAAATGTAGGAGAACTCATCAGTTTCTGGCATAGGCGACTCGGATGTTTGTTATGTTAGTACCTGCCTAGGAAACGAAGCTCGGACAACAGGGGCGCCTGTGTGTGCGTGTCTGGGTGTGTGTATGCGTGTGGCCACGGGTGTTGGGTTGGAAGGCGAGAATGGTTGAAGAGTTTGTTTTTAGAAGTGTTGGGTTTGAGGAGGTAATGGGTAGCAGGGGAAGTTTTCAATAAGCAGTTACATATTTGGATCTGCAGTTGAGAAGAGAGGTGTGAGCCTGAATTTGTGGATTCTCAGAACATTGGGGATAGTTGCAGATACGGAAATGAAAGAAATAAAATACGTTGAATATATAAACTACACAGAGAAGAGAGCCAAATACATAACTCCTGGAAACACAAAGATGCCATGCGTAGGATGAGGAATTGAGTTCAAGGTGGAGACTCGGAGGGAGAGACTGGACAATAAAAATCCTGAAGGCTAGTTAACCCTGAGCGCTTATTACATAATAAACGGTGCCAAATCATATGTTACTACGTTCTCACTTTGTACGTGGGGGAAATGAAGGCTTAGCAGGAATGAACAGCGCCCCAAGGCACACAGCTACAAGCCATGGATGTGGGTTTGAAGCTCAGGAGGTCTGACTGCAGAGCTCGAGTTCTTATGAAGTAAATCCAATTTGGAGAGTTGTTAGAAAAGTCACTGGAAGAGGGGAACACAAAAAGGGAGACGTTAGCTGGGTTAAAACAAAATGTGCACGTTGGCATGACATTTAGTAGCGGGAAGAGAAGCCACAAGCGATCTGGGAAAGAGACGTTCCCTGTACACGGCAGGAGAAGAAGCCAGATTACGGAACACCGAGAAGGTGGAGCAAGGGCATGGAGTAAATGTCACCTTATTGGTGACACCACGATCACTTTCTCAGTAACCACAGCCCTTTGGGTTTATGGGATAACTTTAAGAAGATGAAGAACTGACCAGCTGGTAGAAAATGTAAAGATTTTTAACAGCGTGTATGTGCCACACGAAGGCTGTGAGGGAAGTGGAACTACTCTATCAGGTAAGTAAGCCTCAGTTTTTAGCAACAATGTCCCCTACTATCCATTCGAACCCAATTTATGGGGCAGGTTCTTCCGTCCACCTGAATAAAAGCATTAGGTCCGGGCTCATGAATCTTCTGCTCACTCTCAGATGACGAAACTCTGTCTTCTTTGCAACTTCTACTCACAGAGGAGTATCAATCCCATCATTAATTTGTCCAGTAGAGCATAATAATCAGAATCTTAAATTTTGTTTGCAGGCCAGCTTTCCCATCCATCCCTCAGCTAGAACCTGATTCAGGCTGATTGCCTGCAGGAATAGGCCCGGGACTTCCCGGAGTGCTTCTCTCTCCACTACCAGAACTTTGGTTCTTCCATAGACTTCTGACCAGTGGAACTTGGGAAATTTTCATCAATGGAAGAGAGAGACAAGGAACAGGAAAACTCTTTCATTCAAAAAAACCCCAAAATGTGAATGAGCTGGGTGTGGTGCTCTCTGGGTCTAGGAGCTGTTTGAAAATTGACTCATTTACTCACTAAGGAGTTTCCTGGGTTCTTGAGGACCCTCTTGTCCTCATTGGGAATTCTCTAATAATTTTCTAAATGGACCAGTATATTGTTATTACCTGGTCAATCATGGCTTCTTCCTAAGCTTTGGTGGCAGAAAATACAATCCCGGTTTTCAAGGGTCCCTTCCCTGTACATGCGGGAGAAGGAAACACACTCTGTTCCTGTGTCTCATGCATAGTCTACTATGGGAACCAGCTCCTTCGGACTCACCTTGTAGGCAATGCAATCGATTCCCAAACTGCTGTTTCCATGGTGCTCTTTCAAGCGGCCTCTTCATATTTTTCAGGCAAGAGATGTAAGCAAGTGTCCACTTTGTTTCCCAAGTTAACAGGACGTATCTTAAACACCCTGAGTGGTCACTGGAAGCCCCTTCCCCTAGTTTTGAGGTCAAGGGTAGAAAGTCCCATCCCTGATCTCGCAGGCATAGCGGGACTTACAGCATCCCAATGGCCTTCTCTAAAATGCCTCCTTAACCTAACTCTTCAACATTTTGTACTTCCTATGTGGAAGAATTATTGGAAACTATGAGTTTTGTTATAAAATCTTGGGTAGTCTCGAACCTCAACATGGAATGTGGCTAATTTCTTTAGGTCTTTGCCTAAATTGATTCTATGATAATTTATTTAAATTGATTATGACTTGAGACCGAGAGGATTTTTGTTCTCATTTGCATGAAGTCCTCTCTAAAAAGAAGAGCATGCTGAGGAAAGAGTTCAGAGTACTGACCCATGCCTGGAGATGCTGGTGTTGTATCTCCGAATGAATAAATTCAGTTGAGCATTAATTAAAATAGCAACACAGCGAATTAGCACAGCTTTCTCATGCAACATAATGATCAATAAAGGAAAGACACAGGTGCCTCGGAGAAAAATTTAACCCAAGTGCAAATCTTTTATTCATAAGTTTCAAATTAAATCTGCTTGACTTTTGAAAGCTCCATTCAAACATTAATAAATGTTTTCATATCAAAAGGGGGAAATGCCACACTTCTTTTGTAAACTAAAATGCATATGATTTTACATGTTCCCAAATGAAAAACATGAGTCAAGTACGATGTATGAATGAGAAAAATATTCAAGTGAGTTTATGGTAAGCAGAAGCTCCAGTCTAGCTATGTGCACATTGGCAAGGTGTGGTCACGAACAGGGATCTTGTCACACATTTATGTTTGTCAAACTTAAAGAGTGTTCTTGATTAAAGGGTTCAATTTATGTTAGAGTGACAAATTCAAGTATTTTATTGTGAGAAGTGCCAAACAGGCTTCTGTAAAGACCTTTACCATTAAAGCAAGGTTAACACGGGACGTGGGGGATAAACTAGTCACTCTTATTATGAACAACAGTTGCTTTTAAGGCTGACCTGAGGATGGTCAGAGACCCAGCAAGGCCACCACTTCCAGCAGTGCATTCACACATGTTCTCATAGTTAAAAGTATCATGTTTTACAAAAAGATAAAATGGAAACCTGACTCCCGGGCTCATGGTACTTGGAAGGGCTGATTGTATTCTGTGAAAGCAGAAGACCCTAGTTAAGACCATAGTCAAAATACATGCAGTGTATTCTGTGAGGACATCTCAGAGCACTGAAGAATCAAGGATAAAATTACCAAAGACAGCCCCAGCTTGGGAACCAACGTACATTCTGGTTCTCACTTTGGATTGTTTTGGAGACGTGCAGATTAATTTCTTGGACTCCTGGTGAGTCAGCGGTATTTCCTTCAGTTAAGGTCATGTTAGTATTATCAGGAGATGAAAGCAGAAAATAAAGTGAAGTAGAAAATTCATGAAGTATACCTAGCATACCAAACGTCATACCTTAAATAAGCTAGGTGTCACACTTAGCCTACCGTAAATACACTCAGCACACTTACATTCGCCTTCACTTGGGCAAAACTATCTAAAAAACACAAAGCCCATCTGATAATAAAGTGTTGAATGACTCATGTAACTTATTGACTACGGTACCGAAAGTGAAAAGCAGAATAGCTGTCAGTGTGTTGGTTGCTTACCTTCCTGATTAGAGCTCCTGACTGGAGCTGTGGATCACTGCCCCTGCCCAGCGTCACAAGAGAGTATGTACTGCATATTGTCAGCTTGGGAAAAGGAAAGATCAAAAGTCAAAATTTGAAGTGTGGTTTCTAGCAAATGCATATCGCTTTCACATAGTCCTAAAGTCAAAAAATCTTAAACCATTGTAAATTGGGGGCCATCTGTTTTTGAAATGATCCATAGCTTTTCTGGCCATTTTTATATACAAACAAAGTTTAATTTCTAGGTATTTTTAAAAGTCCAGTCAAGCCTACATTAAGACTTCAATCTCTTTGCTCTTTGCTGTGCAGTTCCAAGCAGCTCCAGCCAGCTTTCCAAGGAGATGTCCGACACCAAAGCCCTTTGCCTTACCAAGGGAAATTTTGCCAAAAAGCCATTCAATATGTTCTGACCCAGTAACAGAATAGGATGGGTCTTTGAAATTCTATAGCTTAGCAAATTAAAGCCTGATGTCAGTATCCCTTCTGACAAGCACACCAGTCTCTCGGTGGAGTACCCTTCTGGCTTTCTACATTTGAGTTTGGGTTGGGGAAACATAATAAGTAATATTGGAGGAAAACTAATATGGCACCCATTTCCCAATTCCACCCTTGGGACAGAAAGGAAAGAGTGGAATCAATCAATATACCGCATTAACCAAAAGAAGAGGAAAAAAAGACCTCCTACGTGATCATCTCCTTTGAAGCAGAAAAAGCATTTGGTGAAAGTCAATGCCTTTTATAAAAATTCAACAAATTAGGTATAGAAGGAAAATACCTCAAGAGAATAAAGGCCATGTATGAAACCCCACAGCTAACGTCATACTCAGTGTTGAATGACTGAAAGATCTTCCTCCAAGATCAGGAAAAGACAAGGATGTCTGCTTTTGCTACTTCTCTTTAACATAGTACTACTCATCCTAGAAGCAGCAATTAGGCAAAACAAAGAAATAAAAATGAACCCAATTGGAATGTAAAAAATAGTATTATTTCTGTTTGCAGTGACATGATCTTATATGTCAAAATCCCTAGAAATTCCACACACCAAAAACCCCCATAACCTTTCAGAACTAATAAAAGAATTCAGCAAAGTTGTAGGATAAAAAAATCAATATATAGAATCAGTTGCATTTCCTTATACTATATACCATACTATACACTAACAGTGAACAATCTGAAAAGGAAATTTAAAAAATTAAAAAAAAAAAACAACTTCATTTATAAAGTATCAAAAGGAATAGGATACCCAGGAGTAAACTTAGCCAACAAGGCAAAAGATACCTGTACTGAAAACTACAAAATATTACTTAAATACATTAAAGAAGACACAAATAAATGGAAAACCTCCTGTGCTGATGGATTGGGAGACTTAATACTGAAAGGTGTGTATACCACCAAAAACAATTTACAGATTTAATATAATCACTATCAAAATCCATATATATATATGCAAATGGGGTTGCAAAATCTACTCTAAAATTCATATGGAATTTCTAGAAACTCCAAAAGGCCACAACGATCTTGAAAAAATGCAGAGTTGATGGTCTTACACTCCTTAACTCAAAAGTTATTACCAAGCTAATGTAATCAAAATAGCATTGTGAGTGATAAAAACCATATATATAGACCAGTGGAATAGAATAGAAAGCCCAAAAGAAGCCCTTACATGAATGGTCAAATTGTCTTCAACAAATATGACAAAACTATTTAATTGGGACAGAAAAGCCCCTTCAGCAAATGGTGCTGGGAAAACTGAACATCCACATGCAAAAGAATGAAGCTGCCCCCTTACCAAATACCATATACAAAAATTAACTGAAAATGGATTAAAGACCTGAACATAAAAGCTAAAACTACCAAACTCTTAGAAGGAAATACAGGGAAAAGGCTTCAGGACATTGGTTTTGGCAATGATGTTTTGGATATGACCCCAAATTGGATATGACACAAGCAATAAAAGTAAAAATAGATACATTGACCTACATAAAAACATGTGTGCATCAAAGTACAAAATCAAATGAGTGAATAGGAATGGGAAAATATATTTATAAATTATATATCTGATAAGGAGTTAATGTCCAGAATATTTAATGGACTCCTACAACTCAACCACAAAGGAAAACCACCCACTTAAAAAATGTACAAAGGAACTTGAATACACATTTCTCTAAAGAAGATATGCAAATGGCCAAGAAAGATATGACAAGGTAATCAACATCACTAATCTATGGAAACATAAACCAAACCACAATGAGACGCTGCTACCTCACATCCATTAGGATGGCTACTCTGAAAAACAAACAAATAAGCAAATTAAAAAAAAACAACAACCTGGAATACAACAAATGTTGGCAAGAATGTAGAGAAATTAACACCCTTGTGCACTTTTGGTGAGAATGTAAAATGATGTAGTCACTAAAAATAGTAGGTTTTTTTGTTTTGTTTTGTTTTTGTTTTTGTTTTTGTTTTCACAAAACTGAACAAAGTTGTCAGGCAATCCATCCAATTCCACTTGTGGGCATATAGTCAAAAGACTTGAAAGCAAGGTCTCCGAGATATTTGTCCATTCATGTTTATAGCAGTGCTGTTTGCAGCAGCCGAGAGATAGAAGCACCCTAAGCGTCCATCTGATGAGTGGGTAAACAAAATGTGCTATTAAAGGTACAATTGTTCTGATACCCGTTGAAACAGTAGTGGAGACTTAATTCAGGACTATTGCAATAGGGACATTCTGGTGGGGAAAGAAATCAGGAATAAAGGACAGGTGGGGATTTACAGTCAATGAGCAGAGTGAGCTACTCAATGAATTATGAAAGAGGAGGCATCAAGGGGGGATATGCTTGCTAAACCAACTTAGACTCACCAGGATTTGTGCTGAAAGCAGGCCCAGGGCTAAAATATCAGGGTGGGGGATGAGGAGCTTAATCAGATATCAATGGTGGTCGGATTTCAAGAGTTGAGTATTATCTCCATATTGACTTAGCACGATTCTTGCTAAGACTGGGCTATGCAGCCTGCGTGAGGACGGAGGCCAAGGTTGAGGCCTATTTGAGAAGAGGGCTCAGAGGACCCTAAGTGAAGTTTGGTGAAGGAGAGAGCCTTTGTTCGTGGTAGTGTGAAAATTAATAAAGGGGAAGGAATCATCAATTAGAGACCTCAGCAGGGAAGGATGGATATTGCCTCTTCTACTAGGATCCGCTCCCCCTAGACAATGGGAGACCGTCCTCACCCTGAACTCCGGTCGGCTTTCATTTAAAACGCTCCCTCCCAACTTCCTCTATTTCTCCCTAAAATCATGTATCTCTCCTTTGTTTTCTGGACTTGCCTATGGTTTTGCCATAGCTTGCTTGCCCCAAATTGCAGTTCTCCGCTATTCCCAAAGAAACCCATTTTTTTTTTTTTCTGGTGGAATAACCGACAGTTTTATATTTAAGGTTAGAAGTAGATTACATACGATGGAATATTCTTCAGCTCTAAAAGGAAGGGAATTCTGACACGTGCTTTAGCATGTATGAACGTTGGGACATCATGCTAAGCGAAATAGGCCGACTGTAGAAGGACAAACACTGTATGATTCCACTTACATGAGGCACCCAGGTAGTCAAATTAACAGAAACAGAAAGTAGGATGGTGGTTGCCAGGGCCTGGGGAGAAGGGCAGGTGAGGAGTTATTCAATGGGCATCAGTTTTTAGCTTTGTAAGATGAAAGAGTTCTCTGAATCGGTTGCACAGCCTTGCGAATGTCCTTAGCACTACGGAACTGTACACCTGCGAGGGTTAAGATGGTAAATCTTTTGTTATATTTCATCACAATCACAAATAAATTTATTCTTTGTTTTTATTTTTTTTTTACTTATTTCTTTCTTAAATTTAAATATTCTTCAACAGTGTACATGCTTTGTGTGGCGATCCACGAGACTAAATTTCAGAAAAGTTTGAACTTTAAACCTATCACTTTAAAAGTTATCACATGTGACCCATGTTGAAATGTATTGCACTGAAATGTATTTACTGTCACTGAATTTTCTCAATTTTGGTTGTGTTTTTTTTTTTTTTTAACAAAATCTGTTGGAATACTTTAATCACATATTCAATGAATGGAATCCATGAAACTTCAGATTTGACACTTTAATTGAGTTACAATTGTTGAAAACAAAGCTTGCAAATGAGAAGTTGATGACATTAATCACAACAAAATCAAAATAGGAATTTAACAAATTGAAGAATGAGTGCTCAAATACGTGTAAGATATAATTTTGAGATTCCCTGTTTGTACTTTGGAACATCTTGACTTGGTAAAAAAAAAAAAAAAATCATTGAGGTTGTTATTGGTTGAATTCATACTTAATAACAGAATGAAACAAAATTGATGAGGCCTAATTTTGCAGGGTATGATCTCAAAACATTAAAAAGTTTGAATAGAGAAATTATTTGATAAGTTTTACACTGTCAAAATATTTGTTGAAGAAATATTCTCTGAATGCAAAATAAAACAATACCTGAGAGAATATTTGGGTTTTAATTTGTGCAGTTTAGCACAGAAAGAAATAATTGAGAATATTCTTCATTTTGCATAATTTACAGTTTTCCAGTTATCTCAGCACCTACAGAAAGTATAGTCTCGCAAATACAAATACCAAGATCTACATGGAGGAATGAAAGATGTCAACAGTTTCAAATTTATAAACCACCAAAAATAACTTTGAGACAAATTTCAGGCACACCCTCTCCAATAGTTAGTATTATTGAACTTTAATTTTTAATATGTTTAATGTGTTAAATGCTATCTCATTCTTGGAGGTCCATTCCTATTTTTTCATATTATAAAGTCATATTTTTAAAATCAAATTTTCTGATTATTTACTGCTAATTTGTCATTTTAAAAATTAGGACTGGAGATAAGATTCTTGGATTGCAGATTTTTTTTTTCTAGAATAAAATACAAATGTGATTTCATATTTTGTTGTTGTGAAATTGCATTTGAGAAATCACAGTTTGGGCAAGAATCTACCAAAATTCGCCTGAGTGGATCACCTGGGTGCACACCTATTCCTCTCTACTCCTATTTTGTGACAGCCGTCTCACCTGTCCTTGATAATCAGTCAGTTACTTCTCCCAACATGGTGATTCCTTTCCTTGGCTGCTGGTCCCTGGACAGAGGGTCCCGGTGTGGCCTGGCACCTGTTGTAGACAGTGGTTCCATAGGACCTTTGCTGTGTCTGCTGGAGAAAGTGTGCTCTCTTCAGGTAACAGGGTCTTGTGATGTTCCACCTGCCACAGGTGGGCTGTCCCCATTGCCACCTGGGCAGCAAGTGATCCATCTTCAGAACCTTCATAATAACACCTACTTTCTCAGATCACCTCAGTATCAGTTGCTGGTAGTTGGCATCACTGGATGTAGATGCTACGATGGGGTTTAGCCTGCAGGATATTTATTAGGAATCAACTGCTTTGGAAGAGAAGGAAGGAAAACAAAATTGGGTCAGAGGTGACATTGAATCATGTCAAAGGCTTTACAAAGCCTCTCCCAACTCAGCAAGGAGCTGTGGAACAAACATAGAGCATCAGAGTTGCCCAAAGTTGGGCCAAAATGGTTGGGCCTTAAAACCCAAGTCGTTAGATGAAGACAACGCTAAGGAGGGTTTGCCCTGGATCTCTGTAGCTGTAGCCACCCCTGAAAGGGCTTCCAGCTGGAGCAGTTAAGATCTAGCTGGATGATCTCAATGACTACACAGGAATCTAGACTCAGAATTCCCCCTCTTTGTCTTCAGTATTGCAGGTTTTTGTATTTTGCTCTGTGATTTCTGATATTTCATTTATTTGTTCTTCTAAGATCAGTAATAAAGCTGTCTATGGAAGAAGGAGTGCCCCCTCCACTGACAGGAGGCAAACAGGACCCTCTCTTCACTGTGGCAGCTCCATGGACTCCCAGAGCCAGGACTTTGTCCAACCATTCAGACTGTGGTTTTTGTCTTGTGTGTTTCTCAAAACTGTGTGCTGACCATTTCCTTTTGCCTGATTCTTTTTTAAAAGATTTTATTTATTTATTTATTCATGAAAGACACAGAGAGAGAAAGACAGTGACATAGGCAGAGGGAGAAGCAGGCTCCAGGCAGGAAGCCTGACGTGGGACTCGATCCTGGGACCCCGGATCATGCCCTGAGACAGGGGCAGGTGCTCAACCTCTGAGCCACCCCGGCGTCCCCTTTTGCCTGATTTTAAAAACAACAGATAATTGTTTTATTTCTTTCCATTCACACCCAATTAGACCCCCTGTGGCAATGCATGGGGAAACCTTAAGGATTGCTCTGAAATTCATTGAACTCTCTGAGACTCAGTTTCCTATTCTGAGACTTTACTCCAAGAGGAAATCATTCTCTATCCTGATTATTTCTAAAACTGCCTATACAAGAAAAAACATGACTTGATAGATGACTACAGTGCATCATTAGAGAAATAAAGTTTCCAGAACCTGATGTGAGTTTGAATCTCAGCTGTGTCATTTACCAGGCCTAAGTGCTGGGCAAGTGATTGAATTAAAAAAGGACTTAATTCACGTTCCTTAAAAAGTATTTTTAAATTTCCTTGAAATTTAGTTATGTTGTTTAACAGCATATTATTATTTTTATATTATAGTGTATTTATATATGATGTACAGTACAAATTATTTATACTACATATTTGGTGCAGCTTGAACTCGAACTCAGGACTACCTGATTCTTAGAACTCTTTTTTTTATTTTACTACATATAAACATGTTTGAATTACGGTGTAATTTCTAGATGGTATTCCAAAAAATGTTATTGATGGTCCCAGGAGTTTGAATTTTAATATAATTTTCACAGGACACAAAATATCATTCCTTTAAAATTTTTCCGACCATTTAAAAATATTAGCAAATGTAGGTCAACAAGATATTGTTCAATTGTACTACATTATACCTGGTTGGAATGAAGGGATGAGTGGATATGAGAGATGATAAATGCTGTGGGAGGGTGAGAGAGACAGAGAGATATAGAGATAGGATGGGGACTGAAGTCACAGAGAGGCAAAGGCACATATGCACAAAGACGGAGGAGGAGGGAGGGAGAGAGAGAGAGAGAAGACTTTGACCCTTTGCTTTCCATGAGGAAAAGTGGTCCAAACCAGTTAGATTTAAGGGCAAGATAAGACTACTCTAGCGGACACCTTTGGATGTGGATACGTACAAAAAGAATCGATCACTAACTAGAGTTAGTTTGGATTAGGTGTTACCGAACTACAGTGGAGCAAATCCAGTTTGCCACCCATTTTTGTATGGCCTGCAAGCTAAGAATAGTTTTACATTTTTTAAATTACTAAAACAAATTTTAAAGATTATGGCACGTGAAATTTAGATGAAGTTCAAAATTCCACCATTATACGTGAACTTTACATACACAAAGATATACCCATTTATGCACATATTGTATTTATCTGTTTCCCTACTACAAGGCAGTTAAGCAATTGCGACTGTATGGCTTACAAAGCCTCTAATATTTACAGTGTGGTCCTGGTGTTTGATGTCTCACGGTATATAGCCGTGCTCCTGGGGATCCAAATGTGGTTCGTAATTTTCACAAATTTTGGACACATGTGACCCATTTCTAGTGTTCAAGGAGAGGCTTTGATGAAAAGTGCTGACAACCCCTCCCTGAGAAGCGACATCAATAAGGTTTCAGAGTCAGCAGGCGTAGGAACACAGTTTCCTGCCTGCCGTGTGAGCCAAATGAGTAAACATCCAAGTAGGTTACCCTCTGTGTCTTGCTTTGTGCCTGGAACGTCTTGGTGATTATCAAATAGCTTCATTAAACACATGCGTTCTCTATTATATGCTTCTAGCTTTCTTTTTAATTGTATTTTTGCTTTTCTCTAAATACTTCTGTGGATTCATCTCCTTATCTTACTATTTCTAATGTCTCCCTGAGGTGTACCAGGAGGTTAACACTTAGTTAAATGGCAGGGTGGGTCAAACCACAATTAAAAAAAAAAAATGCTAGTCAAACAACAAAAATAAATAAAAGTCATTCAAATTGGCAAAGAAGAAGTCAAACTCTCCCTCTTTGCAGATGACATGATACTGTACATGGAAAGCCCAAAAGCCTCCACCCCAAGATTGCTAGAACTCATACAGCAATTCGGCAGTGTGGCAGGATACAAAACCAATGCCCAGAAATCAGTGGCATTTCTATAAACTAACAATGAGACTGAAGAGAGAGAAATTAAGGAGTCAATCCCATTTACAATCACACCAAAACCCATAAGATACCCAGGAATAAACCTAACCAAAGAGGTAACAGATCTCTACTCTAATAGCTACAGATCATTTATGAAAGAAATTGAGGAAAACACAAAGAAATGGAAAAACATTCCATGCTCGTGGATTGGAAGAATTAATATTGTGAAAATGTCTATGCTTCCCAGGGCAATGTACATTTAATGTAAATCCCTATCAAAATACCATGGACTTTCTTCACAGAGTTGGAACAAATAGTCCTAAGATTTATATGGAAGCAGAAAAGACTCCAAATAGCCAGAGAAATGTTGAAAAGGAAACCAGAGCTGGGGGCATCACAATGCTGGATTTCAAGCTGTACTACACAGCTGTGATCATCAAGACAGTGTGGACCTGGTGCAAAAACAGACAATGGAACAGAATAGAGAACCCAGAAGTGGGCCCTCAACTCTATGGTCAACTAATATTCGAAAAAACAGGAAAGACGATCCACTGGAAAAAGGACAGTCTCTTCAATAAAGGGTGCTGGGAACATTGGACAGCCACGTGCAGAAGAATGAAACTGGACCATTCTCTTACACCAGACACAAAGATAAACTCAAAATGGATGAAAGATCTAAATGTGAGACAGGAATCCATCAAAATCCTAGAGAGGAACACAGGGAACAACCTCTTCGACCTCGGCTGCAGCAACTTCTTTCTAGACACGTCTCCAAAGGCGAGGGAAACAAAAGCAAAAATGAGCTATTGGGACTTCATCAGGATAAAAAGCTTCTGCACAGCAAAAGAAACAGTCAACAAAACTAAAAGACAACCTACAGATGGGAGAAGGTATTTGCAAATGACATGTCAGATAAAGGACTGGTATCCAAGATCTAGAAAGAATTTATTAAACTCAGCACCCAAAAATAAACAATCCAGTCAAGAAGTGGGCAGAAGACATGAACAGACATTTCACCAAAGACCTACACATGGCCGACAAGCATATGAAGAAATGCTCCGCATCACCTGCCATCAGGGAAATACAAATCAAAACCACCATGAGATCCCACCTCACCCCAGTGAGAATGGGGAAAATTAACAAGACGGGAAACAACAAATGTTGGAGAGGATGTGGAGGAAGGGGAACCCTGCTGCACTGTTGGTGGGAATGTGAACTGGTGCAGCCACTCTGGAAAACTGTGTGGAGGTTCCTCAAAGAGTTAAAAATAGACCTGCCCTACGACCCAGCCATTGCACTGCTGGGGATTTACCCCAAAGATACAGATGCAGTGAAGCGCCGGGACACCTGCACCCCGATGTGCACAGCAGCAATGTCCACAGTAACCACACTGCGGAAGGAGCCTCGGTGTCCATCGACAGATCCGTGAGAGACTCCAGACTGGGAAACACACAAAGGGTTGCAGAGGGGAGGTGGGCGGGGGGTTGGGGCAACTGGATGATGGGCACTGAGGGGGCACTAGATGGGGTGAGCACTGGGGGTTATAGTATATCTTGGCAAATTGAATTTAAAAAATTTTTTTAAATGCTATCATGAAGTTTTTCCAAGGAGCTGTGGAGTCCTCACTCAGCACCTGCTATTTCCCAAGTCAAGCTTTCTTTTACCTTGTTTCTCTCTAAGGATTTGTCCTTTCTACTGATTTCAGCATTCAGTTATCTTCAAGCATTTTTTCCTTTCATTAATCTTCGTGGCTACTCCTTCAAGTAGGTCCCTTCTTTTTTTTTTTTTTTTATAGAAATGAAAAGTAATACAGTAGAAAAAGAAAATAATTTGTAACTGATTTTTTAAAAACACCTTTATTGAAGTATAATTGACATACAAAGAACTGCTTATTTAATATATACAATTTGATGAGTTTGGACTTATATAAACACCTCTGATATCATGACCACAATCAAAATAAGAGACATATCCAACACCTTCCAGAATGTTCTTGTGTCCATTTTGCTTGTTTTTGTCTTTTTTTTTTTTTTAAGGAGTTTAACATCCTGCTATGGATCTTGTAGGTATATTGGCTAATTGACATCTTTTCACCATTATCCTTAAATATGCACTCCGATTGCACAACCAATAAAGTAAAATGTTATAATGTAGGACATTAGATGCATCTAAGTATTTAACTGTTAATTGTAAACTTATCACCATCTATTCTGAATATTTAATTAAAATGGAAAGTCTAAAAAAAAGGTGGTATTAAGTGGGTATTAAGTTTCAGTATCGCTAGATGGATTAGTTCTGGAGATTTGTTGTGCAGCAGAGTGCCTATCGCTAACAATATAGTCTTGTGAACCTGTAGGTTTGTTGAGGGTAGATTTCACGCAAAGTGTTCTTATCACACACGCACACACGCACACACGTGCAAATTCCTGCGGTTTCTTGGGTTTCAACGGCAAGGTGAAAGAAAGGAAGCTTCGGATGCTCTAATTTTCTGTTGCAATGATTGGGGTGGGCACTTCACGCTAACCGTCGTTTGAACTTAAACGCACGTGTGTATATTTTCCCGTAGCACCTGACATCTCCTCATGTGCAGGAGGTTGAATAATGCATCCTTGTAAAGACAACACCTTCATGGCTCATAGTCAAGTGGAGACTCAGTAAGCATTGTGAAATATCAAATTAGAGAAATCGTGGAAAATAATTTTCCTCTGACTAAATCCCAGCTGCATTTTGTCCTGCGCTACATTTTTGTGGACCTGACTGTCTAGATAAATGTATGATTTCACGAGTTTTCTTAAAGTGTCTGAGAAGGACCGGGCTCACTGAGCTGACAAAATCCTGAAACACTTGGACATTGGTTGCTTTGGCTACCTTCAGCTGAGTCAATTTTTTATAACCTGATATTAGTTGACATCATGTGTCATGATATCATGATATCATGGCGGGAAATAGTCCACAAGCTGACATAGTCCCGACCCAGAAACTTCTCTGGGAGCAGGAATTCCACTTGAATCCATCTGTTGCAATTTTTCTCAACCTAAGGAGTAAATGTGTTGACATATATACAGTAGAAAAAGAAAATAATTTTTCTGTGCGCCCAGCCAACATTCATTGAGCACCAGCGATAAGATAAGGTCTCAGATATAATGATGAATTGAGACATCTTTAACCCCCTCAAGGTGTTCAGAGTCTACCACGGAGACAGACTTATAAATCATCTACAGGGGGATGTAACACACACCATGACAGAAGTACGTGCGTGTGAAGAAAGAAAGATTTCTCAGAGAAGCGAGTCTTTGTGCTTTGAACCCAGGGATGGGTAGTGGTAACCAGGACAAGGACATCCAATTCCAGACAGGGAAGGGTGGGTAATATCTGGTTTCTTAAGATCTCTCCTGAGACCAGGAACCATACCTTAGGGTATTTCTGCCTTAGTGTAGCCCTCAATCCTTGGATCAGGGCTGGCCCTTTGATTCCCCCCTGGGCAGTCAACTGTGGCAGAGTTGGCTCTGTGTAACCTCAGGCTAGATCTAAGAAACCTCACACTTCCACCTGGGCCCCTTGGAACTCTTGCTTTTAGGGTGCTCCTCCCTATGAGATGGTAAACCATCTCTCCTGAGGTGCTCAGAAGAGCATCTCCTCGAGGCTGCCCTGTTGTGAGATGCCTGAGCCATGGGGAGACTTTCAGAGGATGGGACATCATGCTGAGGACGAGGGGCCAGGGAGCTGCACACCAAGGACCAGACACACACGTGAAGAGACTGTCCTAGAAGTATGTCTTCTGGCCCCAGACTCCTTAGCTGAAGCCACATGAAGCCAGGCCCTTTCTAAATTCCTGATTCTCAAAAATATAAGTAAAATAAAAGATTGTTTTAGCCACTGGGTTTTGGAGTAGCTTGTTACACAGCAGTAAATAACTGGAATGGAGGGTATATGTGCAAAATACAGAGGCAGGTATGAAAAAATCTGTTCTGACCTAAATAGCAAGTAGTTTAACAGCTTAATGTGACAGGAGAAAGGATGCGAGGGCAACTGCATTAGTTAGAACAGTTGCAGATCTAAGGGGGAATGCTAGCTCCGTATGAGTCCAGAAGAGGAGCTGACTTCAAGCACAAAAGACACAAATGATTCCAATAAAGTCCTTAGGTTTGTATTTTTCTCCTTTTTCTCTTCTTGTCCCTCTCCTAGTCCTTTTTCTTCTCTCTTCTCCAACACTATGCTTGTCACTGTTTTCTACGTAGTGGAGAAGATGATGAAAAGCATCTTGCAGTTCATCATACTGTAGGGTTTTTTTTTTTAAGATTTTATTTATTTATTCATGAGAGACACAAAGATAGAAGGAGGCAGAGACACAGGCAGAGGGAGAAGCAGGCTTCATGCAGGGAGCCCGATGTGGGACTTGATCCCAGGACCCCGGGGTCACAACCTGAGCCAAAGGCAGACGCTCAACCCCTGAGCCCCCCAGGTGCCTCCATCTCACTATAGTTTTGTGATCTTTTTATCTCCAGCTCCAAACTAAATCATCCAAAGAAGGATCCATTGGCTCAACATAGTTCATCTGTCCATCCCTAGATCAAACACTATGGCTAGAAAAATAGGCTAATATGATTCATTAAGTCCCGGGCACATTTTCTGCTCAGGAGTGGATAATGAGTGGGAGTTATACTCAAATCAAATTAATAAAGTTAAAAAGAATCTACTTCTCCAAGGAACAGGGAGTGTTAGACAAAAGTTGTTTACCATAGAGAGATGTGAACATATTTCAGCAGGTGTCTGTTATGGCAAGTTTTATATTTGGAGAGCAGGTACAGCCAGAATTTTTACCCAAAAATGTTATAGAGCCACTGCAGCTGTGAGTGATGGGTTCTCTTGGCTATATTATTTGCCAAGGGTGTGTGCATTTCTTTCTCTCTGTATTTAGCCTGTTTTTACTAAAAATATGAATGTGTAGGAAAAGTATCAATATATTTTAATTTTTTTAAATTTTTATTTATTTATGATAGTCACAGAGAGATAGAGAGAGAGGCAGAGACACAGGCAGAGGGAGAAGCAGGCTCCATGCACCGGGAGCCCGACGTGGGATTCGATCCCGGGTCTCCAGGATCGCGCCCTGGGCCAAAGGCAGGCGCCAAACCGCTGCGCCACCCAGGGATCCCAGTATCAATATATTTTAAAAATTGAGTCTTTCTTCCAATTTTACAGATGGATTTGTGTTAAGAGAAACATATTCTCTCATTTGGTCCCTTTCTTACCTGTGTGTGACATACCTTTTCCAGATACTTAGTGAGGGACATTAGTCTATAGCTATGGTATCAATTCCTTCCTTGCTCCTTCCTTCATTTACTAGATGTTAGTGAAATGGTTCTTTCCTAGATTGGACTGATAATGGATGGATGGATGGATGGATGGATGGATGGATGGATGGATAGATTGATGAATGGTGGATGGATGGATAGATGGATAGATGGATGGATAGATTGATGGATGGGTAAATGGTTGGATAGATGGGTGGAGGGATGGATGGATAGATAGATGGATGGATAGATTGATGAATGGGTAGATGGATGCATGGATGGATGGATGGATGGATGGATGGATGGATGGATGGATAGAAAGAACTGACCTTCAGTTTTCAAGTGACCAAACAACATAGGCTGGAATGCCACAGAAAGATAGCCAGCTCTACCAGTTTTGATTTTCTACAAAAAGAAAAAAAATATATATATATACATATATTCATATATATATGTATATATATAAAATCAAAGCTTTTTCTAGCAATCAGAAAGGGCATTTCTCATATGAGATGACACAAAAATTGTAAGAAAAGTCCTTAACCATGTCTTTAATTACATCTTTCTTACAGATAATAATATCCAGACACTTACTGAAACAAGCAAGCGACAGCCCCTACCCTCAATCACTTACAATCCAATAGTGTGAGAAAGAGGCGTAATCGTGGAGCCTGGCAGCCTTTGTGATATAATCGCTCTCTAGTGAGCATGTTCTGGGTGCTATGGAAGCATAGTCATTCATATGGAACATGCGTCGTTCATACAGCTGGGTCCCAGTGGTTAGGTTCTCTCTGCGGACACACACCTGCTATGGAAGTTTGGCCACTGTGTTGTGGAATGTGCTGGAAGCAGCTCAGAAGCAGACATGGCCTGGGTAGATTGGCAGGGCTCTTGGATGCCCACTAAGTGAGTCTACATAAGGCTGTGGGAGCAGGAGAGAGAAAGTCTGGTGGAAACGCAGGCTAGGACACGAGCACCTACTGCAGGATACCTTAGGGAAGGCTGGCCTCTCCCCGGGGTCTTGGCCTGCCTCTCTATGCACCAAGTCACCGAGGGGAGATAAATGTTATTGTAAGGATTTCCCCCGAAGAAGACACTGACCCAGGCTTCCATTTTCATCAGTGGCTCTCCTCGATGGCTCTCCGCAGTGTGATTCAGCATTGCTGTGCTGTGTACACTGAGCTCAGGAAGAGGAAAGGAGGAAGGGTCTTTCCTGACAGCAGTGCTGGAGGCCTAATTAAGATATGCAGGAGGGTACGGGTAGCAGTTAGAACAGACTCTGAGGATGAATCTGGCGGGTTCAGTGAATACTGAGACCACTATTTACTGACTCTATGACCTTGAAGGGGTTACAATCTCTCTGTGACTCAGTGACCTCATTTGCAAAATGGAGATAATTATATGTCACTTATGGAACGGCTACTATTGATAATAGCAGTGCCGTGGATACCTTCTCCTAGGATTCCTATCCCTGCCTGTCCGCCTAGCTGTCTATCCATCTGAATTATGTATTTTTACCCATCAGTGCAGTGTATAATCATCTCACCAGTGTGCCAACTCTCAGCAACTCCGCCGGCAGATCTGATTCAGTGGGTTTCACTGAAAAACAAAAAACAAACAAACAAAAAAGAACTGGTCCAGAAGGATACCAATCACACTTATACTGAGGTTAATTCCACCAAGTGAGCCTGAAAACGCAAGCTGAGTGTGTCATGAAATATGTTTAAAAAAGTGATCTTTCAAATATCCTCGTCCCCCTTGCCTACCGTCTATTTCTCTAAGGGATGCACTTCTCATTTTGAAGGAGGTGAGCCCGTGGCCCTCACAAACACTCCGTGGACTGCCGTGCCATGTCAAGCAGTACTTCTCCACACAGCAGGGAGAAGGGAAGGGAAACTCAGCTCTGGAATGTTTCCAGGTAACACAAATCAAGCACCTGAAACCTCCAAGTGGTACAACACACACCCAAGTGGCGCACGGGTTAGGAGCACAGGCTCTAGTCAGGCGGCCTAGGAATGAATCTGGGCTCCGAAACATCCTTGCTGTGTGATCTTCAGCAAGTGAGTTAACCTCTCTTCATCCAGACCTGTCATCCCGTGGGTAATAACAGTTCCCACCTCCTAGGATCGCTGCCAGGAGTCCGTGAATTAACAGATGAAAGGCTATTAGGGAAGAACCTGACAAATACTAAGGACTCGGTTGATATTTGCTACATACTTTCTGCCTAAAAACACGTCTCAGTGAAGTTAAATAATAGATAATCCTTTCACCAGGACTCTAAGGCCATCGCTCCTGCCAGGCTCATCTCACTGCTTAGCACCAAACAGTTTATTCTGGTCTCCAACAGGCAACTTCTTTCTAACGTCATGATTTCAGTGTTGACTTGTTTTCCTTGCCCCAAATCCTCCTCTCCCTCAGCTGAATATCAACAACTCGAAGTGGAGGTGCCTGACCTTCCCCGCCACAAGCTTCTCCTTCACCAGGACCCTGTGACTCCTGACTTCAGCACCTGTTTCCTTCACAGCATGGATCATGATGCAGTTATTGCATTGTTTGTTTGATTTCTTCTGTCCCCTCCATTAAGTTGTAAGCTCCAGGAAGGCAGAAACCTTCTCTGTCCTTTTCATTGCTTTTCAGAAACAAGTAGATAAAAATCTATATATATATCACAAAATAAAACAGAACCCAACTAGATTCCTTTTCCTTAGAGTTGACTGGTCAAACTTCTAGACCCTGACATATAATTTTTAAGCCATGGTCCGGAAGGGTCTCTGTAGCAGTGGTGTCACCCACCTCAGGGTCTCTGGGTGCACCAGTCTCGATGCCTAAACACAGACCGGTGAGATCTCAGAGCTAAAAGAGAGTTGAGACATCTCATAGCCCAGTGTGACCATCTTACTGATGACAGTGTGGGGGCCTGGAGTGGCTTGTCCAGCGCCATTCAGTTTATCGGAGCAAGAGTTGGAGACAAAGTTAGACTTGCTCTCTCCGCATCCAGTGCTTTTGTTCAAACCATCACAGTCCTTTTTCTATTTTCATAAGTAATTGTCTTTCGTGACATTCAACTAGAATCCCATCACTGGGTGCCTAGCCTGTCTCCCGGACCACACACCCTAGAGATATGCCAGAGAGCTTCCTACTCTCAAGAAGCATGCATTTGATAGAAACACAATTTTGTAGGATAACGACAGTTATTCAGAGACAGCTATGCAAGGTCAAAATAACAGCTCTCTGTTGATTGCTTACTGTGATTTGCATCTGCACAATGCTTTTTTTTTCCTCTCAGACTCAATCTCAGCTAATCATTAACAACTTTGTAGATTAGACACTTCTGGTTTTGACTTGCAGATAGAAAAATTGACTCAGACCTTTTATGATTAAGGCTGCAGGGTGGTAGGGCTGGGGCCTGCATACGTGTTTTCTTGCCATCAAGTTTCAATCCGAAGGGTTAGAAGTGAGGTATAAGCAGTCAGATGATAGGGGGTTGCATGCAGACTCTACTGCCTACTAGCCGTGTGACCAGGACACTCCCATTCACCATCTCAGCGTTTTCATCTGTGAAATGGGGTGATTATTCCTGTGACAACCCGTGCTTATGTGAAACATTAGCATGGTGCTGGCCATTTGCAAATGCTCTACGAATGATGGTGATGATGATGAGGATGATGATTAGTTTTATCATCAGCTATTGCTCCATTGTCCTTAGGTAGCCTGAATTTCCAAGTTAGCCTGGAATTAAAGTATGTGCCTCTGGAATGACAAACGTAAAATGCTTTTAAAGTAATATCTAAAAAAATAAATAAATAAATAAATAAAGTAAAATAGAGTAATATCTATTTCCTTTCATTATACCAGAACTGAGTAAATCTCCTTTGCCTTTCATTGGCCCTAAAATATTGAGATTGTTTCTTGATCCTGGGAGATGCAGATTTATGTCAGGACTGGATTTGGGGTCATAAGAGGTTATGTTATGATCAATGGTGACGTTTCCCCCTCCCTTGCTTTCCCATATGATTTTATGAAAGCTGGTCATAGTCATATTTTATATTACTGATAAATATTCAGTGTACCATGTGGGACAGATTGAAAAGAATGACCCAAAGATGTATGTGTTCATATACATTCCTCTTGTTTTTTTTTTTTTTTAAACTAACAGTGCTGAACGGGCCTACTGTGTATTCATAGGCTTTAATTTCCACACATTTATGTATTCTTAAAGACTTCCTCTAGAGCAGTGCTTCTAGTTTTAACATGTGTAGGAATCATTTGGGAATTCTGTGAAATTACGAATTCTGATTCTACAGGTTTGCTATGAGATCTAGCATTTCTGTCAAGCATCAGATTGTTGAGCAACAAGGTTCTGATAATTCTAAAGCTGATTAAGAGCTTTTAAAATATATGCACTGCTGGGTCCTACTCTCCAAGATTCTGATTCGGTAATATTGGGAATCAGATATCTATATTTTTAAGTATCTACATAGGTAATTCTGATAATATGTCTATTTTGGAACTGCCAAAATAGATCCCAATTATGAATCTTGATTAATCTGGGTCCAGTCTATCTTTGCAGTCTGCCCTTCTATGCCCTGTTCTTTGTCTCTGTTATGGCTGCATCCAATTCCTTAAATTCTCCGAATATGCTGTCATGTGCTGTTTCCTTTGCTTTAAAAATAATCATATTTTCATTCTATTTATTGAACAATGACTACTTATCCTTAAAGATCCAGCTCTGGTATAACCAACCCCTTCTAGGTAACTTTCTCTGATGCTCTAGCCTGGTTGCTCTCAAACAGCAGTGATTTTGTCTCCTTTTCCCCTTAGGGACAATTATTACTGCCTGAAGACATTTTTGGTTGTCACAGCTTGGGGAGGGGGCATTGCTTTTGACATCTAGTGGGTAGAGATCAGGGATGCCGCTCTACATTCTACAATACATAGAACAGCCCCACAACAAAGAGTTATCTGGCCCTAAATGTCAATATTATTGACACTGAGAAACCCTGCTCTGGGTTGGATTAGATGTCCCTCTTTTATTTTCCTTCTGACTGCTTCTTTACTACTACTTATCCCATTTAATTTTTTTATTGTATATCTTTCTGTCCCCCTATTAGTCTGTTATGTCCTTGGATGAGGGATTGCTTCTTTCATCTCTATTTCCTCACAACCAGTAGATTGGTGTATATATTTATGCTATAAATAGTGAAGAAAATAAGTTGATAAGTTTCTCCTTGACTATGTAACTGAACTTAGAAATAAACTCACATGCAGTGCTTTGTCGTGTGGGCAGATGGGCTAACCCAAGATCTAGATAGATTCATGGACTCTGGCTGGGGGTGAGATATTGCTCTGGCTTGAAAGGCATAATATCAAATCATCAATCACCAACTGTAGAATCAACCTCCTGAGGGGGAAAAAAACAAAACACGCCATTTATCGTTTTGTCAATTGGAAGGAATACAATTGACTGGAACCAGCTGCCTTTGACCTCTCCAAAAGGCTATGACCCATTTAATCCATTTGGAATGCATCCATAACTTTGAAGGTAAGATCAGGAAGGATGGCAAGCATAGATCCAGTCGGCGAAGACCAGCCATCTCCCCGTGTAAGTGTTTGATGTAAGAGACACAATAATTAAAAAAGAAAAAGCTACGAGTGAGGTCAGGGGTAAAGGTAGGAAGATGGGTCATTCTTTATGATTTTGGAAACTGACAAAGTATGTTTAGTTTGGAAAGACCTGAGAAACCTCACATAACTCACCCTGGGCTCCATTTCATCAACAGTGTGGGGGAAATAACGAAATCTGCAGTTCCTGCTTTCTATCTGTCATCGAAACCATCCCAGGGACGGTGATCCTGGGTAGTATCTTTCAGTTGGAGCCATTTCCCTGGAGAGATGGAGTTATTAATAAGACAGACATTGAAAACTCATATACATTCTCCTACCTACTTTTGATTCTCCCTCTTCCTAATGCAATTTCACGAATCTCTTGGAAACTAGACAAATGGGGGAAGTTCTTCACTGTTCATGCTTTCTAAGTGTGCTCCCCAAATGGAAATGCGATACCATGTGCAAAATTTACGTCTAGGAGACGGGAAATAATCTCTCACGTTTGTGTGTGATTTTCCTTGGGAAGAGAATTATTACATTTGCTTTATTTTATCCTCACCTCACTAAACTGATTCACTCGTCTTTCCTTATTTTCCAAAATGGCAACCCCTCCATAGTTTTAATTTCAAACATCTCCTTTTCCTCATGCCTTTCGTGTTCATTCCCTTTCATTTAATATTTCCTGAAGCCAACGAAGACACAGAATCCCCTGATACTTTATTTTCCTGACACTCTTCCCCTCGTGACCTCACTTAATCAGCATTGATTCCAAGGTCCATTACTCATAACTTCTATCCCCCCTCGGCTTCTCTACCTTTCTTTCGCTTTATTACATTTGTCTGGCTGAACACCCATCCTGGTTAGTTCCAGCTCTTTCCTTCCCTGTGTGTAGCTGACCAGCCACAGATATCTGGAGAGACTTCCCCTTCCCCGCCTCCACCCGATACATCACACCATCACATCCATGTTTACCGCTCTCCCTTCAAATCTGCAACCGTGGCCCTGGGACTGACTCTTACCACGACTTCAAAATCCAACTCAACTCTAGACCAGGGGTCGGCAGATGTTTTCCGTAGAGGGCTAGCTGGTGTTTCACATTTTGGGAGCCGTACGGTTTCTGTCACAGATTGGCCATCCGATCGGGAAAGCAGCCATAGGTAATACATAAGTAAACGGGGGTGGCCGTCTTCCAACAGAAGTAGTCACAACAGCAAGCCGAGGGCTGGACTCGATGCGGGAGCTGTAGTTTCATGGCCCTCCTCCAGGCCAATCTTCTGCTGTCCTGGGTGACTGGTTTACACCTTCTCTCTTTCCTCAAACTTTCCACACTTACTCCCTACCCCATGCCAAGCCTCTGTTAATTAACTTTGCTCTGTTTTATTAAACAATAAGAGAAATCGGAAAGGAAGACTCGCATCTTCTGTCCTCTCCGGATGTGATCCCGTTCTACCCTGCATTTCCTCCTGTCACTGTGGATGAAATATCCATGTTTCTCTTTGAAGCCAACAGCACTCCTTGTGCACTGGATCCCAGAACCCTCTTCTTCACTTCAGGGAAAGTTCCAGCAATCCTTTCCTCTCTTTCTTGTCCTATTAATTTTCCTCCCTTTGATGAATGGTTCACATAAGCATATAGATATGCTGTAATGTGCCAGGTAGTAAAGAGAGAAGAAGAAGAAGAAAAACAAACAAACAAACAAACACCTCGACCTCATATTCCTCTTTAACCAAAGGTCCATTTCTTGCTCCCCTTACAGCAAACCTCAGTGAGTTATTTATGCTCTTTATCTCCCTTCCCTCTCCTCTGTCTTTTCTTGAACCCCCTCCCATCAAATTCTATCCTCATCATTCCATCACAGCAACTCATTATGGTTGACCGACCCCAGTTACCTTCTCATTCTCAATTCTTATATTACTGGTCTATATGTCAGCAACACTTAAGGAAATTGATAATTGTGTCTTCTTTGCCATATCACCTTCCTGTGGTTCCTAGGATCTACTCTCTCTTGCTATATCTTTGGCTGCTTCTTCTCTGGCTCATGATTTTATGGTCTACAGCTTCAACGTCACCTTTCCAGAGACCTTCCCTGATTACCCTATATAAAAAGTGACCCCACCACAGCATTCCATATCCCCCTTACCTGCTTTATTTTTCGTATCATCATAAAACTCATCATCTACTTACATATGTGTAAGTTGTGTTTGTTGCCTTTGCCTCCCTCCACCAGAAAATTTGTACCCTTTGACCTACATCTCACCATTTTCCTTTCCACCAGTCCTAGCGATCATCATTCTCTTTCGTTCTATTCTCTGTTTATATGAAATTGGCTTACAAATTGTTTTTAGATTTCACATATAAGTAATACCAGGCAATTTTTGTCTTTCTCTGTTTAGCTTATTTTACCTAGTATAATACCCTCCACATTCATGCATGTTTTTGAAAATGGCCAGACTTCTTTTTTCTTTTCTTTTTTTTTATGGCTGAACAATATTCCCATATGTGTGTGCATGTGTGCCACCAAGTAGACATTTTTCCAAAGAAGATGTGCAAATGGCCAATAGGTATACAGAAAGGTGCTTAACTGATCATCACTGATCATCAGGGAAATGCAATTCAAACCACTATAAGATATTTCTTCACACCTGTAAGGTTGGTTATTATCAAAAAGACAAGAGGAAACCAGTGTTGGCAAGGATGTGGAGAAAAGGGAATCCGTGTGAACTGTGAGTGGGGAATATAAGTTGGCACAGCCATTATGGAAAACAATATGGCAGTTCTTTAAAAAACTAGTAGAACTGCGGTATGACCCAGCAGCCCCACTCCTGCATATACATTCAAAGGAAATAAAGTCAGTATCTTGAAAATATCTGCATACCCCTCTTCATCGAGATGGTATTCACAGTAGACAAGATATGGTAACAACATAAATGTCCTTTGATAGATGGATGGGTAGGGAAAATGTGGCAACTGCAGCTTTTAAACATGGGCTTTTACCACCATATCCACATCCGCTCAATTTAAATACCCTGCTCTTAAATACCTTGTCACACTCAGTGATTTTGAAGGAAGGAAGAAGAAGACAAGCAAACAGGGTGGATGAAATCCCATATCCATTTCCCCTCATTATATCTCGGCTGGCCTGCTGGGGGAACAGCATAATGATGTTAATTCTATCAATGATGACCTTGTCACTCCTGGTGGAGGGCAGCCGTAATTCTATCAGATGTCTTCTGCAAAAGCATCTCGCCGTCTCGGCCACTGCCAGGCTCCCTGACTTCACCTGATTAGTTATTTGCAAACCTCCGAATACCCAGAGGGTGTCCATGCTCCTAGGTGTGTGATCTGACCACAGTGGGTCCGAGGGCAGAGTGCAGGACTAGCGGCCAGAAGCTCGGGGATCCTTGAGCGATCCTGGCCCCAGCACCCACTGGCTTTCTGCTTTTCACTCAGTGGCTTCACCTCTGTGTGGGGGCAGTTTGTTCATCTGCACAATGGGGTTGGTAGGTGCCTCAAGGACTGTGAAGAGGATTAAAATCGTCATTGTCAGTAAAGAGCTCAGGAGAGTGCCTAGTGCTTGGTAAACTAGTGAGTTATTTGCTCCGCAAGGCTGATGTCCCTTAGCCTCTCCTGAGGCTGCCTTTAGTTGGCAATTCAGTGTTGTGCTGGGTGATTTTAACCTTGCCTTGGAGAGGCCACGGAGAAGCAGTGCAGGCTTTGCGTCCCTGGGCTGGCCAAGTCTTCTGACTGATTTGACCTGCCAATTCAGAAGAGAAAAAAAGGGGGAGAAATATTACCAAGCACCTAGTCGGTTCAGTTAAACATCAGTTTGGCTGATTATTTTACTCGTGGCTGACTGGCAGTCTGTTCTGGCTTGTTCTGGCACCGCCTGGCACAGGCTGAGCCCACAGACGACTTTGGAATTTAGGGGGATGGAGTCTGTGATGACCGTCCAAGGTGACCGTTGTGTCCGTGGTCACGACTCCAGGGCACGAAGGGGAAATTGTGGGGCCAACTAGATTCCCGTTGGTGGCCAAACATTATTGCTCCTGAATGTGGAGGCTTGCATGGGTTTTGCTGTCTGGGTTTAGGCCTAGACTCCCAGGTCTAGGTTTGGCGGCGGCCGCAGGGCACCGTGGACCTAGAGGGCGTGGAGGCTCCTCTATGCATAACCCTGCGAACACTTCTCATCTGGGCTTCGTCGCCTCTGACTTCCACGATTCCTCCCCCAGCGGACCTTGTAGAGGTCCAGGTGATGTGCTCTGAGTGAAGGCTGAGTGGGGACGAAGGCTCAGAGGTTACACAGGATCCGATCGAGAGGCACAGGCACCCCAAAAAGAGACTCACTTTTTTAGGGTAACGGCACGCAGTTGACCTTTGGACAGCATGGGCTTGAACTCCGTGGGTCTATTCATAGGCAGATTTTCTTTTCAGTGAAAACAATATAATATTATCAATATGTTTTTTCTTCCTTATGATTTTCTTAATAGCATTTTATTTTCTGGGGTTTATTGCAAGAATGCGGGATACAATACATAGAATGCTAATCGACTGCATGTGTTACCAGGAAGGTTTCCAGTCAACAGTAGATGATTAGTGTCGAGATTTTTGGGAGCTGGTAGTTACAGGTGGATTTTCAATGAGGAGCCGCTGCCTCCAACCCGCGCCTTCTTCAAGGGCCACTTGTATTTAAGGAGGTCAGAGCTGTTCCTTTTTAGAGATCGTCTTAGATAGAATCCAGTGACGTTACCAACAACCAGGGCCCCTGATGGGAGATTTGGCCATTTCCAGCTGAGAAATGCTGAACAGGCCGGGGAGGATCCCCCTCCACCGCCCACCCCCCACCCCACCCCACCTCCCTCAAAGGACGTACTCAAGGGTATGCATTTGTGCATTTCATGGTTTCTGGCCTCAGATCACTATAATTAGGTGCCGTAGGTGTTGATGCTGACCAGCCAGTTCCTCTGCCGATGAGGCACTCCATCTTCCTCCCCCGCCCCCCACATTATTCAAACCAACACACAGTCCCCCCTTCTGAGGTTGTGGTCACTGTGTCCTAAGGTGGTGGTTGGTGCAGAAGCCAATATGGAGGCCTCCGTCCATCTCCTCTGCTTTCCCCCTCTCATGCCTTCCTCTGAGCATGTCTGTCTTGTGTTTCCTTTCTAGCGATGTACGTAGTGACCTTGCAACCCTTAGTGAGGTCCCATGAACAGTGAGAGCATGACCACTGCCCGGGGGCCTGTCAGAAATGTAGACTCTCAGGATCTACCCCAAACCTGCGGAGTGGGGATCCTCATCTTCACCAGACCCCCCCAGATGATTCGAATGCACTTGAGAGTTTGAGAAGCACTGCACTAGAACAGTAGTGTTTCCAACACGATGGGGTTGCAGGAGATGATTTTAGGGAGTAAGTTAGATAATGGTTGGTTTCTTGGAATCTGGCTTTATGTCATAGTGAGTAACATTGTGACGACGTTATTCCCTTTCTAATTCTTTTCTTCCTGTGTAAAGAGTCTAAATTCAAAGTTAGATTTTTTTTTTTTAGATTTTATTTATTTATAAAAGATGCACAGAGAGAGAGAGAGAGAGAGAGAGAGAGAGAGAGAAAGAGGGAGAGGCAGAGACACAGGCAGAGGGAGAAGCAGGCTCCACGCAGGGAGCCCAACGTGGGACTCGATCCCGGGTCTCCAGGATCAGGCCCTGGGCTGAAGGCAGCGCCAAACCACTGAGCCACTGGGGCTGCCCCAAAATTAGATGTTTTAATGCTTCTTTAAGACCTGCACCTCTCCCTTTTCAAAAAGGAAGTGTGGGCTCAGCAGTCTTCGGCAGCCAACAATATCTAGCTATAATTTGGCAATATTGCTTACTTTTCCCTATATTTTTATGCATACTCTTGCAAATTGAGTTTTCTTTTTCTTTTCTTCAATGGAATTGGTATGAAGTTTAATCTATAAGCCTATTTATTTCTGTTCAAAGTGTGAGTTGGGGGACGCCGGGGTGGCTAGTCCGTTAAGCATCTGCTTTCGACTCAGGTCATGACCTCAGGGCCCCATGTCGAGGTCGGGCTCCCTGCTCAGAGGAGACCTGCTTCTCCCTCTCTCTCTGCCTCTCTTCCTCCTCCTCCTCACTCTCTCTCTCACTCTCTCATTAATAAATAAAATATTTTAAAAAATGTGATCAGAAATTTTAAGTATATAATAGTAACTATGACTTATGGAGAGGACAAAACTCATGCAGATGATATTTAAAGGACTGTAGTGAAGCCAGCGTAGATTTGGAGGTGTGAAGCTGGAGTACGACTTACAGCACATCTCCACGCCTTGCAAGCACTCTGCTCTCAGCCTGGAGTGGCCAGGCGTGTCCTTCCCTTCATCTGGTTTCCGTCTCAACTCAAGTAGCATCTCCTCCAGAAGGTCTTCCCCGAACACCAGCCTGGCTGAGTTAGATGCTTGTCTTTCTCAGCGTTTCCAAAATACCCTGGGAATAATTTTATCTTTGCCTTCTCACATTGTTTTATCACTTTCTGCCTACGTACAATTTTGTATTTCCAGTGCCTTGCAAAAGATGCCTGTTGACATAATAAGCGCGGGTTAAATGTCGACAGAGTGCATGAAAAAGAGAGGTGATGCCATCGATAATTTCATCTCTCATTTCCTGCTCTCGGCCAAGACGTTTAAGGATAATTGGAGCATCCCAAAGGAGGACAGGAGCCACCCCCACCGCAGGGCTCCTGTGTTGCTGCTGGAGATGCTCCCAGAACATCAGCTGCTTGCTCCAAGTCTGCGGGGCAGGCACCGCTTGGGCCTTCCTTGCACTTTTGCTCGGAAGGCCTGGCCCTGGGTGCACCAAGGCTGCCTGCCCCTGTCCTATCTCTGCACCTCTCCGGGACGGCCATCCGTCTTGGTTTTTTTTTTGTTTTGTTTTGTTTTTTTTTTTGTGTGTGTGTGTGTGTATTTTGTTTGTATAAATCATGTTCCACATGCAGACTGATCTGTGCAGGCCTTATGAGGAAGTTTATGGTTTTTTTTTTTTTCAGATTTTATTTATTTACTCATGAGAGACACAGAGAGAAGCAGAGACACAGGCAGAGGGAGAAGCAGGTTCCCTGCGGGGAGCCCAATGGGGGACTCAATCCCAGGACCCCGGGGTCACACCCTGAGCCAAAGGCGGATGCTCCACTGCGGAGCCCCCAAGGTTCCAGAAGTCCCAAGGAACTTTATGTTTTGAATGTGAAATTCTGTAACTATTATCAACGATAAAGAAATCCTTAGATATGGCTGATTCAGATATTTCACTAGATATTTACTGAAGGTCCGGGAAGACAGCGGGGGATATTTTCAGCTGCCTTCGGAGCAAGGCTAGGGACACTCTTGCAGAAGTATTCAGAAGAAAAAAAAATGCCTAGAGTAACCTATGTTCATTGGAAAGAGTCTAAGGAAAGGCAAAGAATAGAGTAATAATTGCCAGGTCATTGCCCGGAGGTAATGATTGTTACTGTTTGGCCACATCGCCGCTGGGTCTCCTCCTTGCACAGGAGAGTTCTGTGTTTTGGGTATTTTTCTTGAAATCAAAGCATACGAGTTTCGACTTTCATCTTTTCATCTATCATTATGGATCTTCAGGCTTTGCACCCATGTAATGAAATCTTCTTTTCAAGCATACTTTTTGTTAGCAGTCTCAAGTCCTGCCGTAAAGCAGGATTTCTAAATATCGGCAGCATTGAAATTTTGGGCTGGATTGCTCTTTATTGTGGGGGCCTCTGCTGCGCAGGGCACACTGTTCAGCGACACCCTGGGGTCTACCCACTGGAGCTCTCGCCCTGCGTCCTCCCCCAGGTGTGACAAGCTGAAGCTGCGTTGGGCACTGCCAGGGAGGCAAATGGCCCTCCGCTGGGCGTCCCTGGTGAAGAGGACCCACCTCTACATCCCCTCCTCCTGTTTCTCGGTACCAGCTGCTCAGCCTCAAACACCACCTGTCTCCCCTCCCCCTACCTCTCTCTGTTTTACTCTCGTCCTTGCTTTCTTTCTGTCTCTTTTTGCCTCAATCTTTTTCTTTTTCTTTTTTGGTATTTATTTATATGAGAGAGAGAGCCCGAGAGTGAGGGAGAGAGAGAGAAGGAGCAGAGGGAAAGGGAGAAGCAGACCCCTGGCTGAGCAGGGAGCCCAATGTGCAGACTGGATCCTGAGATCATGATCTGAGCCCAGAGCCACACGCTCTACCCTGAGCCCCCGGGGCCCCCACCTTTTGCTTTATGAGAAAAAAAAATCAGCGTTGAATCTATTTAAACATTGAGTCAAAACTAAAGAGCCACGAGAACTATGGTTATAGAAAGGGCTGTAGACGTTAAACACACTGATATTATAAAATCAATAATATAATTCATACACCTTGGGAGATAGGACAAAATAAAAGTACTAAAATAAAAGTGATATGATTATATCATTAGAGCAAGGACTATATATTGAGACCTCTAAATCTGAAACATAAAACATTTTTATGGAAATATAATTAACATACTATGTTAAGTTAGTTTCAGGAATACACTATAATTCAATTATTGTGTACGTTACTCACTGCCCCGTTATGATAACCTCCTTCACCCATTTGGCCCATCTTCTCATTCATCTCTCTATTTCTCTGTATTTAAGTTTGCCTTTGTCTCTTTTTTCTTTGTTCATTTACTTTGTTTTTCAAATTCTGCATAAGAGTGAAATCATGTAGTATTGTCTTATTTCACTTAGCACCATACTCTGTAGAGCCATCCATACAGTTGCAAACAAGAAAATGGCATTTTTATGGCTAATATTCCATGGTGTGTGTGTGTGTGTGTGTGTGTGTGTGTGTGTGTGTATCGCATCTTATTCATTTATGGATGGATGCAGATGGGTTGCTTTCATATCCTGGTTATTGTAAATAATGCTTCAATAAACAAAGGGCTGCATAAATGTTACAAAAAAAAAAGGCCTTCTGACTCCTTGCACCCCTTCTCCAAGGTCTTCGTTGTCCTTGGCCTAGTAGTTTCTAAGCGACTGAGAAGCAGGACAGGGGTAGGAAGAGTCGCAGTTGAAGCCCGTGTGTGTAGGAGGCCTGACCATTTGGGACAGAAAGCTTGGCAGGGGCGCAGCCGGGAGGACAGGGCTGTGCTTGGGCACGTGTGGCCCAGAGGGTCCGGCGCAGGTTACCTGTGCACCCACCTGGCTTGTAGTTAGTTCTCATTCTGCTCCTACTTTCCTGGCTCTGATCCGACACACTAGGATGTTTTCTAAGCCTCTATTTTTGTTATCTGTAGAGGAGCAGTAATAATAGTACCTAATTCAAAAATTAGGATTAAATGCGTGTTGCAAGGATTAAATGAAAAAAACAAAGAGAGAGAGAGAGAGAGAGAGAACCGTGTAACCCCGGGCACCCGGGCGGTCTGCAGGGGACCCGAGGCAGCGGGCCTGGAGGCTGGCGGGGCCTGGCCGGGGCGGGCGGAGGCTCGGCCGGGATTCGGGGTGCAGGGGCCGCACCTGCCACCGCACCTGGAGGCCTCGGGAGCCGGGAACCGCGGCGGGCGGCGGCCCCCGGCAGCAGGTGCGGAAGACGCGGCTTAGCCCCCGGGTGACACCGCACGGGCAGCACCCATGGGACCCACTGGGACCTCGGGAGCACCAGCTGTGTGCCTAGGGCTCCCCCAAGTCAGGGTTCTGCCTCCGTGTCGGCGAAGGAACCGGAGGGATGGAGCCGCGGAGAGAGGCGCCCGAGCAGGTGGGAGGAGGGAGGAGGGAGGAGGAGGAGGGCGGGCGGCAGGTGGAGGGAGGAAGGCGGGAGTCAGAGGGAAGGGATGCAGGTGGCAGGGGGAGGAGGGAGGAGGGCGAGAAGAGGGAGGAGGGAGGGTGGGAGGAGGGAGGAAGGTGGTAGGAGGGAGAGGGTGGGCAGGACGAGAGAGGAGGGCGGGAGGAGTGAGGAGGGTGGGAGGAGGGAGAGGGTGGGAGGAGGAGTGTGGGAGGAGGGAGGAAGGAGGAGGGAGAGAGGAGGGAGGAAAGATGAGGGTGGGAGGGGGAAGGAGGGTGGGAGGAGAGAGGAGGGAGGAGGGAGGAGGATGGGAGGAGGGTGGAGGCCGGGAGGGTGGGAGGAGGAGGAGGGTGGGAGGAGGGAGGAAGGAGGAGGGAGAGAGGAGGGAGGAAAGATGAGGGTGGGAGGGGGAAAGGAGGGTGGGAGGAGAGAGGAGGGAGGAGGGAGGAGGATGGGAGGAGGGGGGAGGCCGGGAGGGTGGGAGGAGGAGGAGGGTGGGAGGAGGGAGGAGGAGAATGGGAGGCGGGAGGAAGGTGGGAGGAGAGAGGAGAGAGGAGGGTGAAGGGTGGGAGGAGGGAGGAAGGAGGGAGGAGGGAGGAAGGTGGTAGGAGGGAGAGGTCGGGCAGGAGGAGAGAGGAGGGCAGGAGGAGGGAGGAGGGAGGGCGGGAGGAAGGAGGAGGAGGGTGGGAGGAGGGAGGAAGGAGGGAGGAGGAAGGAGAGCCGGCGGGAAGAGGGAGGAGGGAGGAGGAAGGAGGGAGGGCGGGAGCAGGCGGAGGGAGGAGGGCAGGAGTCAGAGGGAAGGGGCGCAGGTGGCAGGGGGAAGGAGGGAGGAGCGCAGGGGACTGAAGGCCCGGTCGGGCAGCGCCAGCTGCGTCCCTGCTGCGGACAAACCCCTTCAGGGCCCGGGGCACCGACCTCAGGGGTGCAAGGTGCCGGGAGGGCTGACATTCCCATGCGCCCGGCAAAGAATTGGGCAATTAAACCAAAGTAAAGGAATCTTTGTCTTTTTGAAAGGTTCTCTGCTTTTACTTTATGTATTTACTTATTTTTAAAGGTCTTATTTATTCCTGAGAGAGCAGAGAGGCAGAGACCCAGGCCGAGGGAGAAGCGGGCGCCCTGCGGAGCCGGACGTGGGACCCGATCCCGGGCCCCGGGGACACGGCCTGAGGTTGCACCTGCTGTCCTGGATTCTGATCGCTGGTGCTGCAAATGCACCTCCCCGAGGAACAGAAAGGTTTGCGTGTCTTTTTGTTTTGTTTTTTATTTTTGTTGCGGGTGTTCATAGTTTTCTCATTCCCAGGAACCCGGTGTACTTGCCTAATGGACCAGTTTGGGGTGATGATCTTTAAAAAAAAAAAAATACTTTGTGCCTAGTGATGAGTTACGGGAGTCTCTGTCTCTGCCTGGAGTCCTGAGCCTGACACAGGTAACACGGTGGGTTCTGCTGTACATTTAATCAGAGGGAGTTAATTTGATTTTCTAAAATTACGCACAGCATCACTTTGCCATTAGGTCTCAGAATCACCACCTTTCCGAGGTCTGTGCATACCCCAAAAGGGCTTTTTTTGGATATGAGTAATAGCAACCTACAAATATATTGATGATAATGAGCATCTAAATGTTCTGTAAGGGGAAAAAAAAAAAAAAAAAAAAAAAAACCCTGACAAGCATGAATGGTGACTCGTGGCCAGAATTTTTAAAATTCATGATCATTGCAACATGAAAAAATAATTATGAATAATAAAAATCTGTTCCAATAATTAGCTGTAATGAATGCTCGTGGTGAGCTAAATGAACTGGATCAATTTAAGGCAGTAGCACGTAATTTGCATTTTGTGTCACGTCGGATCATTTTGTCATTAGGAAGGGGACAGGGATGGAGACAAAGCTCAAGAGCGCGAGATGAAAGGAAGGCTGATGAGGCCGAGGGAGTCAAGCAAACTTTCTAGTTTCCCTGTTTTTTGTTTTTTTTTTTTAAAGGTGGAAAACACTGTGTATTGCATTTTTTCCACTTTGGGCTCCCCTGGGCTCCAACCTGTTCTCGGAAGGGGTCCCCAGCGAGGGACAAGTCGTGGGGGCGTCCCCCCTTGCAGGAGCCCGGGCCGGCGGCCTCCGCACCCACGTCCAGCCGAGCGCCCACCCCGGGGGGGCCCTGATGCTCGGGGGCGGCGGCGGCGGGCGGCCCGGGGAGCAGGTGGTGGGCTCCGCACCCGCAGACCCCGTGGACCCGCTGCCTCCGCCCCCGCCCCGCAGTCAGCCCGAGCTCGGAACACGGGAGCGGGGACCCGGCGGCCGTGCTGGGGCGGCCTCCTGCACCCCCGCGGGCACCCCGCCACCTGGGTGCGGCCGCCCCGCCTCCGCAGGAGGACCCGGGACCCAGGAGCGGGAGTGGGAGCGGGAGCGGGTGCGGGTGCGGCAGCGGGAGCAGGTGCAGGAGTGCGAGCGGGAGCAGGTGCAGGAGTGGGAGCGGCTGCGGGAGCGGGTGCGGGAGTGGGAGTGGGAGCGGGAGCGGGTGCGGGTGCGGCAGCGGGAGCAGGTGTGGGAGCAGGTGCGGGTGCGGCAGCGGGAGCAGGTGCGGAAGTGGGAACGGGTGTGGGAGTGGGAGCAGGAGCGGGAGAGGGAGCCGGTGTGGGAGCAGGTGCGGGAGTGGGTGCGGGAGCGGGAGCAGGTGCGGAGCGGGAGCGGGTGCGGGAGCGGGAGCAGGCCCAGCCCCCAGGGCCCTCAGCGCCCCCCCCCCCAAGGCCTGCGTGGTTCACGAGGTCGCGCATCACTGTGGTTCGCTCGGGTCTGTGTGCGGGGAGACAGGTGTGCGTTTGCGTCTGCGCGGTGCTCTGCAGCCTGAAAGGCGGGGGGAGGGGGCAGGTGACTGAGAAGCGGCTTTTTCCGCGGCACGAGGCGAGCAGGTGCAGATCCAGGGCCAGGGGCAGGGGCTCCCGAGGGCAGCAGCCGGCCCAGCCCCTGCAAGCGTGAATCCCGGGGCGCAGCGGCCGGGCCTTCCCGGGTCCCGGGGTTCGAGCCCCCTGGGTGAGGCCAGGACCCTGGTGAGGCTGCGGGCCCCCAGGTGCGCGCCCCGGAGGCCCACCTGCCGCGGCCCGCTGGCGCTCAGGTGTCCGCAGGTGCCAGGGAACAGCCCCCCTCCCATCCACGTCCCATCCGGGTCGCCCCCGGGAGGTGAGAGGTGACAGGTGAGCCTTCCGACCCCCATCCCCTCCCCCTCCCCCTGCCCCTCTCATGCCCCGGGGGCACCGGTTGCCTCCAACGTGCAGCCACTAGTGGGGTTCCCCGGCCTATCCCTCCGCCCTTTTTCAGGGGACTGCAGTGACCTGGGACCCCAGCCCCGCGGTGCCCTCTGGGGTCCCCGCAGCCCGAGGCTCTGGTCCCGCAGGTGCCCTGGTCACCTGCCCGGGCTTCGGTGCTCCCTGGAGGTGCGCGGGCGGGAGGGCAGCGGGGACGGTGCGCGGCGCTGGAAGCTCGGTCTGCGCCCGGTCGGTGCCCCCGGAATCCCGCAGGGCGGGGGGTGGCCCAGTCCTCTCTCTCCTGGACAAGGGCCTGAGGCTGAGCAGGGGTGGGGGTGGGGGGGCTCTTAGACAAAAGGGTGACCTCTTCCCCTTTGGGAAGCGCCTCCCCCTGGGCAGGTGCCCCCCCCCCCCAGGCTCCTGGGCAGGCCGGGTGGAGCTTCAGGCCCCGGATCCTTGTGCTCCGGCCTGGGATGGGGATGGACCCGCTCCGGAAAGGGCCCACTTGTTGCTAAAAGTATGTGCAACGTGGTTCTTGTTGGTCCTAGAAAGGAGGAGGTGTCTTTAGCAGGCACGGGGCCCTGTTGCCAGCTGGCGCCAGCTTCAGGCAAACAAATGGGAGAAACAGCCAAGGTTGCCAATTATCTCCGGCCTCTAACAAGAATTGCTTTGCTCTCATTATCTTGTCCATTGCTTTGTTGAGAGAGAGAGAGAGAGAGAGAGAGAGAGGAGATTCACTTAACTGCCTAAGAGTTTTAGTCGAGCACCGTGGACATTTATCTTTACTGAAGCAGTGGAGTTTAGTGATCTTCCTGGGACCAAAGGAACCCTCAACATTGGGCGTCCAGATCTGCCATTTTCTTGCAGGACCTACCTAGTGAAACCATGTTTTCCCCAGTTTACAAACTAGGATTTCTTAAAAAAAAAAAAAAAAAAAAAAAAAAAGGCAATATACGGTCAGGTTGTTTGAACTGCCTTTAATCAGAGAGTTCAAAGTCCCCTATTCCAAGGCCTAGATTTGTTGTTTTTACATTAATTGTGCATGTTTGTCATTTCTGGGTCAAAGTAAATTTTTGTCTAAACCAAATACTTTCATGTAAGACAAGGACAGTTGGACATCAAAATATACATTCCCCCAGGAATGGCTTCAAACCACTTCTTTTGATAACATTCTGCATGACATGTTCAGTGCACCCATCACATCAAAGCTGATTCCATCTTAAAACAACAACAACAACAACAAACCTACCCAAAGACAACAAGGAAGAAGCTTTTTAATTTTGTTTTTCTTAGAAAATGCACGTTTCGGTTTTCTCTGCGTGTGTATTTTTAAAGGCACTGATGCACTTTCAAAAGGGGGTTCTCGGTAACCCTGAGTAGCGACGTAGAATGCACAATTCTTATTTTGAACACAAAAGACCTGGCAGACTCAGGAAACGTTGTTAGAGGGGGTCACTTTGGGGGCAGTTCCATAAAATGTTGACTGCTGACCTCAGTGTCCACGGACAGAATGAAAGCCCTCGGATTGCCTTCCCCCTCGGGTGCTGGTCGGTTGGCACCGCACAGAGAGCCCCATCTTTTCTATTGTCATCGCCAAAGTCCTGGGCTCCGGCTTCCCGTGTCTGGAGCTGACCTTGCACGCGGTCTCCCCGCGCACAGCGACGGGTTGCTGGGCCGGGAGCAGCGCTGGCATCGGGATCCTTCTGGGGAGGACCCACGAAGTACTGATTAAAGTGTCACCATTAAGGGCAACACATAATGGAAGAAAAATGCACGGGCCGCATGTAGGCTTCCGGCCCCTCATAGGCCGCCTTAAAGTTAGAAAGTGGTGTGGGAGGGGGGTGTAAGGACGCTGAGCTATTTGCACTCTGATGACACTAGTGATAATAGCGACGGTAAAATAAAGATGCGCTTGCAAGATTTCATGTACTTACTTGTGTCATGACTGTTCCTTGAGCATCTACTAAATGCCAGGGAGTCGTGGGGATACCGAGCTCCTGCCCTTACGGGGCAAACACATCCTACTGCAAGTACGTGCTCAAAAGCTGAGCACCCAAGGGAGAGAGCGGCGATTAGTAGGGACATCCTGGAAAGGGGAAACCATGGACTTTACTTCACCTGTGAAGTACCTCCGGGGAGAATAGTTATATTAGAGACTCGGTAGGTTGGCCAGTGTCAGCCGTTGTGCCCGGCCAGCTCGGCCCTTCCTTTTAGCTAACACGTCCCATGGACTCTGGGAAAGGGGCCCGGGCTCGGTGTGGTGCGCCCTACTTGGACCAAGACTAGTAGAGGACCCAAGGACTCTGACTGTTGGAAAGTTTGTCAGCTTGACTTGGGGCCCCCTACTCTTCCTCCCTCTTCGTTCTCTGCCCGCATTACATCTTCTACCTTGAAGCACTGGCTATATCCTGATGACACACAAATTGTATCTCTAGCCCACACTTTTCTTCTGAATTCCAGACTGACAGACCCTACTGTCTTGTCGACTTCTCTTCTTCTCTAGAAAGTCTTGGAGAAATTTCCGAAATCAAGTCCGAACTCATTTTGATGAGTGTCACTATCGTCCAAATAGAGGTAATCAGAAACTGTTATGTTTTTACTTCACTCAATCATGCCTAGGCTCCCTCCCCATTACATCTACTACAAAATTCTCCTTTTTTGAACTTCCTTCAAATATGGCCACTTCCCTTCAAGTCTGTCACTAAAAATTTTCCCCAAACTGTAATGAATCTTTGTTGGTTCAATTACAAAATTACGTTTTTGCCCTTGTATCAGTCAGGACTGTCAGGATTCTTCAAAGAAAATGCATTTCTATGCATATCTATAGTCGTTCTATATCTACAGATACTCGATAGATCTGTCCGTCTCTCTCTCTCTCTCTCTTTCTCATCTACTTACATGTTTTCCCTACCATATGGTGAATTGCTTTTAATTTGAAGATCCTAACCACAAAATTTCAAATCAAAGATATTGAATCTACCTTCTATATCAATAAATAGATGAAAAGACATTATCTTTAAAATTTCAGCATAGCTTATTATCTGCCAGTTATTTTTCTGAGCGTTTTTAATCTGTTAAGCTAATTCACAGAGTCTGCTTTGGAATTGCAATCTAGGGGTTTCTGGATTCCTAAAATGATAATGTTTCCACCAAGTTCTGTCTCTGTAGGGAAGCTAGATTTAAATGATAACTCTGCTTTACTTGTTTTGACCTTGGGTAGTGTTAGCGTCCCCCGGATAAACAGAATCAATAAGGTATCTATCTCTATGTGAGTATATATAGGTATAGATATGTATATACAGACAGATAGATATATAGAAAGAGATTTATTATGAGGGTTTGGTTTGTGGGATTATGGAGGCTTCGAAGTCCCACAATCTGCAAACTGGACGCTGGCGACCAGGGAAATTGTCGGTGTAGCACCATTCAGACCCAAAGACACATGAACTTGAAACAACAATATCTCATGGTAGGAGAGAGGCACGTCCCAGCTTAAGACAGAAAAAAATCACCTTTCCTTTGCCTTTTTATTCTATTCAGTCCCTCTGTGGATTGGATGAAGCCTGCCTACACTGGTGAGGGTGACCTTTACGCAGCCTACTAATCAAACACTCATCTCTTTTGGAAACCCTGACAGAACCACCAAGAAATAATGTTTTACTAGCTCTCTGGGCATCCCCTTAGCCCAGCCAAGTTGACACAAAATACAGTCATTGCATTGGGCAAATCACTTAATCCCATGAGGATCAATTTTCTCTCAAATAAAATGAGGACTGAGTCATCCACTTCTCAGAATGCTGGAAGATAGAACTCTTTTCCCAGCTCTTTATGCCAATGGGAAATATTATAAATCCTCAACACTTTTCACCTTCATTTTTTTCGGATCACTGTAATATTATAGAATAAAAGAAGAGAGAAACAAGAGAGCTCAGGGTATTAAGAAGTTAATGCCTATGATTAGTGAGGCCCTCAGGGAGAAGAAAGAGAGAGTAAGATCAGTGGATTGAAGTCCTGGTGCTACTCAAGGATTGGTAGAGTTGGAACAGTAGAGTAAGCGGAGAGAATGGAGATGCTGGCCAAAGAGGAGTGTGCACCGCATGAAGACATGGAGTAGCCACCATCGCTGGAAATGAGTAGGGTGAAGAGGGGTCAGGGTATGAGTTACTGTGGTAGGTGAGTTGGCACCAACCCTGGAGGAGAGTTACATAGGAATCGAGGGGCCGAGGCGGGGAGACTAATCTACATACGCATATTGGAATTGCCCAGCACATAAGACAGACCCAGCGTGTTAGAGAGAGGATAAGCAGCCCAGAAGGTAAAGTGGTCAAAAACTGACCTACATATGTCCCCTGGAAGATTACCTTATGGAGCCAAAAGTCTTGAACCTTACGGTTCTATGCTGCCAGTTACTAGTTAAGTGACCTTGTAAAAATTCTTTTTCTGAGTGTTACATTTCTCATTTTTAAAAAGAATGTAAGAAGAACTGTCCTATATTCCAGAATTTTTTTTTTTTGAGATGATTACCAGAAATAATCATATGAATGAAAACTATCTGGTATAAAGGTCAAAACTATCATTTTGACCTTTGCATCTCAACCTTCATTTTTCAGGTCAATGTAAGAGTTACTCATTTCATCTGACACTGGGGAGGCTCCATCTGTGGTATAGAAAAATGAGGGGCGCCCATCTTTTTAACTCTTAAACAGGGGACTAGATGACATTCAGAATTGCTATTCTTGGGATCCCTGGGTGGCTCAGGGGTTGAGGGCCTGACTTTGGCCCAGGGCACGATCCTGGGGTCTTGGGATTGAGTTCCGCACTAGGTTTCCTGCATGGAGCCTGCTTCTACCTCTGCCTGTGTCTCTGCCTCCCTCTCTGTGTCTCTCATGAGTAAATAAATAAAATCTTAAAAAAAAAAAAAAGAATTGCTATTCACTTTTCTATATTTGTTACCTATTTTCAAACACCTCACTCTGATCAATAAACATGGCAGATGGTTTTATTCAGTAAATACTTACAAAACATCTGTTAGATGCCAAGAACTTATTTATGATATGAGATATTTTATATCCCAGTTTACTTTATGATGAGTTTTTCCATTTTATTTTTATTTATTTTTTTTAAAGGTTTTAATCTTTTTTTTTTTTTTTTTATGATAGTCACACAGAGAGAGAGAGAGAGGCAGAGACACAGGCAGAGACACAGGCAGAGGGAGAAGCAGGCTCCATGCACCGGGAGCCCGACGTGGGATTCAATCCCGGGTCTCCAGGATCACGCCCTGGGCCGAAGGCAGGCGCTAAACCGCTGCACCACCCAGGGATCCCGAGTTTTTCCATTTTAAAATATCTTCCCCTTTGTTCAGGAAAATACTTAAATTTTCTACCAACCTAGATAATTCTTCATTGACAAAGAAATTCTATAGTGTCCTGGATTCAACACTATGCCCTTTTACCCAACCATAAAACACTGATGGATTTAATTAACTAAAATGGAAAAAAGTAAGCAAGCAAGTAAATAGACAGACAAAACAAAACTAAACCGGAAGGTTTGAACCTGCATGTATACTTATAACTAATTATAAAAAGATCTTAAGTTGTATAGAACTTTATGTCAGAATCATATACTTTGAGTCAAAGGCCAATAAAATTAATCGTGCTTTTGTAATAATGATTAGTAATAGTTTTTTTTAAATTTTCTTTTAATTTTTATTTATTTATGATGGTCACAGAGAGAGAGAGAGAGAGAGAGAGAGGCAGAGACATAGACAGAGGGAGAAGCAGGCTCCATGCACCGGGAGCCCGACGTGGGATTCGATCCCGGGTCTCCAAGATTGCGCCCTGGGCCAAAGGCAGGCGCTAAACCGCTGCGCCACCCAGGGATCCCTAGTAATAGTTTTGCACACTTTTGGAGAGAGTACCAAATATATAATGACCCTGCTCTAATGATAATTTCAGTCTCTAATTTGTCTGTATAGGACAATAGATGTAAATTCTTGGAGACCGAGGAATATGCCATGTTTGTATTTTTATTCCCAGGGCCTAGCACACAGTAGGTCTTCAGTAAATATCAATTCCTTCTGATTAAAGACAGATGGAATATATACAACATAAAATGATCTTAAATGAGTACAAACCAGCAACCAAAACAAGGTAACATTTTCAAGTGTGAAAATAAGTATTTCTAAGTTAATCCGTGTAAGTTCTAAATCAAAACTGAGTATCTCAAATATGTTTATCTTTGGTTTTTAAGCAAGCAACAGCTATGCAAAATGCTTCTGGATGTTAAGAACATGTTTGGGTAGGATAAGTAATTTACCATGTCGACACTGAACAGTAGTTTAACTGACCCCTTCAGCCTTCAAACATCTGGTATGTCTTTAATAAATAGTGCAGCATAAAAGGTAATATAGAAGAGAAACTTGCTCAAGGGTTTAGGGATATAAGCTTGGTGGGCTGTGGGATTATGGATGTATATGCTTTTAATCATGGAAGATTATGAACATACAATCAGAATTTTTTTTATTAAAATATAAATAGCTTCTGAACAACCATTGGAATTTGAAATTGAAGCCATGAGCTCCAAGGGCAATGCAATTTTCTTAACAGTAACAGCTTCTGTTCCATGAGAATTTTTATTTTGCCAGGCAGGGTGATAGGCAAATTGAGTTCGTTGTTGTAAATTGAGTTCAACAATTGCAAATTGTGGAACAAACTAGCTGCAGGTCACAAATTGAAACGCATGGAACAAGATTTGATTTCAGGTCTGGCAGACACTAAGGCACCTGCTCTTTTGGCTTCCTACTTCTTAGGGTTGTTGTGAGACCAAGACAGTGATAATGTGAACACTCTACATGGATTGCTATACTTGATCCCTTACAGCAACCCAATGAGGAAAATGAAGACTAGAGAAGTCATTAGACTTGGCCAAGGGCAAACAGCTGTCAAGTGAGCTCTAATGTACAGATCTACACCATCTTTAAATAAGATAAATCATGGGTAGCCCCTACTTCAAAGCATGACACATATTAAGCACCAAAGAAACATAGGCTGGCTCCTTCCTTCTTTCCTTCCTTCCTTCCTTCCTTCCTTCCTTCCTTCCTTCCTTCCTTCCTTCGTTTCTGGCTTAAAACAACAGAAATTTATTTTCTCAGTTCTGGAATCTAGAAGTTTGAAAATTAAAGTGTCAATAAGGTTACACGGTCTTGAAAGGCCCCAGGGAAGGATCCTTCCTTGTTTCCTCCAGTTTGTGGTGGCTCCCATTGTTCTTTAGCTTTCCATGGCCTGACTCTAATCTCTGCCTCCTTCTTCACAGCCATCTCTCTGTCTGTCTTTGTGTCTCTTCTCTTCTTATAAGGCCACTAATCATACTGAATTAGCCCATCCTAATGACCTTACCTTGATCACACATGTAAAGAACACATTTCCAAATGAAGTCATGTTTATGAGGGGGGTATCTTTTGAGGGGACGTGGTCAGCCTATAATAGCCATGGCTTACTCTTAATTAAAAAAAAAAAAATTTAGTGTGCAGACAAGACAATGTCTTTGGTCTCTTTCTCCATATTTCTAATGCCTTCCCTAGAGTGGATACTTGCTATTTTGTTGAATGAATCATGAAAATGATAACATGTGTGTACTATGGATAGATATATACGAAAACAAATACCAGATAGGTGGAGGATAGCTTCGTAAACTATTGTTTTATTTGACATTTCAGCCTTCCCATTTATAAGAGAGTTATGATTTTCTGCATTCAGGTTTATAGAAATATCTGGCACAGTCATCACTTGTGGGTTATATCTGTTTTGTAAACTCTTGCAGTCAGAGCGTTTTCATCTAAATGCCAGGCAATTTGTGATTATTCCTTGTTTTATGACCTTTCAGTTAGTATGCAATCTATTTGACAGTGCTTATCCAACACCTATAGCAATTATGTCTAATATGAGAGCAAGTTTTCCTGAGACACTAACTTGGGCCTGAATAAATCAATTATAATCCAATACTTCTTCGATGCTTTTCAGTTGACTTATCTTCGAATGGTACAACAAAGACAGTCATGTTTTTTGGCATGATTTGTGTCTTTGAAAAAAACTGTGCTAATTTCAGCTCATACTCTAGTGTTTTTTCTTGCCAGGCTATTTTCATGAATAGATAGATAGTTCATCATTGTAGTGAAGCTAGAATTAAATATGGTTATGGAGAAAAGAGTGTTTATGCCACCATCGTGGCCAACCATTGAACTCCATCATTTGCCTTCATGAATTTAGATTAAATTGGTAAAGGGACCGTTAGGGGATAGTTAGTTGGTTTTTAGTCATTTTCTCCCTCCACCCACCACCTGCAATTAGGCATTTATTTGTATACTCTTTGCCTCTGTTTAAGTAGGATGTCTGTTTTTGAGAGCCAGAAGTAACGTTTTTTATAACTCTCTCATTACCTTTATGGCTCGTACAATAAGAAACACATAGTTGGTGCTTAGCAATTCTAGTTGGTTCATGCAATCAGTCACCTGAGAAGGGGTACAAAGTTGTGGTTAAGTGTTCATGAACTTTCATCATATAAATCTTGGTTCTAACCTTCTTTGATTCCTACTGGCTGTGTAACTTTGAACAACTTATTTAATCTTCAGCTTTTTACCTGTGCATTGGGGCTAATAATAATCCTTACCTTATGGCATCAAGATGTGGTGGTGATGTAGGAAAGACGTTAGGATTCAAAGTCAATGTGCAAGAAAGAATTCTTGAGACGTCTTTGGTGCAAAAAGGTGATTTTATTAAAACACAAGGACAGGACCTGTAGGCAGAAAGAGCTGCACTGGGGTCATGAGGAATGACCCATTATATACTTTCAAGTTGGGAGGCGGTTAGGGATAGCATAAGTCTGAGGAATTTTGAAAGCAAGCAATTTTCCAGGACCTTGAGAGGGCCAGCTATTATTGGAAAAAGGTCATTTGTTACCATCTAATAAAACCTTAGTCATGAGCCCCTTCAGATGTATATCATTGGGCCATATGCTTGGGGGATGATTGCCAACACATATCTCGGGGGGGGGGGGGGGGACGGGGTGGCTAGAGATAAAGGAAATTTCTCAAGGAATTTTTATATGTTAAAGTAGATTTATAGGATACTGGTGGGAAGGGGGTCAGGCTAGGATTGCCTTTTTGCCCTTAGCAAAGTACTGACATCCGGGGAGTTGAGTCCTTAGAGGAATGTTACTCTGCCTATTTCAGGGACTTGTCAATGGGCTATAGGTAATAAGGAAATTTAATAATTTCTCTTTTGCCTTTGTTTCCCACATCAGTTGGCACATAGTTAAGGTTGAAAATATTACTGGCATTAGTTATTTATTTAAAAATGTTCATTGAACATCTACTAGAAGTCAATTAGGGCCTGAGCTAAGAGGTAGGAAAATCAAGTTGTTTTTTATTTCAGGGAGATGAAGAAATGCCAAAATACAAAACAAGAAATGATAAGCATTAGAATCCATTATATGAAAATACGGCACAGCAAAAGTTTAAATGCCTAAGAAAATCAAGGAAGAATTCAGAAAGTAGTATCTGATCTGATACCTAAAAATGAATCAGACCAAAGCACGGAAATCACCGGCATTTAAATACATGATTAAATAGCTCTTTGAAAAGTACTTTCACAAAATTTGCATGTTTACAGGGGTATTAGGGTTCTCCGGATAAATAGAACTATTAGGATCTGTTAAAAAACAAAATTCAAGCAAGTGAATTTGAAGATATATTTGGCTTTATTAAGCAATTCATTACCTGGGCAGCATCCCATCTAGCTAGTAGAGATCTGGGAAGAAGAAGAGTACACAGTAGGCTTTAATAGGCAGGAGGGTGTGGCAAGAAGTTATTAGCAAAAGAAAAGAAAGGATTATTTCAGGCCAGGACCTCCTTTTTGGGGGAAGGCAAGGGGGGGATATTGCAGATGATCTCACTAGTGGTGATCAGGAAATTTCAGATTGACCTTTACAACATCACATTCCTGGGATAGGTTGAAACTGTAGGTATATCTCAGTTTGCTGTCCTGGTGGGGAGGGGTTGGGGGGGGCGCAAAAGACTCCATTTGGGGCTTGTTTCTTTTTTAACACCTCTGTATCCATGTCATAAGATAAATGTGCAAATGGGGATTTGTTATGAAGAATTGTCTCACGTGATTATGGAGGCTGAGAGGTTCCAGGATCTGCCATTTGCCAGCAAGCTGTAGACCCTGGAAAGCTACCTGGTAATTCAGTTCAAATCTGAAGACCTGAGAACTAGAGGAGCCAGTAGTATAAATCCCAGCCTTAGGGCCAGAGACGAGATGAGCTCAGTCAGGGAGGCAGGGAAAAGGGGTGAATCCCTCCTTCCTCCACCTTTTGCTCAGTTTAGGTCTTCAAGGATTTGTTTTCTGCTCCTTCTGTGAGGGAAGGGGATCCATGATTCAAATGCTAATCTCATCTGGAAACACCCTCATAGACACACCCAGAAGTAGAGTTAAATATGGGCACAGGAAGGAGGAAGGAAGACAGAGGGAAGAAGAAACTTCCTTTAAGGACACCGCCCTGGAGTTGGAGTTGGACACATCACTTCCATCACAATGAGCCAGAACTTAGTCACGGGGTCTTAACTGGTTGTAAGGGAGTATGGAATCTAATGATCTTGAATCAGGAGCCTGGTGCTCCGCTAAAACCTAGAGGCTTCGTTATTAAAAATACCTAAGGAAGAATGGATACGAGAGAATAATCAGTAATCTGTACCACAAGCATGGCATTGCAGCAATTCCCTAAGGGTGATCTTATTGTCTACCTTCAGCGGATAAGACAGTTGGAATCCGGGGAGGAGATTACTTACCAAAAATCACTTAAATACGTAGATCGAGAAAGAAGAATGATTATAATCAAGGCAGCAGCACTGTACTAGGTTCTCAGCTCCGAAAGAGAAGAAAAATAAATAGCTCCTTCATGTTGTTTTGCAAACCATCAGGAACCAGGCAGCTGCAGTGTTCATGTGCCATTGGCGAGTCTGTTTTGCAGGCAACCTTGTGGGAGATGACATAACGGGAAGAAAATTAAATCATTGAAAGGAGTAGCTAGACTTAAGCCCTGGGGGGGTGGGGGGAGCACGCTTTATTTTCGATTACTTGATTATATGATTACACAGGTCTCAAAGATTCTCCCATATGCCCTGGGTGGTTAAAATCTCCATTTTTAAAACTATCAGCTTTAGTTGAATTTTTAGTTTGCGAGAGCAACCCTGGGAACGCAAGTAATATAAGTTTACACACAAAACAAATTCGACCCTGAAAATACGGAGATGACAAGATAATGAAAAATGTAGGAGCAAAAACATTGGACAAGCCAATCAATTTGCCAAAATTTTGAGGTCAGATGTCCACGAGCCGTGAAATAGTTTAAAAATTGCCCTGGATAAATAAATATATGCTTGGAAGGATTGCTTCCATGATAATTTTTGAGCCTTCTCCCTAGGAAAATAATAATAAAAAAAAAATAAGTGAGAGGGAAAATGCGTTAGGGCCAGTGACCACATGACCATATATAGCAGGGAATATATCCATGCAACAAGATGACATATCCAGCAGTACATCATCACTGCCTTTACTCCTCCCATGCAGGGGGAGAAATTTCTAAATGGCCTCAGTTACCTTAAAACCACCTTAAAAACTTTCAGGCACCATAGCTGTTAAATCAGCTAACTAATATCAGAGTTATTTCCTTTTAAGATTCTTTGGACTTTTTATTATATTAGAAAGACTCAGTCCACTGGTTTTTACACTCCTTTAAAATTTTTTTTAAAAATATATTTATTAATTTATTTTAGAGAGAAAGAGAGAGAACGTGCACACGAGGGGCAGGGGGAGAAGCAGTGGACTCTGCGCAGAGTGCAGCCAACATGGGCTTGACGTTATGACCCTGAGATCACAACTTGAGCTGAACCCAAGAGTTCATTGCTTAACTGACGGCACTACCCAGGCATCCCTACACTCTTTTTTGTTTTGTTTTGTTTTGTTTTTTTTAATCTTATTGATCCTCCCTAAAGAGAGGTTACCTATCAGCTTTGGGGGCAAGATGACTTTAGAGAGAAGTAGGACGATCTTGGTAGAAGGCAACACGTAACTCTGCGCTGAGAACCTAGAATTTGAAAATGGGAGATGTGCCTATACTTTGAGCGTCGTGGTTGAAAAGAGAACCTCAGTTGACTTCTTTGGTGAAATTAACTGATGATTAAGAGCAACAACAAAAAGAACGCTATGCCTCCAGCATCTCACATTATAGCCACCGCGTCTATAGATTCCTCATTCTCTTAGTGCCCCAACCCACCGAAAGCTGACGAATAAATTCAGAATCCTACTTTAAGTAGCACTTGGAAAGTTTTCTCTCCTTGGTCAGCATTTGAGCCATAAACATTGAGCCTAGCAGTATATTAAATTTCTAATGTGCAGGATTAAGCGAAATTTTTAACTATGATAATAGAAAAAATGGAATTGGACTTTATGTAGATTAATTCGAAGAGTTTCTAAAGTCCACATGCTTGATTGTTCTATTTATCCTGTCTTCGAGGATGTCTGAAATTTCCGCCATTTTACCCAGTCCTCCGGGTGATGCTGTGTATTGGTGTGTTTGGGTGTCTGTGGCAGTGTAGGGGGGCCAAGGGCAGGCTGCCCCAAGATGGGCCACTTGGGCATGGACATTAGTTTGAGTCAAAAGCAATCAAACCCCAGCAATTTCAGGAAAAGCTCTGAATCTCCCCCTTCAACTACCCAAATTTACATTGGGAAGGAGAGCCTGTACCAGAAAGAGAGCTAAAAACCGAGATGCCCTTTCACCTGAGAAACTTACCTGTATAACAGGGCAATTGGTTTGCCCAACATCCACTCTTACCTCTCTACTCATGGTCTTCCTCCCCTGTGAGACCCCCTGGTCCTCTCCTTGGCTCAGGACGTCATGTAAGCCTCCGGTTGCCTGACTGTCTTTGGAATTTCACGTCTTTGTGGATTCCTTATACACAGGAAACTAAATTTGATTTTCTCCTATTAATCTGGTTGGTGCAAATTTAATGCTTAGTCCAACCAAAAGAACCTTGGATGGGGGAAAATTTCTTCCTCTCCAAAAGCAAAAGACTGGGTGGCTTCCACATAGAAGTTTATTTTTTAATCAGTACCAGAGGCTTGAAGTCCAATATCAAGGTCCTGGCAAGGTTGGAGTCCAGTGAGACATCTCTTCTTGGGTCGCAGGAGGCAGCCTTCTCATTGTGTCCTCCCGTGGCCTGCCTTCTGGGTGTGCACAAGGAGCAAGCGGAAAGAGCGAGAAGCGGGCAGAGAGAGAAATCTCCACATTAGGAACTCATTTAATTTAAAGTTAAATGTCCTGTGTCTCCAAATACAGTCACATTGGGAGTTAGAGCTTCCACATAGGAATTGTGAGGGAATACATTTCAGTCCATAATAAGCTGTGTCCCGCCACCTTCCCCGCCCGCCCCCAGACATTATGGGAAAGCAAATCTAGCAAATCTATATCCTGAGCACAGAAGGAGGTCAGAGACTTTTAAAATCTCTCCAACATAGGCAGCTTTAACATATTTATCAGCCGTCACTTCAGAAATCACAAAGCAGGGGTTCGGTAGGGTGGGACACGGCCGTGGCAAGAATGACCTAGGAAAGACAATATACCATCCGCAGGTAGGAGAGGTCCCATGGGGCACAGGCAGTTGAAAGTTGAAATGAGGAACCGGGACGTGAAATGGGCTATGGGAATGATGTTTGTCCCGTTCATCTTCCTCTAGAAGCCATCTCCTCTTCTGCCATTTGCTGACCAGAAGTTCTTAGCGATGGCCTTTCATGACTTACTGTCACTATCTTGATCCCCTTGTTGAGTCTCATTGTCTAGTTGTCCCCCATGTTCTTGACCCCTGACATTGGATCCTATTCGTGGTTCTCACACTTCGGACGTGTCGACAGAAGCCCCTGTTGGACATAATATTAAAATAATAACTGTATACACTCTTCCAAGCACAGTAGTTGATACGGTGGCACACTTATCTGTAAAAACATTAACCGACATTTCCTGAGAACTTGTAACGTACTAAGCATTTTACATGAATCTTTCCATTGTATTCTCCTAACAGCCCCAACAGTAGGTTCTTTGTTAGCTCCATTCTCTTTCGGTATTGAACCTAGATCACCTTCACCGCCGGTGTCCCTTGCTATGTGGCCATATTCTTGTCTCACGATAAGAGACTGCACCTGTCCTTTAGGATGTACCTTAGAACATAAAACTACAGAGACATAGGATCTAAGATGGCTTCAAACACTAGGACACAAGAGCACGGTAGCAGGTGGCTCATTCAACGGTAAACATCTATCAGACCTGTTTGTTTGGTGCTGAGTGATGAAGACAACTACTTGATGGGGTGGATTTTCCACTTGACATAAGGTTGTTGCTTACCATCGTAGGGAACATTGTACTTGAGTGTTTCTATAAATCTGTCATCTCCCCCAAGGGCACCCCTAACCTCTGCAGGGCCGTCTGCTCATCTGTCTGATGGTGGCTGCACATCAAGGGCCCCCTTTCTCCTGAGTACCCAGGAATTTTACTGATAAACAACCATTTGGAATGAAAGAGGGTTTTAGACATATAATTGTGCTTTCAAATTCTTAACCTCTTTTGAACATCTTTTCTTACTCATTTAATGTAGCTTGAAAATTAGATTATTTTAAAGTTGATTCAATTAAATGTAATCTACAAATTATTTTAAGCAACTTTTTTGTTGTGTTAATGCACAATAATTACTTTGAATGAGTGCCTAATTAATATGTGCTTGATATTGTACTAAAATGAGAGACTATGCAAATACTAATAACCATCTGAATGTTAAATATTTGTAACCTTCATTTAAAGAAGCAGCAGGAAAAAAAAAAAAGATGCAGAGTATGAGGCACAGAAAGGTTCAATATCTTTTCCAGGGGTATGGAACTTATAAATGGCAGACACAGTTGGGATTTTGAAGCCATGGCTGACAAACTGCATTTCTGATGTGTTTTAGTATTATTCTATGGTTTCTGAAATGATTTTGACCTTCTCACAGGTGACCACAGCTACTGTGGTCGGTGTTTATCCTGGTGCATATAAAAGATGTGTTTATTTGTTCTTTTTTTTTTTTTTAAGATTTTATTTATTTATTCCTGAGAGACAGAGAGAGAGAGAGAGAGAGGCAGAGACACAGGCAGAGGGAGAAGCAGGCTCCCTGCGGGGAGCCCGATGTGGGACTCAATCCCAGGACCCCAGGATCACGCCCTGAGCCCAAGGCAGACACTCAACCCCTGAGCCCCCCAAGGAGCCCCTGTTCTCCCTTTTCATCTATTTTCTGTAACAGACCCAAATTACTTTACATGTATATGGTATAGGTAAAAATCGTGCCTCCTTTGTATATATTAGAAGAGATTTTTCTTGTCTTGAATAAAAGAATACCAGAGACAAATCCAGATTATAATTTTCTTGAATAAAAGAAAACCAGAGACAAATCCAGATTATAATTTTCTTGAACTATGTTAAAGAAAAAAGAGAAGGTATTCATATTTCTTTGGCATTTTAACTTTAAAGACACTTTATGCTCTTGAATGTTAGGGATTTAGCTTAAACCCTTGGTCCTGCTTTTCATCCCCAGGTCTATCTACAACCTCAGAATCACTGCAAATTTTGTGAATGGGCATATTTGGGTGTTTTTCGAGGATATGTTTTCTACTCTGGGCTCCATATCTGTGTGTCCAGATGAGGATGCATTTCTGTGTGAGTCCACGCAAGTCTATTTTTCCCCACAGAGATGGTTTTGTTTCCAATGAGGTCTGTAATGAAGTTGGGGTAGCTTCTGATATTTAAGAGAATTAAATTCCTGCTTCAAGAGAAGTCAGCATTAGCTCTTCTATTTGTCAATACTCTCCCATCCCCAGGTCCCTCTGCCCACTTATTTTCTGACTAAAACCATAAGCACTCTCAGAGCCAATTTTCAAAAATTTCACTTTGAAATTTTTATTTGATCAGCAGCCTCAAGATCTGAAGGGGATTACATTTTTCCCCTTTTCTTGTTTCTCGAACTAGCATAAATAATCCTCTTTGTGATAATACCCTGTCTCCCAGAGCGCTTGTTTATCATAAGAGGACTCTTGTTTCCATGGACTAATGCACTCAGAAGCTTGGCTGACTTTCTGATGCAAATGTCAGACAGGAACCATGTCTTTGCTTTTCCAGCCAAATTGCTGCGTTTTTACAACACTATGTTTGATTTATAGGGGTCTTTGAAATATTGAAATCGCCCCCTGCACCAAAAAGAAAAAAAAAAGCAATATATAGGCATTTTAGTATAGCAGCATTAATAAGAATAATTTATAGGGGAAATGGGTTGCAGGGTTTTGGAAAATACTCAACTCTTTGAGCATAATATGGCAGTGTCCATGAACAACACTGACATTCTGAGGGGAGGTACATTTATTGAAGAGTAACCAGAGCCAATCCCAAGAGAATGTCATAATTTCTTAGTTTAGATTTAAATAACACTTCGAGAACTAGCAAGGAAAAGGAATGTAAGACATCAGTTTATTTTTTTTCTCATAATATGCTTAAGTTTTTTACTGACAAATGATCCAAGGTGACCGTTAACCGCATGCTTACTCAAAAATAGGTTTTCTATCAGTCAGACATTTAACTGAAGATCGTAGCTGTGTCTATGTAGGAAGTGGGGAGGATGGAGAAAGGAACTAACTCACTGTACATATTCAACATGCCAGGAATAGGGAAAGACAGCTTACATGTCTCTTTAAATGTCATTCCTTCCATATGACGTGAGGAATGGGTGGTGGTGCTCACGTGTCATTGCTAGGAGTCAGAGAAGTAAAATGACACCCCTAACGTCTCACGGTCAGTAAACTTTGGGTCAGCTACGCAACTCAGAGAACATGCTGGTGAAAAGAAGAGAAGAGGGTAAAACAACAGATGAGTTTGAAAACATTTATTTTATATATAGTTTTAAAATACCAAAATACTGCTACCATCCAACAAGTCAAAAATGATATCTTTCCGAATGCATGATATCTTTTCAACCCCAATTGGTATGTTGGTGTTGTGGGGAAGAAGAGTGGATCTGGAGATGTGATTTGCACCCCTCTGCAGGGTGGTTTCATCATGGTTTTATGTATCAGTTAATTGGTTTCATGATCATTTAAAGATCAGAGGGAATCTTTGAAGATGCTTTCAACAAGGACTGTGTTTGACAATAGATACATGACAATAAAAATTAAGATATAGGGTAAGAGAAGTATAGAAATGCAACGGAAGAACAAAGGAGGGACAGGAGGAAGAAATGTTGATTAAACCCAATGCCCTAAAGATATAGACTGCTCTGGATCATTTTATTCATTTGTGTTTGATTCATTTTTGAACGCTTGCTGGGTATCAGCCTTTGCTCTGGATGGCGAAGGTAGAGTTCCATGGCCTCACGTTGCTGACAGCTTAGCGGGCAGGTGAGGGTGCCACCAAGAGGGTAACTGGGAGTCACGGTGGGAGAACCGGGGAGGGCCCCTACCCCAAACTGAAAATGTCTGGGAAGGTTTCCAAGTGGAGATGGCGGTTAGACAGGGCCGAGGCTAGAGGGGTAAGAAGGAGGGTGGGCAGAGATGGGCAGCCTTGGGCAGGGGACCGAAAAGTATTCCAGGAATGTTCTGTGATGTACGGTAGCCCGCAAGTGAGGGCAAAATGGCACATTGTGGGAGTCGTTAGAACTCTTGCAATCCGGGGGGAGAGGACACTGGAAGTAGGAGGTAGGGTTGGTGAGTAGACCAAGAGGCTTCTGCTCTGCCTTTGACTAAACCGAACACCATCATCCCGCTGCCGTCTTTATGTCATTCATCTACTGACTATTCACAAACATTTGTCGTAGAGCAGATGTTCCGCTGTGTCATGCGGCAGGAGAGCGCGTTCTAGGAGACTGTGGGGAACATCCCTGTGTCTCCTGTCTACTCTCATACTCTCACACTCACAATCCTGCTGAAACCAGATGTGTGAGGGTTTTCCACATCCACCAATACTCGGGAACGGCAGCTGCGTGTCCTCCCATTCAGCTCAGTTCTGACTGACTGGCTATACCTTGGGGTTCCCATGACCCCCTCCAAGGATTCAGCAATTTGTCAGAACGGCTCACAAAACTCAGGGAAATACTAAATTATGTTTATCAGTTTACTCTAAAAGATATAACGAAGGATATAGATGAACGATCAGGTGAAGAGATGCGTGAGGTCCTGAAGTGTCTCGAGCACAGGAGCTTCTGTCCCCATGGAGTTATAGCAGGTACATGTTTCATCACCCTGGAAGCTCCCTGAACCCTGTGCTTTTGGGATTCTTATGAGGTTCCCATCACATAGGTATGACCGGTCAGCTCAGTTTCCAGTTTTGCACATGGATATGCACCTCCTGAACGTGGAGGGTAAGAGGGAAAGTTCCTGGCTTGGTCTGTCTGGGGACCAGCTCCCACTGTGAAACCACCCAGGAGCCCACCAAGAGTTGCCTCATTAGAACAAAAGATGCTCCTGTCACCCAGGACATTCCAAGGGATTCAGGAACTTTGTATCAGAACCAGGGCCAAGGTAGAAATATTAGAACGTAAGATGTTCCTACTCTTCTTATTATTTAGGAAATTATAAGAGTTTTAGGAGCTCTGTTCAAAGAACTGGGGCCAGAGATCAACTTATATTTTTCATATTATTTCACATTTATTCTTACATTCTCTATGATAGCCCAAAATTTCATTGTGTGTAAAAGTTGTTAGTATATACATATTAGATACCTACTAAACAGTCTTGATCTTGTGACTGATTCTAGATAGCCACTAAGGGTCAGAAAAGATTGAAAACTACATGAAGAAATTAAGAAAATATTTACAGCAGTGTCAAAAAGAATGAATTTATTAATAAACTAATAATACTTGTACATTGAAAAATATAAAACATCTTTGAGAGAAGTTTTAAAGGACCTGAAGACATAGAAAGACATACTCATGGATCAAAAGATTTAATATTGTTAAGATGGCAATACTCCCCAAATTAAGCTACAAATTCAAGGTATTCCTATCAGTTCCCAGCTGCCTTTGTTGTTGTTGTTGTTGTTGTTGTTGCAGAAATTGGCCAGTTATTCTAAAATTCATATGGAAATGTAGGGGACCCAGAAGAGTCAAGACCAATTGTGTAAAAAGGACACAAAGTCAGAGGACTAACACTTTATAATTTCAAAATTTATTACAAAACTACTGTAATTAATAAATGTGGTGCTGCCGTAGGGACTTATAGCAGTGGAGTAGAATTAAGATTCTAGAAATAAACTCCTACGATTTGTCAAATGACTTTTGATAAGGGTGTCGAGACAATTAACTGGGAGGAAGAACGGTTTTTAAAGGTGCAGTTTTCCAGTTATAAATAAATAAGCCACAAGGATGAAAAGTACAGCACAGGAAATGTAGGCAGTACTATTATAATAACTTTGCATGGTGACAGATGGTAACTACACTTACCCCGGCGAGCACAGCATAATGTATAGAATTGTCCAATCAGCGTGTTGCACACCCGAAACTAATATAACTCTGTATGTCAACTATACTTCAATTAAAAAAAAAAGTTTTTTCAACAGATGGTTCTGGGACAACTGGATATCCATGTGCAAAAGAATAAAATTGGACCCCCACCTCATACAATATATAAGAATTAACTTCGAGTGAATCGAAAACATAGTGTAAACGCTGAAGCTAGAAGAAGCCATGGGAGTAAGTCTTTTCGATCTTGAATTAAGCAGTGGGTTCTTAAATATGACTCCAAAAGTGAAAATGGGTAAATTGGACTCAATTAAAAAAATTTAAAAAAAAAATTGGACTCAATTAAAATCTAAAATACTTTTGTGCTTCAAAGGGCACAACGAAGAAAATGAAAAGACCACCTCTATCTACATGGGTGAAAATATTTGCCAACTGTATCTCTGGTGAGGGACTCATATACAGAATATATATAAAAAATCTTTTACAGATCAACTATAAAAATATAAATCACCCAATTAAATAGAAGGAAAGGACTTAAAGATTTCTCCAAAGAAGATACACAAATGGCGAGAAGCACGTGAGAAGAGGCAAGACAAGGTTATTCATCAGGGAAATGGAAAGTGCTATCTCCCCACTAGGATGGCGCTAGTAAAAAAGTCAGATAATAACTAGTCAGTGAAGAAGAACAGCAAGTGACATGGGGCGATCAGAACCCCGTGAACTGCACACGGGCCCGTCACATGGTGAAGCGCCCTTCGGACGACAGCGAGGCAGTCTCCTAACACGGTCAAACCACTGCCTTTCCCTCAGCAATTCCATTCTAGGTTGTGTACGTGCATCTGGGTGTGTATCTGCATCTATCTCTGTATCTCTATCATCTGTCTATCATCTATCTATTATCTATCATCTACTCATCATCTATCTATTTATCTATCTATCCGACTGTCTATCCAAATATCTATCTATCTATTATCTATCTATCCATCTATCCAACTATCTATCTATCCAACTATCTATCTAATCATCTATGTATCATCCATCTATGTGTTATCTGTGTATCATCTATCATCTATCTGTCATCCATCACCTATCTATCTATCTATCATCTATCTATCTATCTATCTATCTATCTATCTATCTATCCAACTATCCATCTACCCAACTATCTATCTAATCATCTATGTATCATCTATCTATGTGTTATCTGTGTATCATCTATCATCTATCTGTCATCCATCACCTATCTATCTAATCTATCATGTACCTATCTATTTATCTATTTATCTATCTATCATCTACTATAAGAGAAATGAAAGCGTGTCTACACAAGAACTTCTGCACGCAAGCTTATACAAGCATGACTTAAATTAGGGAAGACACAGATACAATCTAAATGTCTATCAACTGACGAACGGATCAACAAGATGCGGTGTATTTGTACAATGGGATATTATCTAGTCATAAAAAGGAATAAGGTGCTCGAACATGTTATAACATAGATGATCTTTTTTTAATTTTTTTGGTGTCTGATCTTATTTATTTTGTCACTTTTAGAAAATCTCATTTTTGACTGGACTCAGATTTAGAGGTAGAAGCTCTCAGAGAGGACAGCCTCCATCTCTTGGCAATCTGTTCCTGGGGTTTTTCTTTGGCCTCCTTCATTCTGTTGGCCAAAAGTTTAGCATATTCTGGAGCCTCTTCCTTATTTTTCTTAGTACACTGTTTCTTCAAAGCAATACACTGACGTTTGTGTTGGAAGACATGCTGAGTAACAAGATGCTGAGTCTTGGGTGCTTTGGTTCTAGGTTTCTGACCTTCTTTGTCTAGGAGCTTTCCAACAACCTACTGGCGGACATGGTCTTCTTTTGACAGATTACAGAGCTTTCGGATTCTGTGGGCCCCTTTGGGCCCCAGGCAACGAGGCACAGTGGTGTCAGTGAGTCCAGGAATATCCGTCTCCCCTTTTTTTCACAATAACCAAATGGAGAACACAGATTGGCATCCACAATGCAAGCCCGAACAGACTTGCACCTCCTCTCTTCAGTCCTCCTGGGTCGGTAGCAGGAAAGCCCCTTACTCAGCAGCAGGTGGACGCGGCTATGGGTCAAGACACCCTGCTTCGTGGGGAAGCCTTGTCTGTCATTGCCACCACTGGTTCCTGCCATGTCACCCTTCCATTCCTCGCCCAGAGCATCGGCAGCCACCTCTGTGGCCTTAGGCTTCTCATAGAAGGTGCAGTTTGCGCTCATCAGCCACTTCAGTGAGTTTCTGGCCGCCAGTGGCTGGGAAGGAGATGCTCAGCTTCATCCTGAAGCGGCCTAGCAGAGATGATCCTTGAAAGCGTTTTGCCGAAAGACGCCGGATACAAAATACGTATTTTATGATCCCATTTATGTGAAAAGTCAGAATAGACAAATTCATAGAGACAGATAATGGACGCGTGAAAGAGCAAATGAGTAAATGAGGATGATTTGGAAGTGTCTTCTCTCCATCCCCGGCAACAACGGTTGATTTACCCAAGAGGCACGCTATACGCAGCGTCTTAGGATCATGAGAATTTTTACTGCAGGTTCACTGGCCTTGATTCTACTTTTACACAAATGCAAGAATAAAAGATTTGTTTTAGTGGAGGAAGGGGCCAAACAAGGGAAATGTGAGACAGGGCCCCCCAAAGTCCTAATGAGATGCTCCCTGCGTCACTGGAAGACCTCCTCACCCTGTCCCACCTGCAAGGTAGAGGTTCCCAGGATGGGACAGCAGCCACGTGTCTTTTTGGTAAATTGAGAAAATGGTCATCATCCTCGGCAGGGCTGCCCGTTAAGCTGTGGGGTCGGTTTCCTCACACCTCAGATCTGGTCAAATCTTTGATCAGGACAGGAGGGTGTGGCAATGTGACACTGCAACAGCTGCAGGTTGCACCACAAGAGGTCTTGCGGGTTCCAGCCTCATGCCTCCGGAGCTACCCTTGTGGACAAGCCTGGTCTAGCCTGCTGGGGGACCAGTCATCACATAGGACCTACGACACCATTTGAAACCAGTAAGTCCAGTCTGCCTAACACCAGACATCGGGCACATACCAGTTGACAGACATCGGCCCAAGCTGGCTCCTTAAGCCTGACCTTAAGCCCAATGCAGTCACTGATATTTTGATGTTTGACTCCCATTTTGATATACTTGTTCACAGAAATTTATTTGAAAATTACAGTTTTGAAGTATTTGTTCTTGAGTTTGGTTACGTTCATTTGACCTCGCTGGAATATCTATGTGGGATGTTTTCTGTTTCCTTCAGTGGAATTTAGAAGATTATGCTCTTCCCCTGATTTCAGAAGGATTAGCCCTTAACACTGTGTTAGGAGGCAGATGGGTCTCTAAAATATGTGATCTTGGCAGGAGCAAGGTACTGAAATAAAATTTCCCACTCTTGGGTCTACCTCAGACATCACATGTGGGCTCTTTTTTTTGTAAAGCAACATGATAATTTGTTTTATTCAGTTATTTAAAAGGGTTAACAACAACAACAACAACAGAAATAAAAGTGCTACAAAGGATATGGAAACAGTGACAACGTACAACACATTGGGTTTTTGAACACATGGCCTCAGGGCCTGGCCGATGGTGGTTCTCATGACTTAAAATTAAAATACAGTTTTGAAAAAGTGAAACATGGCCTTCCCTTGCATTCTAAGTTAGATGGTTGGACAAGTGAAGGCTCTTCCTCTTAGTTTGACTCTGACACAAACTGGTTATTATTTTTTACTCCAAAAGAGTAATTATAAGCTTTAAGTCCCAGCACTCCATGAAATAGACCCCCAGATAGTTGCAGGATTAAATAAAAACGGATGAAACAGATATAAATATACTTTTATCTGTAAGATGGGCTGAGAAGAATTTCTCATCATAAAAGCAAGGGAAAAATCACAAAAGGACATATCAGATTTGATGCTTTTGAAATATTTTGTCTGTGAAAAGATCACAAGATTAAAGGGAAAATAGAAAACTGGAAAAATACTGCATGCAACATACAGGACAAATTAAAAGTTAATATCATTTATACATAAAGTTCATACTTATCAAAAAGGAAAAAGTCACAAATTTTCAAAAGGAAAAGAGTGATTAAATGTTTTATCAACTTCAGAAAATGACTTGCAATCAAAGATGTACTGAATAAAGTAAATAGACTGAATAATAACCTTATTTTCGCCCATCACTAATTCAACAAACCAACTGAAGCCCTGCTTTCACTGGGTACTATTGCTAGGTATTATTTGTGTAAAATGAAATAAATCACCTTCCTTTTTTTGGTGGGGGGAGGGAGGAGGAGCTCAGTTCTGTCTGAGAAAAATAGACCAACTGGTCCATTATGCAGGGTTGCCCAGGTTGTACACTGCATGAGCTATTCAATTTCAGATGCAAATGGGCTCTTAAGGACCATGCAGTGCTCTACCCCGTCCACCCATAAACCTGGTATGAACTACACCTATTTAGTAAAATTCAGTATTGCAGATTTTGTGTAGGCTAGTAGAGGCTCAACATGCATGTGCACACATACACACAAGGGAAGTGTAATGGTGTGACCACTAAAGGAGATTTTTAGATTCTCTGAGCCCACAGTCTGGCATTTAGGGACAGGCTCCTAGGAGGGGAGGTCACGAGCAGAGCTGTGAAAAGTAACCTGAAGTTGATGTCATGAATAAACGTGCAAAGAGAACAGAAACCGTAACGGTCTAGGAGTGAAAGAGTGCTCGGCCCCTTCAGCATGACTGGGTTTTCGGGAGTGCAGGGCGTGTCCTTGAGGTGGAGGCTGGGGAATAAGGAAGGAAGGAAAGGATAGGAAGGACTTTCCATGACAGATTAGGAGCTTGGCGTGTATCCTAAAGGTGGTAGTGGGGGATCCTGGACAAGGTATCAAGCAGGAAAGTGGCAGAGCCTTTTGAGTTTTAGGGAAATGAATCTGGCTCCACTACGGAGGGCAGACGGACAGTGGTCTTGGAGGGGGCCTGGCAGGGTTCTCCGTCCCTCCGGCCTTGCTACCCTACTAGACCCAGGGTCTCGGAAATGCTTGTCCACCCCAAGGAGATACTCTGTCCCCACCTGCTCTCCTTCTACATGGTGCAAGACGACAGCTTCACCTGCCCCACTGTGCATGTCGCAGGGCCAGGTGCCTACAGAGTTTGAGTCGGCCCCACGTGCTTGCTATTCTGAGCCCCAGGTTTCTGGGAAAGGAAAGGTGGTTGGTTTGGCCAGTGCTGGAGGATTTGCAGAGTCTAACAGCTGGGACCTAGGACCCGGTGCTCAGAGTCACACGTTATAAAGCGGCCTGCTGGCCTGCCTTCCTGCAGGGAACAAGGATGCGGAGGTTCTAGGAAAAAGGAGGAGTTTTGAGTTCATTTTGACATCTCTAAAATTTACTGTACTGAATTGGGGAAGGATGGTATTTTAAATACAGGCCAGGAACGGTCCCTTAAAAAGGGAAGATGGAAGAGCAGAGGCAGCACCTCAGGAGAATGGCAGATATATTCACAAAATCTAGTTACGAGAACTACCCGGAATATGCCAAGAATTTTAGTGATTTCCCTTCTAGTATTCCAGGTGTTCTGGATACAGCACGTGTCCTCAGTCGCTGGAATCTCTTTAGTTCCTGTCCACTTTCTTCTAGAAAAGTTTAGCACTGATTGATCTATTCTGTATGCTTCAGCACATTTAATACACTCGGAAGTTGTCTACCCTTAGATTGTAGTTTCTGATGTCTGAGCTCATTCTTGTGCATCTTTTTTCCTCTGAAATATCTCTTTGTGAACTTTCTTCTACACCTTTTTTATCCTCCTATTTTAAGGAGCCAACTCAGACCTCAAATCCTGCAGGAATTATTCATATTTCAGGGTGGATGGAGTATTCTTCTCCTAAGACACTCTCTACACTGCTCTCATTTCCTGGCTTCTGTCAACAGGGAAGACCATTCTGTAGAGCTCTATCACGAGACTGCTCATTCTTGGAGGACAGACCGTGTCTTATTCATCTTTATAACCTGAAAGAATATTGGGGTGCTTGGTCGAGGCATTTAATAAAAAAGACGACTATGGTCAAAGATATGGATGAGGAGCAGGGTAAAGATGTTGATTAATGTTGTCTTTGTTTAAAAAATGGACAGGTTGAGATGTCTGGAGGTAAACTGAGGAAATAAAAAGAAGTACTTTCTATCTAATAAAGAGAGGAAGAGGAGAAAGTCACTAGAAAAAAATTAATGTTATCTATTCAAGTGCTTTCTCAAAAAGAGGAAAAATAAAGAATCCTAAAAGATGTAGGATACATAAAAAGCAAAGTGGGAAGCAGAACTAAATCCAAATATATCAGTAAATTGAAATGAGCATAATTTCCAATTAATAGACAACAATATTGATTAACGGCTTAAAAAAAAAAAAGAAAATCCAGCTACAAGGCAATTACAAAAGGTGTAACAAAGGGGAAGCTCACACCTGAAAGAAATGAAAAGTAACACTAAGCAAACACTTTTTCATATTTAAAAAAAACTTCTAATTCTTTTAAATATTTGCAGCTTAGCATTGTTTGCAATAATCGCTGTAATACGAGAAATCCGGGGGAAAATTTTTTCATGATAACAAAGTGAATAAATAAGTTATGATAAAATAATGCAACTCACCCTAAATAGGAGGGAAAACAAATGAATTTAGATATATATGTCAATAAGGATGAATGTAAGAATCATGAGGACAAGCCTAAATGCAGATCCCAGAAAAAAATTATTATTGTTTTGTTTTTTTTAATAATAAATTTATTTTTTATTGGTGTTCAATTTGCCAACATACAGAATAACACCCAGTGCTCATTCCATCAAGTGTCCCCCTCAGTGCTATTATTGTTTTTTTAAGAATTACTTTATTTTAGAGAGAGAGAGAGAGAGAGCGCACATGAGAGCATGTGTAAGCAGTGGGAGGGGCAGAGGGAGAGAGAGAGAGAGAGAGAATGTTAAGCCAACTCCCTGCTGGTGAGCTGGATCCCAGGATCCTGAAATCATGACCTGAGACAAAATTAAAAGTTGGATGCTTAACTGACTGAGCCATCCAGGCACCCCCCCCAAAAAATATATAGATTTTTTAATATAAAGTTTAAAACAGGAGAACCTAAGCAATGCACTGTTTAGGAAATATAAACATTGGGCGCAGACAATAAGAAAGGACAAACCATAATAAACAGAATTAATGACAGAGGTTATCTTTTATATGAAAGGAGAAGATGGGTCAGGCATATAGTGGACTTGAAATATATTGGCGATTTTCTGGTAATGGAACTGGTAATGCATTCAATATCATTCCTTAAGCCCAAACCTATAGATGTTACATACACACACACACACACGTATACATACATACATACATTTTATATAGAGTTTGTGTTAATATATTTCAAAATTAAAAGTAAGCACAGGACTCGAATATATTTTGTGAAATTTTGCAAATATTTACTGATAGTAGTGAAAAGCACCTACATGTTAGAAATTTGACAGGAATCAACAGATTTTATGTATCTACATGGTGAAATATGGAACCATTAAATGATTTATAATTCATTTTAATGTCAGGGAAATCATTTATGACCTAATATTGAGCTAAAATATGTTAACAAGCTGGAAAATGCTGAGAATAATGGTTTCCATTATGCAAAACACATTTAACAGGGAAGAAAAGAAATCAGTGACTATCCAAGCAGCGGTGTGTCGATTTGGTATGACTGTGGATATATTTTTTTTTCTCTCTCTTCTTTATATATTTTTAAACTCCCCAGATATTGTACACATTGGGTTCCCTCGAGTGCAGGTGAGTATATGTTATTTTTATGACTTAAACACACAGTTGATCATAATTAGTAGCAAAGGGGTTTTAAGAATAAATACCAGAAAATGGCCAAGCTTATTTTGCTCTACAGGCTTTTGATTAAAGACGCATTTCCTCCTTTTGCTCGATCACCCGGAAATCTGATAGTAGTCAGTGATTAGTATTTATAGTGAAGACAACTTCTCTTTGGTACATGGTGGTGGACCGGGCGCATCATAAATATGTGATGGAACCGTGTCTTGCGTTCCCTTGAGTCCAAGTGCATCTTCCAACTGAGCACATTTCTTGGGCTGTAAGGCGACACTGGCTTTTGTGAAGAGTGAGACTTCTACAACAACGTCGCGCCCACAGTTGCCCAGTGTGAATCTCTACCCTCGCATTTTAACTGATCCCTGGTGGATACAAAGAGGGTAACTTCTATATGGGTCTGAGGGTTGCTGTCTGTGCTCCTAAACACATGCTCACTCAAGAGAAATGTCTAACTCGGCTACTCTGGACAGATGGACTTCCTATTCTAGATTCTTGCAAGTGAATGTGATGCCAGTTCTGGCCACTGGGCTGACACAGGGCAAACCATTAACAAGGATTTTCTAAGTTAAAAGCCAAAGATGCCTATGCAATTAAATATATAACAGTCGTATCCTGAATTTATAATGGTGCTTTAAAATAATTGCTAATGAATTTTATTAGTATCTCATCTTATCAAGAATCTCAAGAATTGGCTGGTATTTTCCTTACCTTGGGCCTAGGCAAAATTGTGGGAAAGGTGATACCAATATTTGATGCTGTCAATTATAACTGCTTATGAAAGTCTTTCTTGTACCACTATTCTCCTATTCATTTCATATCTTTTAAAAAAATTCTTTAAGTAAAAAATATGACCACCATTTATAATCAATTTTTAGTGAGCATTAAACCCTTATTTCTGGTTGCGGACTACAACCAACCTCCCTCCCTCCCTTCCTCACTTACTTTTTTTACTTCTCTGCCCTTCCTTCCCTTTCTCCTTTCCTTTCTTTAAATTAAGAGAGTGAACATATTAGAGAAAGATTCAAGTGGGAAAGAGAGCCTGCTGGAAACTGTGAAATCACAGCTAAAGCAAAAATTAGATTTTGTATGTCCTATAAAATAATTGAGTACTTCTTTTTTAAAAAAGATTTATTTATTTATTTTAAAGAGAAAGAGACTGCAAGCACAAGTGGAAGGGGCAGAGGGACAGGGAGGGAGACTCTGAAGCAAACTCAGTGCTAAGTGTGGAGCCACACATGGGGCTCGATCTCAGGACCCTGAGATCACAACCTGAGCTGAAACTAAGAATCAGACACTTAATGGTTGTGGCCTAGGAATTATCTTGGAGCTAAATATAATTCTATTTTTTATCCTCTGGCCTCAAGTAAAAAGAGAGTGTCAAAGTTAATAAAGAAATTTAAGATTGTGTGCCTCAGGGCGACACTTAGAAGACATGTTAATTCTTCTGTTCTGGCCCTGATTTGAAGCACAAAAGTACTAAATGACATGTTTTAGTATAAATACTACATTTTAAAAATATCCTTACAATTTACCTAACTATACTTACAGAACCATTCTCGCGTAATTTATATTTCAGACATCCAATTCAAGTCATTTCAACTTGGGAAAGACAAATAATGATAGTCTCAACAGAGAAACATATACATTTTCAAATTTGCTTCATTATTTGGCCATCTTTGCCACAAACTACAGCCTAACAATTGACATTTTGACATGGACACTGTGGGAGTTGTATTTAAGAAATTTGATTTTGGGGCTGCCTGGGTGGCTCAGTCGGTTAGGGGTCTGACTCTTGATTTTGGCTCAGGTTATGATCTCAGGGTTGTGAGATCAAGACTCTCCCTCGGGTTCCGCTCTGCGCATGGAGCCTGCTTCAGATTCTCTCTCTCCTTCTGCCCCTCTCAAAAAATGAATGAATTTATTCTAAATAGTCCAACTATTCCTGCTACGTATTTTGTTTCATAAGCAGATTTTGGGTTTTGGGTATTATAAAATTTTAAATGCAAAAATGTGATTTCTAGGGAAATTGGATGCTGTAGCTTCTACCAAAGACAGCTGTTGTAAGGTGACAAGGAATATGAACTTATTCAAAAGGACAGACATGTACAGTTCTGGCCAATTTTGTTTATGATCTCTGAAACCCTCAATGTTGACTCAGTAAATCACCACAATTCCTGCCTTGTTACCTAATGCAGGTGGGCTGGTGGTTCCGAAGGCTATTGCTCTATCCAGGACAACGGGGGCTGATAGGAGAGGATACCGTATTATCATGCAAAGCTTAAAATCTAGTTTCATATCAGCTCAGCTCCTGGACATGCACACGAGAGATGGATTAATTTGTGATTTAGTGCCCATCTAAAAGAAAGTAATTTTCTTTCTTTCTTTAAGCTTTGTTGAAAATGTAAGCTTATAAATAGGAATAAGTAAGAAGTGTAGAATTTATTGTTTCCAAAAGAGATTTGTAGGTGACTGATTTCTCTTGTCTAAGTTTTGATGGTTTGAAATAACCAGCAGGATGAATGCACTCAGTGATTAAAACTGGTATCTTAAGACCCTCATTATGATCTAAAATATTTGGTTGGAATTACCACCCAGGATAGATACATCTCAATTAAAATAATTAAGTATGCATTTCTTCCTAACCTGTCCTCTTCTGAGAATTAATACTACCGTACCTGGCTTCAGAAGAACATCAGAGGAGCTTTGGGGAAGATTACCTTCACTCATTATACGTTTTTTTAAGTGAAATGATGCTCTCTCTCAAAAGGGAGCAAGCCATTGTATTCTAGGACTGAAGAGGCAACACATCTTTCGATACTTTGGTTGTTCCGTTGCCTCACCACAACATTGTCACAAAGTCCTTAAAATGAAATTGAATTTTAAAAAAATGAAATTGAATTGTGAAGATAATTAAAATTGGTATCTATCAATCAATTGGTCCATATTTTGCACATATGTTTGCATATTTGCATGTATGCAAATATACATACAGAGTGGTGAAGTTTCTTATAATAAACTGTGCTTGAAACTTTGAAATAAAGATGAATGAATCCATGCCCGGACTCTCTAATATATCGTCGGTAGAGAAAGAATCAAGTTTTCCCAGCTGCATCAATTTGTCACTTTTGTTGACAGACTGGGTACAATAAATTTCCATCCAGAGCGAATCACTCAGAGACTCAGCTCATCCAGAAAACGTCTGCAGTTTTTTTATACATAGTGTTTGCCATGAGCTGAAGAAGAAATTTTGGGTGATATCTGCATCTTCAGCTGGAGACTTTTTTCCTTTGACTCTTTTTAGAACGGAGGTGCCAGAAGAGAGTAGGGAGAGGCTAGGAAGAGATAGAAGGTATTAATGCTCCAGGTGTGGTTAAGTCGAAATGGGTGGAACAAGACTTCCACCTTGAAAATGTCAAAAACTGGAGAAGTAGGAGACCTGTGTATCTAAAAAAACCACACACCTGGTAATAGCCTTTAAAATAAATCGTGTATAATAAATAATAATAATAATAATAAATAAATCGTGTACAGTGTGATGTACTATTATCAAATTGTGGAAACCATCACCTGGACTTGCCTATATGGCTACAAGCTGCTTAGGGTAAGGGTAGTGAGCCTGGTGTATATATAGCATAACAATAACACGTACAGAAGATCCTGTGTGAAGTAGTAAAATGAATTCAACTTTTGTAGATGTGTGGAGTGTCTTAGTTGAGGTGTGTAGACCGGTGAGGAAGGTTACTTACACTTCCAGTGGAACGAGTTACTCTGCATCGTTGCGTGTATGACTTCTGAGCTAAGAATATAAGGATGAATACATTTCCCTCTTTTCTACCCATTGTCACGTTACAAAATTCTCCCAGAAAGTATAGATTTGACTTGAAGAGAAGTGAATGATTTCCTTGAGTTCACAGATGGTAGGAACAGAAGTTGGACCTGAACCTGTATGTCTTTTGGCATTTAAATCTTTCAACAAATGAGCTGTTTTTCTTAAGGCTCCTCCCAAACTTAATGTTTATGATACTGATATGTATCAGCTCCAGGTAATTGCTGGAACTAGGCTGCAAAAACTTATGTTCCAAATTAGATCTAAAGGAGATAAAAAAGACTGCATGGTACTGGTTACCTCAGTCTTGGCATTTACTCCGCAGTCTTATGTGTGCTATCTCTCAGCTGCGTTTATTTATGGCATTATTTCCATATCCAGATTCAATATTGTATGTGAAAATTTAAAAAAAATCATGGATATATGTGTATGTATGTTTGTGCATGTGTGTGTATAAAATGCCAACTAGTAGTGTTATCAATATCATTATCATTTTATGATACTATTAATTCAAACCTTTACTCAACATACTAGTTTGTACAAACCAAAAGAGAAGCACTCTTTTGGTCATCTATTCAAAATAAATTCTTTCCCTTGACTTTAAATTCCAAGTTTCTCTGGAGAATTCATGTCAGTGGCCTTAAACATAGCACTCTCCTGGAAATCAGAACTTTTTCAACTCAAATCACAATATTTAGTTTTGGTTTTAAGTTGAATACTTTTTTTTATTTCTTATGTATTATTTATTTATTCATGAGACACACAGAGAGAGGTGGAGACACAGGCAGAGGGAGAAGCAGGCTCCTCGAGGGGAGCCTGATGCAGGACTTGATTCCAGGACCCCAGGGTCACAACCTGAGCCAAATGCAGAAGCTCAACCACTGAGCCATTCAGGCATCCCAGAGTTAAATACATTTTTTTAAAAAAATATGACTGAATGATAAATCCATTTGACCTTCCTGACGTTTGTAACTAAGACCCTGAGCCATTCAAGACATTTCCTCAAAAGAGTCCTTAACAAAATCATTCTCAAATAGTTATAAAATTTCTAAATTTTGATATGGAATCCATACAAGTTATTTTAGTAGCTAATATATCAATTATTATAAATAGCCTAGCCCTTAGGTGGAAACTTTTTTTTTTGAGAGAGAGAGAGAGGAGTGGGGGAGAGGCAGAGGGAGAGGAGGAGAATTCCAAGCAGGCTCCACTTCCAGCACACAGCCTGAAGTCAGAGCTCTATCTCAGCACCCTGAGGCCATGACTGAGGCAAAATCAGGAGCCAGACGCTTAACCAACTGAGCCACCCAGGTGCCCCAAAACTACTTCCTTAAACAACAACAACAACAAAAAGAACTTTGGAAGTAACATGAATCATATTCAAATCTCTGTTTCAAGTGTATGTTATTTTGGTTTTGGATCTACTATTCCCATTCTTAAGTTTTTAAACGTTTTTATACTCATCCTGCTTAATCATTTTGATGAGTGGTTTTCTTTATGGAGAGATCTTGTAGATAGTATAATGGGAAATTACAAATATGCAATTTTTGAAGCTTGTCTGAAAGCCTCATGGAACCTAAATATTCACTTCTACTTGTGGTGGCCTGAATAAAGTTCCCCCAAAGGGGTCCTTATCCTAATTCCCTCAACCTATGTTATCTTATATGATGAAAGGGACCTTGCAGTTGTGATTATGAGAATTGTGAGATACGAAGATTATCCTGGACCATCTGGATGGGCCGGATGTAATCACAGGTGCCTTTATTACACGGAGACAGAGGAAGATTTGGTCACAGAAGAAAAAGATGAGAGGATGATGGAAACATAGGATAAAATGATATGTTTTAAGGTCGAGGAAGAGGGAGCGAGTCAAGAAGTACAGGCAGCCTTCAGAATATTAAAAAACAAAAACAAAAACAAAATAAAACAAAAAAATAAAAATAAAAATAAAAAACAAAACAACCCGCCCAACACAATAAAACAGATCATCCTCTGAATCCTCCAGAAGGAGCACAGCCCTGCCAACACATTGATTTTAGACTTCTGACCTCCAGAAGTATGAGAATGAATCTGTATTATTTTGAGCCAATACATCTGTGGTTATTTTTTACAGCAACAGTAGGAGACAAATACACCACTGCGGTGATTACCTGAAATACTACCTCTTTTTGTCCTACCTCCTTTAAACAACCTATTATTTGAAATAAAAAAAAAAAAAGACAAATCTGGAATTTGACAGGTTTCAGAGAAGGCAACTGAGGAATTTTATAATAGTAGTGATGGCTCTGATCTGTGGATATAGGTTTATAAAGGAGGGGAGAAGATAGAGTGAAAACATCCTGCTTAACCGGTGGTCACTTCGAGTGGAATTGTTCTAACAAATGAGGTGGTTAATGCCTCCCTTTGCAAAAGCAACAGATCTCTTCAGCTGCTATTAATAAATGATACTGGCAATGATACTGGGTCATGTCTCCATGTCCTTCCCAATCTTCACATTCTCCATATCTTAGATCTTTTCACTCATTCATGAACACTGCCTAATGCACCAGAACATTGCATTAAGTGGCTATCTGGCACTCTATATAAGCATTAAAATAAAAGAGTCATCAAGAAGGAAAAAAAAAGATTATAGTAGAAAGAAAGGCCTTTTGTAAATTGCTTTCCAAGAGCTAGGCACTATTCCAGGAAAATGAAGGGCACTTTCAATGGACTTTAACCTTCTCCCTTTGGTGGTATTAAAAGACCTTCTTTGGGACATTATATAAGCCAATGGTGAATATTTTGCCAGAAATTTTCCATTAAAATTGTAATCACTTAATACTTTGAGGTTAGCCAAAGAGATTTTATTATATAGAGAGTGATCTTAAAATTTGCATTTTAAGTTAATTACTATTAGCAGAATAAGCCTGTCAAATATTTCTCCTTCTGGGAATCATCCAACTATATTTTATTTTTTTCCATATATTTGTGCCAAAATATCAAGAATTCCCATTGAGGAAAAGAAATAGTAGTTCTTTAAAGAAGAAAACTTATATTTTCAATATTATGATTCTGTGGAAAAATAAATATTTCTGACAGGTTAAAAGTGATAGAAATTTAGACATTAGAACCTAAACATTCCATATACCTTACCTATCATGAGCATTTAAAATTCAACAAAATGAGAGATGAAAGAAATGTTAAATAGTGTGGGTTAAAGTGAAATATAAAGAGAAAGCTGGAAAATATTTGATTACACCATACTCGTGAGTATGAGGTATAGAATCAAATTAGGTAAATTTATAAGTAGGTTCAGCTATAGTCTGTGATCACTCAGATAACCCATTTATTTCCCTCTAAAAAGTTAATTTACACAAAATCAGACTTAGAAAAGAAGACAGTAAGCTTGCATACCTCCCATGTGCTACGCACATGTGTGTACTATCTTATTTACACCATTTGGGTTAAATGCACTTCATAAACCACAGGAAAACTGAATCCTTGGAGGTCCCTTACTTAGGACTTTGAAGCGCCATAAGTACATGATAGGTACACGAGGAAGGTAAGATGCGAACTTCAGTCTTTTGATGTAAAGACTATGCTCTTTCCTCAGATGGGTGGTGCTCTGAAAAATGAATCAAAAGAGGAAAGGAAATGTTCAATTGAAACTTTTCTTAATGGAGTTGATGGTATTGTTGAAGTTTGTTGAGTTATTGTAGGAGTTTAGTTCTTCGTATGTGCGTGTATATGCATGTGTGTAACAACTGGTAGGTCATCTGCATCTATCAGTGGAGAGATTCATTCATGAAAACTTTCTTTTCGCAACCTCTGGAATGGTTTTACGAAGAAAATGTAATTAAAATGGATCTGTGATCATATTGACAGTTTGACATTTATAGAAACACAGAACCAATAAGTAAACTACATATGTATTGTTTTTGCTAGTTGCTGTGTAATCTCGTCTGGGAGGAAAGTTGTGTAATTATCATTTTGCAATGCCCAGAAATGTATTTCATTGACCTGCAGAGATAGTAGAGTATGCTAAACATGGAAATAATGATAGAGAACTTTGTTTGTTTATTTTTAGAGAGAGAGAGTGTGTGTGCCTGCAAGTAGGGGGAAAGGACAGAGAGATGAAAGGACAGAATTATAAGCAGGCTTCCTGCCCAGCACTGTGCCCCATGAGGCCTCTGATCACGTGACCCTGAGATCATGACTTGAGCCAAAATCAGGAGTCAGATGCTTAACTGACTGGGCCACCCAGGTGTCCTAAAATTTGTAGGAAACATTTAAAAGATGTTATGTGCCAGATAACCTTAATATTTTAGTGCACGCCAACCCAATCCTTACAATTACCTTATGAAGTAGGTGCTATTGTGGTCTCCATTTTACAGATTGAAGAAGTGAGGCACGCAGAGGTAAAGTAACTTGTACAGAGTCACTCAGATAATAAAAGGTATAACTGGGATTCATTGATATCCTGGTTTTAGAGCCCATATGATTTAATATTTAATTTCTAAAAGGAGTTGAACAGATTGTCTTCAGATAGTAAAAAACAAAGGGGAAGAAAGTGAAGGAAGAGAAAACCGAAACTTCCTAGAGCTAAATCATGATGTGAATCATCCACCCAAATAAGTAAACTACATATGTAGTTTAGAGTCCATCAAGGACTAAGCAGGATGAATGTAAAATTCCCATTTAGGCACATCCCTCATGAAATTTCAAAGCAGAAAAGAGAGTTTTAAAAAGATTCTAAAAATACACAGAGAGACCAAGCAACAAGCTGGTTAGAAAGAAAAGAGAATTAGAGTGGTATTTGACTTCTCGTCAGCAAAACTGAATGTGACAGTAGGGAAAAAAAAGTCATTGTAAGTTCCAAAGGAAAAGGCTATTTCTTGCCAAAATATCAAGGGCAAGCACAGCAAAAACACATATTTGGATATACATGGACTCGTAAAGTTTACTACTAACCTCCTAAAGTGATTTTCTAGAATGTACTTCAGCAAATTTAAGACAAAACACAGGAAAGAGGAAGAAGTGGGATGCAAAACGTATCATGTAAAAGGAGTAAAATCTAAAAATCCAGCTGTTAACTGTGTAATTGGCTTGGAAAAATGAATGAACTAAAGTAGAACGACCAGTCAAAAGTTTGAAGAAGAAAGGCATTAAAGAAGAAAGTTGATTCACTGTAAAAAATAAGATAATATGGAAGTTATATGACCTTGGCACAGTTTTTCTCAATCTTGATATTGTTGACATGTAGGGTTAGAGAATTCTTTAGTATGGGGGCTGTCCTGTGAGTTGTAGGATGTTTTACAGCAACTTGAAACATGGTGAAATGCTGTTATCCTTGTGTTGTGTAGTATGTGTTCAATGAATATTTGTTAACTGAACTCAGTTTAGAAAAATAAAAAGAATAAATATCAGAAGCATATATGGAAAATGGGGAATAAAACAAGAGAGTGCATGGGGCATTGTATTAGGTAGCACTGTGAAAAATACAGAAATAATGTCTTCTAGACATGGCCAACATGCACATGAGAAAATGCTCCGCATCACTTGCCATCAGGGAAATACAAATCAAAACCACAATGAGATACCACCTCACACCCGTGAGAATGGGGAAAATTAACAAGGCAGGAAACCACAAATGTTGGAGAGGATGCGGAGGAAGGGGAACCCTCTGCACTGTTGGTGGGAATGTGAACTGGGGCAGCCACTCTGGAAAACTGTGTGGAGGGTCCTCAAAGAGTTAAAAATAGACCTGCCCTACGACCCAGCAATTGCACTGCTGGGGATTTACCCCAAAGATTCAGATGCAATGAAACGCCGGGACACCTGCACCCCGATGTTCCTAGCAGCAATGTCCACAATAGCCAAACTGTGGAAGGAGCCTTGGTGTCCATGGAAAGATGATGGATAAAGAAGATGTGGTCTATGTATACAATGGAATATTCCTCAGCCATAAGAAACGACAAATACCCACCATTTGCTTCAATGTGGATGGAACTGGAGGGTATTATGCTGAGTGAAGTAAGTCAATTGGAGAAGGACAAACAGTGTATGTTCTCATTCATTTGGGGAATATAAATAATAGTGAAAGGGAATATAAGGGAAGGGAGAAGAAATGGGTGGGAAATATCAGAAAGGGAGACAGAACATAAAGACTCCTAACTCTGGGAAACGAACTAGGGGTGGAGGAAGGGGAGGAGGGCGGGGGGTGGGGGTGACTGGGTGACGGGCACTGAGGGGGACACTTGACGGGATGAGCACTGGGTGTTATTCTGTATGTTGGTAAATTGAACACCAATAAAAAATAAATTTATTATAAAAAAATAAAATAAAAAAAGAAATAATGTCTTCAGTTGATAAGTTATAAAACAAAATTTGAGTAAATATGCAAACCTATATAAATAATGAATAGGAAAGCTGGAAATAAGATTTGGTATCATTTGGGAAAAATGTGGAATATGAAAAGCATGGGAGGTAATTGAAACACAACCACCATGTTTTATATTAGGAAAACAATACTGTATCAAGTGGAAAAATCAGCAATAGAATATATGAACACTTTATATGTGGCTTTGGATATAATTTCCAGGAAGAAGGAAAACAAATAAAAAGCAAAATAATACAAAAATGCAATAAACAAAACCCAACATATTAGTGAGACAAGAGTCAACAATAGGGAAAATCAATGCATTTGTGTCTTTTACTCTCTTATATTATTTAATTTATACATTTTAATTTGCTTTCTTTAAAGCAAAAATTACATGTTTAATGGACAAGCTTTGAGAAAATAACAGAATAGCCTCACAAAAAAATGGGCTAGTTATTTCATGTGAAACCTACTATCCTCTTCAGGATCATTGAATGAACATTGAGAAATTGGTAGAAAAGTAGCGGGGAGATGCCCCTATTGAAAATTTCCGACCAAGAGATGGCACAATAAGATTTACATTTTAAAAGTAGCACTTTCAGGGCACCTGTGTGGCTCAGTGGCTGAGTGTCTGCCTTTGGCTCAGGTCGTGATCCCCAGGGTCCTGGGATCGAGTCTCACATCAGGCTCCCCACAGGAAGCCTTCTCCCTCTGCCTATGTCTCTGCCTTTCTCTCTGTGTCTCTCATGAATAAATAAATAAAATCCTAAAAATAAATAAATAAAAGTAGCACTTTTAGGGCTGAATGGATAATGGATCAAAGAAGTAATGGAGACAAGAATTCAATTAGGAGTTATTTTCAATTAAAAGGTTAAGAATAGCAGTGACTTGAACTCAGAAGCAGCTGTGGATTGGATAGAAGCCTAGCAGTCTGATGAGAAACTTGGAAAAATGAGGGATGGGGAAGAAAGAAACAAATTATTATATGAGTAGAGGAAAAGCAAATGTCTAGGATAACCTCTGGGGTGTTCCACTGGAAGATTGGATGAATGGTGATGTCGCTGATTACCAAAGATAACATAGGAGAAGAAAGAGTTTTATTTGGGAGAAAGGAAAATGAATTTAATTTTGGGATATGTCAAGTCAGAGGGCCTATCATTCATTCATGAAGATGTTGGAAATACAGGACGGAGGACTCGGGGGAGTGAATTGGAGATAGGAATTTGTTGAACGGCTTCAATCTAGTGTGCAATTGTCTTCAAGATAAAATGGGGGAAGTAGTATGCTAGTCAGGGCTCTTGCATTTAGCTGTGTAAGCTTGGAGAAATTATGTCTTCCCTCTACCAATGAAGGGAGGAAAAAGTAGGATTAAGACAATGTTAAGAACATCTCGAGATTTGGGGAATTTGTCAAACCTCTTTATTGAAATTTGTCCAATATTGATGGTTAGGTTTGTAATGTCAACAGAGTTTTGCTAGACACAGGAAGACTCGGTTGTAGTCTATGTTACAAAGCAATCTGCATTCTAATCAGCTTCCCTCTATATTTGATTTTTTCCCCCAAGAACCTGGGAAGAAAGTGAATGTTGTACTGAGGAAGAAATTTTCACAGCTGCAAGTCTCCGACATGATGCCATTCACTTTGCTTCATCACTGTACTTGCGGATTATAGCTCATGTGGTGATGCTGAATATGTTCCTGATTTGAAGCAAAGCATTTCTCTTACTTATTTTCAGTCAATTTATAATAATCATATTGTTGTTAATTTAAAAAAGGCCTTGAGGGGAGTTTGTTGAGTTAGGAAGGGATGTGCTCTGGGATTCTGGAGGATCTTTCAAGGATAATGCACATGTTTCTGGATAGAGAAATGGAATTTTGGACTGAGTACATTTTTTTTGTGGCCCAGAATGATGCGATCTTGTTCAGTTTATATTTCCTGATTTCATCCTGATTGTTCAAAACACAGTTAATTTTTTCTTTGTTCCTTCTCTGTGCCTTTCTGGTCTAGAATGGAAATATGTCTTCTCTAAGCATTTGGGAAATAGCCCAATGTGAAACCGCTTTATCAAATCCTCTGTGCAACATTTCCCTAGGAAAAATGCCAAAATTGACCACTTATGCCAGATAGGGAAAACTCAGCAGATTTTCCAAATTTGAACATGATGATGTTTCCAACAATGATTTTTTAAAGCCAAGATAGAGTTTGCATATTTGGGTTTACAGTACTCAAACTGAAATTTGATTCACCTTGCTTTTCATTAAGTACCAGGAAGAGGCTTTTCCTAGAATTCAACATAATCTGCTTCCAACTGTATTCTCTGAATTTAAAAGCATTTGAAATGATTAAAAAATAACTTTGGATCTGTAATTTAGCCACAGTGCACATGATCAGAAGACAGCTGTCTTAAATCACATGTTATCTTACAGATAAATAACCCTCTATCGTGAGTAGGGAGGAGAATTTTAGATTTATAAAATTGAAGATTAAAAATGAGCAAATTACAAGTTCTATTCTAAAGCCTACGTTTTGTAAGAATGCTTTCTACTTAATGCTCAGTGGCTTATAGGCAGAGGGACACACATTAAGCTAGTTTAAGGATTTCTTCTTCAAGTTGATTGTCTTGTTTTTTAATAACATAGCTTAATAGTTTAGTCTGTTAGAATCCACATTATTAGTGCTATAGGTTAATTGAAAATTAAATATTACTTTTATCAAGTGAAATTGTTAAAATAAGTGAAAACTTTACATAACATAAAAACTGATCCATTAGGGAGAGGGATGGGATTCGTGGTCCCTCACACAAATTACATGTGTTTGCATCTTCTTAGGTACACACGTGGGGAAGCTATATGTTGCTGAAATCTTAGAAATTCAAAAGAGAAATAGCTAGTAGACTATTCAGCCTTGTGTTAGAGAAACATCAGAGTAAGCCTCAGAACTTTAAGTGGTTTTATGGACAATAAAAATATTCAATTTTTGAGCTGGTTTCACCTATGTTTACAATAATCAGGGTTTTTTTTTTTTAAGTTTTGCAGAGCTAACCTTCCTTTGATCACAGCAATATGCATTACTAAAAGATAGACAAATATAATAAAATTTGGATTTTTTCTCTATATATTTTAAAGATAACTAACATTTGAAAAATTTTTCCATATGGATTTATTCTCTTTCACTTTAAATTTTGTATGTGGGTAGTAGTCACAAATGTAAATATAAATATCCTGTTTGGATGGCAGTTGATGATGGTGTACTTGTTTAAATAGCCCAGAACCTCCTTACAAAAATAGACATAACCACTAAGATAAGATATCAGTAAATCACAGATAACATCTACAATCAAATTATATGAAACTATTCCTTTGTGTGTGGGATCAAACTAAAAACAGCAGTAAGTACTTTAAGAGTTCAAGAAATCTGCAAGAGAGAACAGACACAGGGAATAAATAATCTTCAAATGTCCCTGAGCACGAAGAATCCAGAAATTGCTCCATTTGATGTAAAAAACGTGATGGGCAAATGTTAAGCAGCCCAACGACAAGAGTGCCCACAGAAGTTTAACTCCGCAAAGAAATTAACGGTGACCAAAGGAATTTCAAAGTTGAGGTAGTCTAATCACTGGGAAACCTTGCAGTTAATGAAATAGTCACTTTTAGAATGAAGTACCAGATTTAGGTAAAATTGCAGTGACTTGAATCCATACTGACCAGAAGAAAATAGACAGTAAGTGGAAAAGATGGAGATAGTTCATATAAAAGTCAGCAAAAGGAACAGAGCCAGTGCGTCTCAGAAAATGCAAGGAACAGAGCCAGCGCATCTCAGAATCAGGCAGAAAATGCATGATTTTGAATCTTATATGATAACAATGAAACAAATTGCTCTAGAGTCATGTGATTAGCAGGTATTTTAGCTTCCCCTCCTCTAGGAGTCCAGGAAGATCTATTCCACTTAGAAATCCGTTATCAAAATACACTGTAATAGAATTCTATTAAATTTTGATAAGAAAAAAGTAAAATGAGCAAAATAACATACCTATGGACATTGATGTCTTTCCAGAAAGACATTCACAAAAAGAGGTAAAACCTATGTGAGTATTTGAAATCAGCCAAAAAGGAATTAAGGAAACAAAGGAAATCAGAATTAGTAAAAAGCTCAATGATGATTCCTCCAACAAATGAAAATATGAATAAAGACTTAACAGAATTCATAAAATAATTAGAAACGAAAGAAAAAAGATAATTTCAGAAGCAAAGTTTAAATAAGAATGAAGACCATACATCATGTCATAGGGACGTAGGTGGTAGAAAGACAAAAAGGAAAGTAACTATAAAGAAAGAGAAAAAAGATTTTGAGATAATAGTATAAAAATAGGTAATGATGGCAATGAATGTATAATTGTAGTAGCAGCAGCAGAATGAGAAGAAGAAACAAATCCTAGAAAGCATAATTCAACTAAATTTTCATGGAATAAAAAATTACTTGAGGGGCGCCTGGGTGGCTCAGTAGGTTAAGCGTCTGCCCTGGACTCAGGTCATGACCCCAGGGTCCTGGGATGGAGCCCCGCATCCGGCTCCCTCCTCGAGGGAGAGTCGGTTTCTCCCTCTCCCTCTGCCGCTCTCTCTCTCTCTCTTTCTCAATTAAGTAAATTTTAAAAAGTTACTTGAAACTACATATTGAAAGAACACATTACATCCCTGTGAAAATTGACCCATGAAGATTAATTTTTAGCATAATTATGGACTTTAGAGAGACAAACTTTTTGGACATCGTCCCCAAAAGATGGAATAATTTATAAGAAAATAACGTAAGATGGTTATCAGAATTTATGTAAGTCTTCGTTTTGTGCCAGAAGACAATGTGGCTATATATGGGAGGTACTATAGAAAAGAAAATATAAACCAAGGGTTTCTTTAAAAAAAGACAAAAAAAAAAAAACCCAAGAGTTTCATATCCAAATTGATGTTGAAATGTAAATACATAACACACACATCCTATTATTAACATGCATAATGTCAGTTAATATTTTGTGAGCCGTTCCTAAGAAATACACCAAAGAGAAGAATCTTAAGATAATGAAAAAGCCTAAAGAAGCTCTTTTCATAAGTACTTAGAGTAAGCATTCAATATAATTCTATCAAAAGAACTAAAATCAGTTTAGGACGAATGGGGAGAGAAGGAAAGCAGAATGAGTTTCTTGATTGCCTTATGGATATAAACTGGGAGTTAAAATAGATCTCATCAAATTAATACAAGGAGAGAGAAGAGAGGGGAAGAAGAGGTTCTACCTAAAAACGAACAAACAGACAAACAAATGTGCTAATAGTAGAGAGCGAATAGACATTATCCAAAGAGAGAAAAAAAAGATTAAGAATACAATGTAAGGAAAGTAGTGTAAAGGTAACTATTACAAAATAATACAGACTTGTCTAAATATTAAAGATATGCAGAGAGAACGAGAGTGAGAAGAGGATGAAAAAGGAGGGAGAGAGAGAGGAAGACAGGGGAGCGGGGGGGAGAGGGAGGGTGAGGGAGAGACTCTAGTGAAACGACATTAAGAGGGAAACATACGATGAAAATCACCCCTGAACTCGCAAGGCCAGATGGATGAATGGATGTCAAGGCTCCATCAGGAGGACGGAAGGCACTGTGTGTTTTTAGGTCTAATTGTTTTAATGTAGAATGAGGGGCTCAGATACCTGTTGGAACAGGTGGAGGGACGGAGGTCAGGGGAGCTCCTGCTGAGGGTCAGCAAGCCAGACGGGTCAACACTGACATCCTAGCCTGTGCTACCAAAGTGGGTCATCCTCATACTGCTCAAGCTCTAGCAGCTGTGATTCTTGAGAATCTGAATATCAACCTGCAGGGGACATGCAGGGAACTCTTAAGGGTTGTCCAGAGTGTCTCACGTGCCCAGAGGTCCAGCTGGACCTGCCTCAAGAGAAGAATGTCTTCTCTTTCACTTCAATCTTTTAAACTCATACAAGTTCCTCTTACTGGCGGTCATGCCTAGAACCATGCAGAGAAGGGGGCTCTGGGAAGTGCATCAGGGAGGAGTGGGACCAAGATGATGCCGACCTGACAACGTACACAAGGATCGGATCTATTAACAAAGAGGTTCTGAACTGTTTAAGATGAAAGAGTGGACAAAGGTGTACTAGACAATTGCAGATCAAAAAGAAAAAATAGGGGTCATGATTTCGGTATCTGACAAAATTGAATGAGACCAAGACACAGAAAGAGAGACCAATAAGAACACTTTATAATGGTAAAGGCCATATTTAATAATAAAGGTATGAGGCATTAAATATGCATGCATCCAATAACACAGCAATGACTCGCATAAAAATAAACTACAAGAGGTATAAGAAAAATAAAAGGCAGAAATGAGATAAATGGCATTCCCTCACCGTAGGTATGAATAGCAACATTAAAAAAGGCATCATGTGGATATTATAGCTTTGAATTATTGTTAGTGATTCAGGCGAAACATAATATTTTATCATATTTTAATCATATATATCTTAGAGATAAAATTATATAAAAACTATAAAATTATGATAAAATTATAAAATTACAAAAATTATAAAATTATATATAAGTTATATATACATATATATGTCCTTTTAAATGCCTAATTCTGTGGATGGCTCATGCGTCTTGTGCATTTTATCTGTTGGTTTCTGTTTGTAAAAGGTCCCTGGGGGAGTTCTGATATGGCATATTGATACCCTTGGCCTGAGTGTGTGATAAGATCGTGTCACGGGAGCTGAGCCGCTGCAGTTACCCAGTTGAGTCCCCTTGAGCCACAACTGAATATACGTAGCCCCTTCTTGTAATTGGGCTCCGGCTGCTATGTAATAGGGCCACGCCGTTCCTAGGGCCTCTGGCTGCAATTAATTATGCAGGCTAATGCATCACAGATCCCTCCTAGGTGTCTTTCATTTATCACCATTACTTAATATTTACAACGAAGGTTGCAGCTAATTCTCTTCACCTCTTGATTTGATTCAGCCTGTGCTTTTACTGCCTCACTGGATTCTTTATTGTTTTCAGATTTTTCTATCTGGCCACAGGCGTCATTGTTATAGTCATTTTATTGACACTGTTTAATTTATTTCAGAATGATTTCCACACCGGTAAAAGTATTTTCTTCGTGTCTGAACTTCGGTGCTCAGAAATATCCCCTTCTGTGAATCTCATTCCTCACCGAGACTGGGAAAATGTGTTTATGGGATGGGTGAGTATGGTCATGACAATAGTTCCATTTCTCTCTCCAAGGTGAGGAAAATCGGTGAATAAACTAACCCGTAAGCCTCAGTGAAAATGCTCAATTATGTTGTTATGCAGACCCAAGCCTCGGATTCCTCTCTCTCTTTAAACCTGTTTCAAAGAAATAGAAACACAGAGTTTGTGCTACCCAATTTTTTTCTCTTTATTCTCCCTTCCTAGGGAGCCACGTCTTGCCTCCAAAGTCCAACCAGGTGTGCAGGGCTGTACCATACCAGGAATAGATCTTCTGGGTGATCTAGCAGGTTCTTGACTTGGCCTGGGAGCATTGATACATACTGAAAATACATACCACTAGGTACCAAAGTGGTATTATTTGGACACTATACCCTGCTGAACTAACTAGATTTTTTCAATCATATCTATCCTAAATTAGACATGATTGAAATCAAATATTATTTCTGTGTACTCCAATTCCACATACTTCCAACTTTGATACCATAAGTATCCTATATTTGGCCTACACTATGTGCTTTAATGATCTCATTCTTAGGTTTCTAACTGAGGATATGAAAAGAGCAATCAGTTTTCAAATTTCAAGGGAAAAAGAGACCTTGAAGGATGAGGAGGGTTTAGGCAAGCAGGGAGAGGGGAAACAATACTCAAAGAGCATAAAAAGAATTTTATATTAGATACAGGTACTGTATATACAATATTTCATACATTATTGCTTATGGTTCAATCATTTAAACTTTAAATGTGTACATCACCTAATCCTATCAAACGTATATTATCCCATAAGGAATTTTAGATGATAATTTCACTGATTCAATACTATGAGTATGTTTTCTTCTTGCTCTTGTCTAGCAGTTGTAAGGATCATGTTAAGAACATAGACTCTGGAAGCAGATTATCTGAGCCCGGATTGTGTCTCCATTACTTCCTTGCAGTATGATCTTGGTCAAGGAACTTAATCTTTCTCTGCTTCATTTGGTTCATTTATGAAAAGACCATATTAAAGCTGCCCCTACCTCCTATGGATGTAGTAATGATAAAATGAACTTGTGTATGTTAATGGCTTAGAACGGAGCCTGGCATCATTGCAAAGGATGTGAAACAAACAAAAATATGGACAGGAGGTGACTAGAGGTGTATAGCAGACATGGACTAGGGCCATTTCAAACTGTTTTTTGAAGTGAGATTTTTTGTTGCTTCCATTTCCATTTCTAGTCCTCTCCTACATCTGAGGTTGTCTATGTCTTAAAGTATCAAGGAAGTTCTAAACTATAAACTAGGAGATAATACTTGTATATCAAAACACAGTCTTACCTCTTTTTCTACAGCTCAAAGGCCAGTGGTCTAGGTTCTCCTAAGAGTCTACAGAACTTCCCTGCAAAACAAACCACAGCCAAATAACACACTAATAATTTAACTAACCTTTGAAATTTAAGATAATTTCAGAGGGTTTTAGATTGGTTTAGCAAAGAAAAGATTAAAGGAGAGAAATCCTATATTTTGATTAATGATTCAAGAAAAGATGGTATAAGTTGGCTCAAAATACTCCATTTATTTTTATCCAGCTTGATTCATTATCCAAAACTCTTCAAATATTTAAGGACTGTATTTGGAATTAGATATCAGGCACTTATTCCAGCAGTTTTAATATTAATATTTATCTTTGTTGAAAGCTGTATTTGTATATAACAACATTTATAGAGATTAAAGAGACTTTTCATGTCTTTGAGGATTTATGCTATGTAACCAAGTTAAGGGAACATTGAGCAGGCCTTTACGTGTCAAAGAGATCTGCTGTTAGAAGGAAAACAGTTCTGTTATCTATTGTACTGTGTTCCCAGTCTTACTTTAAGTACTGAAGATAAAGTTGATAAAAATGAATGAACTGACACATAGATCAATGGAACAGAATAGAAAGCCCAAAAATAGTTCCACATAATTGTGGTCAATTGATTTTTGACAATGTTGCAAAAACTATTGAATAGAGAAAGAATAACCTTTTCAAAAAGTGATGTTGAAACAATTGGTCATTTATTTGCAAAAAAAAAAAAAAGAAGAAGAAGATAGAAGAAAGAAAGAAAGAAAAAGAAAGAAAGAAAGAAAGAAGAGAAAAAGAGAAAAAGAAAAAAGAAAAAGAAACTCAACCTATATCTCTCTTCCATGGATGATTTGACCCGAGCAACCAGAAAGTTTGAATTCCCATAAAATGAGATGAAGCCAGCAGGGTAGGCGAGTCTGCTAGGTAAGGGAGGAGAAATAAGCTTACCACTTTTAGAAACATTATGTTTGAAGTCCTTATTAATCATCCAAGTGAAGGTGTCTAGTAAATAGTTGTATTTATGAGTCTAGGGTCCTCTGTAAGGACTTGAATGGAAGATACACATTTGGGAGTTGTCAGAGATGATATTCAAAAACGTGAGTTTGGAAGAGATCACTTAGCAAATGAGTGTAGATAGAATAGAAATCTGAGGATTGACACCCACACCTTTCCATTGCCTAGAAATCAGAATATGTTGAGAAACAAAAGTAAGTGAAAAGAAGTGGCCAGTGATGCAGAAAGAGAACCAAGTGAGAGAGATATTCCTCAGTAAATGAATAAATGAGCTTCAAGAAGATGTTGATAAACTGTGTCAGATGTAGATAGAAGATCAAATAATATGTGGGCCTATGATTGAAAAGAGCAGTTTTCAGTGGATGATGAGTTGAAAGCTTGATCAGATTGGGTTCAGAAAAGAATGGGAGATACTTGGGAACATAACATACATATGCCATTTTTGAGGAGATTTTTTTTTATATGGAAGAATATAAGCTGGAAGGCATTGGAGAGTCAAGGGTGAGTTTCCTGTTGATTTTAAACTTGAGAGTTATTACATTTTATTTATACGTTATTGAGTATGCTCCAATAAAGACCAACAGGTGGATGACTGACAAATGTCAGAGCATCTATGACCTACTCAAGTGGGTGAGAAAAGATGAATCCAAGTGCACAGTTGGGACTGGCCTTGGCGCATGGACGGTACATCTGTCATAAGTAGAATGAAGTAGGATTCTGTAGATGCAAAAGTAGTTCTGTTGTAGATATTTTGGTCAAAGCACATTGATATGTCTTCTAATTGTTCCCATTATGTCAATGAAATGTGATCCTAGGACAGAAGCTGAGAATGAGTATAGTGGAACTGTTGGAGTTTGAGGAGAGAAATTGTGAAATTTCTAGGAAAATAGAAAAGAAAATAAGTTTGTGCTGACATTTCTGGGTATCCATGATGGCTTATGTGAAGTTAGAGTTGAGGCATTTAAAGTGAATCTACTTAGCAGGGTTTTATCTAACCAACGTTAGTGCTCAAGTATAGGTGAGGCATAGGTACAGAGCTGGAGTTTTGTCAGGTAAGTATAACACAGAGAGGGGCAGGAGTAGGTAGTGTGTCACAGAAGAATCATTAAAATCATGGATCTTAGTAAATTTATTTAAAAAAAGAAATTACTCATAAAGTCATGAATTTAGTATTGTTAACTTTTTCTAAATTATAAATCTCTGTGAAGAGATATGTGATATATAGTAAAGTATGTGATAATTTACTATGTGATAATAGTAAAGTAAAATACAATAGTCTTCATCATTTAAAACTAAGTCAACTATGTCAACAGATAAGGATTTTTGAAAATAATAAAAGCATAACCAAATATAAAAAAAATCATGGATCTTAGTTGAGGTCAGGTAGTGAATGCTACCCTGTGCATTCCCTCAATCTGACCGTGATCCAGAGTACAAAGCTTTCAATACAAGTGATAAAGGTGAACGTGCATTAAAATACACCTACATCTTTCATGAATAGCTAAAGAGATAATCACGTTGATTCCTATGATTTTTTTTTAAAGATTGTATTTACTTATTCATGAGAGACACAGAGAAGGGCAGAGACACAGGCAGAAGGAGAAGTAGGCTCCCTGTGGGGAGCCCGAGGCAGGACTCCTTCTCATGACCTGGGATCACGCCCTAAGCAAAAGGCAGATGGCCAACCACTGAGTCACCCAGGCACCCTGATTCTTGTGATTTTCACCTACTAGAGTGATCCCTTATGGAGACTAGACAGGTTCCAAACAGATGAGGGGCTTGAAGTCAGAGAGGAAAGTGCCTAGCCCAGGGTGCCAGGCAGTGACTGAGCTGGGATCGGACCTATTGCATCCTCTCACACGAGTTGTGCCCTACCTTCTAACTCTACACTGCATTAGCCTGTGCCTCAGGTCGTATTTAATCCCTTGTGTTAGTTTTAGTTCTGGTTTGGAGCAACTGTTATCTGACTTGCAATTTCCTTTGTATGCATTAGTGAAAAGGTCAAAAGTTTTGACTATAACCAAAACTCACCTCTAGGAAACTGCAGGCTTTTTTTTTTAATTTTTATTTTTTGCTTCGTCTCAAAGCAGGATACAAAATTCAAAAGCCTCTCTTTCTGTAATACAAATTACATATGGAATTAGAGAACTGAGAGAGTTTTAGAAACTAAATCTCAAAGGCAAATATAAGGTAATTAAATAACCTATTTTTAGGGTCAGTGTTTATTTTCTCATAAAATGTGTATCACTCAAGGAAATAAAAATTAAGCATATATCTTTTATCAAAACACCAAGTGGAAATTTAATTTTAAAAGGAAGAGATTGGTCTGTTTTTCACCATGGAGGCTAAGCTCTGGAGAATTACTCCACTGAAACTGTGATGTGTCCCTTATACATGCACTGCTTCCTAATGAAAGAAAACAAACAGAAGGATTTGTCTGCACTTTGCTGATATTAAACCATTCACAAATAAATTACTTTGATTCAGAACTACTGTAGCTCAGTTATTAAATGTTGAGGATATGCTGTTTTGGTAATGTGTTGACATTTGTTTCCTTTTTTTTTTTTTTTTTTGACATTTGTTTCCTATGCTTGTGTCTGAACTTTCTCATTCATGCTCACATGGCATTCTGAGAGTTGGAAATGATGGCATTTTAAATGTGTCACCATTCAACTCCATACCTACCATGCAGTGGTATGTTCCACAAGCATCTGTAGTGGAACATCTCACTACTGATTCTATTTTTTTCTCCCATCAAACAGCACCCTCTCTGGATTTTCTTGTCATCTACTATGAGTTCTAAGCAAGATGTTTAGGATTTATCCTAGGCCCCATAGCCTAATGGGTAAAAATTCAGACTATAGAACCAGGTAGACATACATTCAGATCTTGACTCTGCATTGAATTAAGGCTGTTTTAACATGCTATTTGGCCTTCCGGAACACCATGTTTCTTATCTTTAAAAATGCGAAATAATGGTGGCTACCCATTGGGTTATTCTGAAGGTTAAAAAAGATAATACATTTAATAAGTAATTAATAAGTAATTACTGAGCTCCTGTCTAGCAATTGTGTGGATATACCTGTGAGCAAAATATGAAAGGTTAGTCCTTTCATTGGCTAAACATACTAGTTAGGAAAAGGATATTAAACCAATACACCAGTAAACAAGCATGATTATATCAAGTAATAAAAGCCATGATAGATTTGAGAGAGATCAGGGTGTTAGATAGACACAAGAGGGAGGTAAAAATAAAGTATAGGGAGGAGAAAATAACAACTGAGCAATGTAGAGATCTAGGGACAGGACTTCAGTCCAAGGGAGGGGGTAGTTATTACAAAGCATTAAGGTGAAAGTGGTGTTCTTGGTGTTGGTATCCAACAATAGAAAACAGACCAGTATCATCACGAAGAAGGAAAAAGAAGCAGAAAGGTGCAGATGACATCAGAAAATTTGGCAGAGAACAGATAGTATAGCATTTTAATACTTAAAAATCTAGAAATGACAAATACCCACCATTTGCTTCAACGTGGATGGAACTGGAGGGTATTATGCTGAGTGAAATAAGTCAATCGGAGAAGGACAAACATTATATGGTCTCATTCATTTGGGGAATATAAATAATAGTGAAAGGGAATAGAAGGGAAGGGAGAAGAAATGGGTAGGAAATATCAGAAAGGGAGACAGAACATGAAGACTCCTAACTCTGGGAAACGAACTAGGGGTGATGGAAGGGGAGGAGGGCGAGAGGTGGGGGTGAATGGATGACAGGCACTGAGGGGGGCACTTGACGGGATGAGCACTGGGTGTTATTCTGTATGTTGGCAAATTGAACACCAATAAAAAATTATTATTTAAAAAAATAAAATAAACACAAAGAAACTAAAAAAAATACTTGAAAACCAGTAACAATGAAGAGTATAGCATATCAAGATTTGTGGATTAAAGATAAAATGCAGGGCTTAGGGAAAATTTATATTTTTAACTGCATGCATTAGAAAAGAAGTAAGATATAAAATTCATGACATATATTTACCTTAGAGTCTAGAAAAAGAAGGGTAAAGTTAAACAAATGAAGTAGGAGGAAAACAGTAATAAAGAGCAGACACATCAAAGAAATAAGAAGTAAAAAATGTAAATAAATTACAAAGATCAAAAAGAATTGATTAACCTCTAATAGACGTTTAAAAGAGAGGCAGAAAGAGATGAGATGGGAAGAGAAACATCACAAACATCCAGAATAAAAAGAAGTTATTATCTCAGGTCCTAGACATTAAGAAGATAATAAGAGAATACTATAAACAAATTTATGTGAACAAATTTGACGACTCAAATGATAAAATTTCTTTGAAAATAAAATGTTTCAAAATAGCTCCACCCTCCTACTGAAAAATCAGAATGATCTGTACTTATTAAATAAATCAGATTTATTATTTAAAAAGATTCTCAAAGGTAAATATCCAGGACCAGAAACTTCATCAGTGAAGTTTAACAAACATGCAATGATAAAATAACACCTGGATGTTAATGGATCATACACATCTATTTTCAGAATATGAGGGTGGAAGGATTGGTCCCCAAATCATTTTATGAGGCCAATATAACCCTAAAAACTGAAAAAAAATTAAAGAAGGAAAGACCCATATCCCTCATGAACATAGATGCTAATTTATTAGAATCATGTTAGCAAATCAGATCCAACAATTAGAAAGATAATATGTCCCAAAGAAGTAGTCTTTATTTTAGATTAGTTATATTGGTTTATTTTTTGAAAATCTATCAGTGTAATTCACCACATTAATAAAAAAACTGATGAAAACATTTTTAAAAATATAATTAAAATGAAAAAATGGAATGTAATTATTTCAAATGCAGCAGAAAAGCCATTTGACAAAATTAAACATCTATTCAGGATAAAAATCAACAGTAAATTAGAAGTAGTATGAAACTTTCTCAATGATAAAGGTCATGTATGAAAATTCCACAACTGATATATTTAATAGTGAAAGACTTCATCTCTTTCCCCTGAGACAGGAAACAAGATGAAGATGTTACTATTGCCATGATTATTTAACATTATGCTGGCGATGCTAGGCATAGCAATAAAGCAAGAAAAAAAATTAAGTGCAAAGGCTGGAAAGAAAGAAGTTAAACTCTCCCTATTTTCAAGTGATATAATTGTTTACACAGAAAATCCCAGGGAACCGAATAACAATTCCTAAGACTATTAATAAATCTTCAAAGTTTCAGGTACAAAGTTAATATAGAACATAATGTGTACTTCTATATACTAGAAGGAAAAAACAATTGAAAAATAAAACTTTAAAAATATCTTTGACAATATCACCTGAATCACAAAATACGTAAGGATAGATCTAACAAAAAATAGCCAAATTATCCATACTAAAAATGACAAAACATTAGTAAAATCAGTGTAGACATGAATGAGAGATCTATGGTACTCATGAATTGAAATGCTCATGATTATTAAGATGTCACCTTTCAAAATTATTCTAAGGATTCATTACAATGGAAGTCAAACTTTTGGCACCTATTTTTTTTCCTTTATAGTTTGACAAGCTGATTCTAAAATATATATGGAGATGCAAAAGATTTACAATAGCTGGAACAAATAAAGGCCTTATCCAACTTACAAATCATAGACATAATTATAAATCTAAGAGAATAAAAGATCTAAAAGAACACAGAGAATAAAACCATTGCTACCCCACATTGGTGAAGATTTCTTACATAGAACTTAAAAAGCATGAAGAATGACACAAAAAAATAATTTTTTGGATCTCACTAAAATTTAAGAATCGCCATTGAAAGACTTAAGATAAAAGACGAAGGTTATATACTGGTACAAAATATTTACCATACACACATGAAACAAAGGACTTGTTGCCAGAATATATAAATAATTTTCACAACTCAATAAACCATTCAATATATATTGGGCAAAATAATGGACAATTTACAAGAGAAGAGATAGAAATGGCAAATGTATAAAAAGATACTCAATATCATTAATTATCAGAGAAATGCCAATTAAATCACAGTGAGATACCGCTACATACTTATTGGATGAGCTAAAATGAAGAAGAATGGAGACACCAAGTATTGACTAGGATTTGGACTAACTGAAACTCATATATTGCTGGGAGAAATGTAAGATGGTACTACCACTTTGCAAAATAGTTTGACTATTTCTTAAAACATTAAATGTATACCTTCCTTGTGACTCAGGTTAAACATAAGGAAAATAAAAACGTGTATGTGAATAACGACTTATAAGTGAATATTCCTAGAGGCTTTATCGGTAATGGCCTCAAAATGAGAATGACTTGAATGTCCACAAACACATGAACGGGTACGTCACCTTTTGAAGGAATGAGCTATGGATACATAGACTATGACTCTCACAAAGTACACTGAGGGAGAGACACAAGGCAAGAAACAGTTCACACTTCATCATTCCATGGGTAGATGATGCTAGACCATATAAACTAATTTATATCGTCAGGAAACATGTCAGCTGCTTCCTGGAGATAGCGATGGAGAAGAGAATGTATGGGTGCAAAGAAAATTTAGGTAATGATGGAAACATTCATTATCTTGATTTTGTGGTTGATTTCCTAAGCATAGACAAATGTCAAAAGCCTTCAGGTTGTACTGTTGAAATATCTGCTATTTACTTCAACGATATCTCAGTAATGTCATCAGATTTTTAAAAAAATCTGTCAGTGACAAACATTTGGGGAAATAGGATCATCATCCTCAGCTACCGAGAATTTAAACAGATGCTTTTTGTAACTTGACATACTGTGATAAAATTGAAAGTGAGCATCTGCAAGCTGGATATTCCAGTTGTGCAAAGGAAAACTTGTCCACACTTGTACGGTGATATCTAGTAGGGTCCTTTGCAGCATCGTTTATGATAGGTAAGATATCTAAATTAGCAAAATATTCGTCATTAGGTGGATGGATGAATAAAATATGTGATAGTCCCAGCAGAATAAATACTATAGGATGCTTTTAATACAAATAAACTATATATGTAAATAGAAGTGTAAGTAGATGTGCAAAACAACCAAACAGTGAAAAAGACACATAATTCAAGTTTGTATATGCAACATGATATAACCCATGGAAATTAAATATATTGAAATTATTTTTTACATATATCTGTATGTGCGAATTTATAAAAATGTATATATGTGTGTGTGTGTGTATAAACTGTTAATATTTAAAAAATGCACTAAGCTTATTATGTATTTTTTCTTAATGGTCCAGATAGTATCCAGGGAAATGAAATTGGAGGGATCTGAGAGCTTAAGGGGCTTTACCACTATCTGTTAAAGTTTCATTACCTGAAAAACCTTCAACAAGTGTTGTAAAACATGAATAGCCATTAAATTCTGAGTGTTTGGGATACAGACATTTGTTATCTTATTCTCAATATTTTTAAAAGCTACTCACACACACACAAACAACAATTTATATTATAACAATAAATAACAGTCCTTATATAGGCTTGAATCAGAGATCTGAAAGGAAACAAACAAAAATTACAATAGTCGTTACTTTAGAAGAAGGGAATGGGATTCGAAGAAGGTAATTTGATAAAAATTAAAAAAAAAAAAAAGAAGAAGGTAATTTGCAATGGGGGGGGGGTGCGGGTAGGCTAGTCCACAGGGTGTTGGTCATTATTTGTTGCATTCAAATTTTGACACTGGGGGATCCCTGGATGGCTCAGCGGTTTAGCACCTGCCCTTGGCTTGGGGGGTGATCCGGGGTCCTGGGATCCTGGGATCAAGTCCCACATCAGGCTCCCCGGAAGGAGCCTGCCTCTCCCTCTGCCTGTGTCTCTGCCTCTCTCTGTGTGTCTCTCATGAATAAATAAATAAAATCTTAAAAAAAATTTTTTTTTGACAATGGGCACATATATGTGTTTCATTTTGTATTTGAAATAAATACTACACAAAATGAAATTAATAATAAGACGGCAAGCCAGTGGACCAGTTATCTGGTGGGAGCCAATATATGCTGCTCTCAGAATACTGAGAAAGGGTAGTAACAGAGGCCGAGAATGGTTTCTAAAAAACTTTCTGTTCTGAGAGGGTGATTCCTGAGTAGAATTTAGAATTTAACTTGGATGTTTAATTCAGGAGTCCACCAGTTTGGACTGAAAAATATGCATCCCTGTTTTCACTAGTAACCAACTGAATTTTAGCATTCCCACCAACTCTGAACGAGAACAACAGATCTCACTGGTAGTGGCACACCTGTGACTCGGGGGCCAATAAAAGCCATAGCAAATTTTTTTTTATCATATTATAGCTATTATGGGTCTATCCAAATAACACTGAAATCATCACTACCTGAAAATTATGGTAGTAATTATTTTTGCTGCAAGATCTTGCTACTTAAGAAGTTAATACAAAAGAAAAATGTATTTTAAATTTGTTATTTTTAAAAATGCCAATAACTGTTTTCCTCTGTTACATATATAATGGTTTTATTTTTTAATTAATTTAAAAAAATATTTTATGTACTTATTCATGACAGACACAGGGAGAGAGGCAGAGACACAGGCAGAGGGAGAAGCAGGCTCCACACAGGGAGCCCGACGTGGGACTCGATTCTGGGACCCCGGGGTCACGACCTGAGCCCAAGGCAGACGCTCAACCACTGAGCCACCCGGGTGCCCCTATAATGGTTTTAAAAATACTACTCTGAGATGAAATAAATAAACTTCACCAGACTGCCCAAGGGGTTTACAACATACACAAAACTGTTGGGAACCTCCGGGGTAGAGGAATGACTCCTGCAAGGATTGGTGAAGGTGGGGAAGGACTGGGGCACCGAGGCGGGGAGGGCATCAGAGTAGGCAAGGCTGGATGGGAGCATGGGAGCAGGATGGAATTCGGCCCCAGAGGATTTTTTATGTTGCAAATGATTTTTTTTTTTTCTGTAGTTACCTGGGGCGGGGGGGTGGGGGGGCTTCCATTCTTACCAATCTAATCAGCAAGCAATTTGGTTCAGGGAGTGAATAGCTTTGGAGCATGTAAGGGGGTCACTGTCGCGAAGGAAGCGCCTCCCCGAGTCTCTCCTGGATGCTGCCTGGCATGAGACAGTCAGACCTGCAGAGTCCTAGGCAGGAGGCCCCAGGCCGTGACCACCAGGGACACCGTGGAGGAAGCCGCTCTGCGAGATGCACACGATTAAGCTTGACCTGACCGGGAAATCTGGGTGTCTCCGTGATCACCAACATCCAAACGGAAAATGGAAACTCCAGAGGAGGCTGCACGGTCGGTGGGGAGCAGGGGAATTATCGCCTCCAGAGAACACCTTGCCCGGAGCTCAGCAGGTGAACAGGAGGCAGAGGCGCTGGGCGTGTGAGCCACCGGGAAAGCAAGGGTGTCGGGGCTTCGCCCACCTTGCCCCTGCCCCCTGGAGCCCCGGAGCCTACTGCACCAGCACCCCAGGCCCACACACCTCAACGTCTAGGTATTTGGTATTTGGAAGCACCTGCCATTTTCCCTGGACTTTTTCACTTTAATCTGTGTGTGCACTTGCGAAATCGTGTAGCCTCGGCTCCGTGCTTTTGGAATATTGTCACCATCATTGTTTATTCTTCGTGTATCTGCACAGCCGGAACGTGAGCATTTCCGCTGGGCGTGGTGGTCTCCAGCTCTTATTTTCTGATGGTGTAGGGGCAGGAGGGTAAAAATCCTATACTGGGGACGCCTGGGTGGCTCAGCGGTTGAGCATCTGCCTTTGGCCCAGGGTGTGACCCCGGGGTCGTGGGATCGAGTCCCACATCGGGCTCTCCGCAGGGAGCCTGCTTCTCCCTCTGCCTGGGTCTCTGCCTCTCTCTCTGGGTCTCTCATGAATCAATAAATAAAATCGCTTTTAAAAAATCCTATATCTGTTTTCTCTTCTTTTCATTTCACCCTCTGGGTCGTCAGGCCCAGAAGAAGTTCTTCGAGCCCCTTGGCAATCGTGTCCTCCACCTCGTGTCGGGAGTAGTTTGCTTAGTTTATGGCCGTGTTCTCCACCGTAGTTGGGTTCTTCGCACCTGCAATACCCTCCGGTCTTGAGAGATTATTCATCTTGTACATTAGAAACCGACACCCATAAATTGGGCCTTTATATGCTGCGTTTCGACCTGGTTGCAACAAATCACAGGTGAGGATTTCGGAATACCCCACGAGGGCACTAGTCATCGGTCAGCCCCTCGACCTTGGAGACCCCACGCGGATAAGTCCGATCATGTGCACTCAATACTGCGTTCTATTTTGTTTTGCTTTATGACTTTTATAAAAATGGGGAGAAACACAAAAGACTCTTATTGCATTATAATTGAATACAGTTATAAGTCTAGGTGTGTCAAAGGCCAAGTCTCACTCTGGACTGGCTGGATCCTGGTTGGAGGTAGGCCTGTTCCTACAGGTTTTATGAACCAGTCGAATCCCTACCGTGGAGAGTGTCTATCATGCACCTGACAACTTTTGCTTTGTCACAGATTGTAGAGATAACAAAGTAAGGAGGCTTCTTGGGCGGTTTCCGGCTCCCAGCCGTCGTGTACAACGTGGCCCTGCTCGCTGGAGGTGCTTTAGGCTCTGGAACTTGGAGCAAATCACTTAAACCTTCTGAACCTATTTCCTTATTCACGAAGTGGCTGGGGTTGCACTAGCTGATCTCCAAAGTCCCTTCCAGAGCCGTTGTTCTAAGACTTCACATTTGCCGGGTTGAGGCAAGATCCGGTGCTGGCTTTGTCCTGGCCCTTACGTGGGACGACCCACCCCGCGCCCCAGCCCGCCGTCTCCCACGCCGCACACACCATGTATTAGTGCATTGGTCGGATGATAACCTTTTCAAAACAAGACATCTAGTGCGCGGCTCTTTTATATCACAAGTTGTCTTTGATGCTTTCAAAGCCCTGTATTCTCTTTAGATAAAGTATAAACTTATTTTATTATATCTGAGAAATTCTGGCATTAAAGTAAAAGGGATTCCAGAACAAAATCGATAGGCATCAACTTTCCTTCCACAAGTCGCTTGGAAATTAAATGCCAGCTGGTAATTTAGTCCCAGATCTGTCATGACTTTACCTGTAACCGAAAGTAGCTTCAGATGATTATTTTCTTCCCCAGCTAGGAGACGCATCTCATACATTACGTCTAAATAGCTCGAATCTGTGCGCTATTAGTAAACCGCCTAAGGAGATCTCCAGTCTGTATAATATTAATTCAGATAAGCCTGAGATTTGTTAGCATAATAATGAGGTAATAGTTTGTTTAATTTAATCTTGACACAGTGATATGTGACACTTCAATAATAGCTAACGTGACCTTAAAGGTTAATGATGGCATCACTCATGTGAAGTGACAGGCTACTGCAAGTTCTCTGGCAGCAGTCGACCTTAATTTTTTATTTTTATTTTTATTTTTTTTATTAGATTACTGGTGTAGTAACGAAGCTTCAGCGAACTGTTATCTGGAATTGCAAACTCGGCCAAATTAGTTGCAGAGGTCGCATGATGACACAGTTCATCGTAGTGGCGAACGGCAGATGCTAATCGGCAGGGGGAGGAGGAAGTGTTTCCACAAAGATCATAAAATGCAGGAACTCTTCAGGGACGCTTCTGTGTATGGAATTTTCTCGACTAACGAGATGAAGCTTTCTCAAGCTATGGCATTGTCATTCGCCACCCGCCCCCCACTTTGTGCAACCCCATACCTAGGCTGCTGCCCTGTTTAAACGGTCGAGTTCCACTATGTGAAGAAAACAGGGATGAAGCAGAATGTGAACCAGGCTGCGTGGAGCTTAAAATATGTTCAAGGAAAGATAACAGACAAATTGCAGGTGACCTGTAACAGAAGGTAATGCACACAATTGCCTAATGAGAGAAAAAAACAAAAAGTACGGTGCTTTTAGGTTAATAGGAGGATGCAAGACATTTCTACCCACTAGGGGCCTAAGGAAAGCCATTTCCTGGCTTATCCTCAAGCAGGAGAATTTGGAAATGTTCCGATTAAAATATACTTTATTTTTCTGCAGCCTCCCTGACCTTCTGCATCTTCTCTTACTTTACCGTGGTGGACACTGGATGAGGACAGACATACAGATGGACGGCACGGGCTTGGGAAAGGGGGGTTTGGTCATCGAGTCGTAGAGGAGAGATTCGAAAAAAATGGCTATCGGAGGCACCCTGAGAAACGAAATCTGGGCGAATGATCTTGAATGTGGAGGCCTGAGTGTAGATGTCTCTGATCCTAGACAGGAGACGTAATAGAGAGAGAATCTCTTCAGTGTGAGAAGTTTAGAAACCCTCGGAGAGCCAGGTTAATTTTCTGCTTCAGACACTATGTGAGGTCTTCTTCTTTTCGACCTCTCTTACTTTTTTTTTTAAATTTTTATTTATTTATGATAGTCACAGAGAGAGAGAGAGAGAGAGGCAGAGACACAGGCAGAGGGAGAAGCAGGCTCCATGCACCGGGGGGAGCCCGACGTGGGACTCGATCCCGGGTCTCCAGGATCGCGCCCTGGGCCAAAGGCAGACGCCAAACCGCTAAGCCACCCAGGGATCCCCCCCCCCCCTTTTTTTAATGCTTTGTAACTTACTTTAGTTTTTGAGAATTCAGCCCGTCTCTCCATGTTAATAGGGCCAAGGAAGGATTTGTCTTGGGTCGGGGAACAAACGTACCTTAAATCTCCCACTGTTTTTATTTGTCGGACTGGGGGAGGCCCTAGGGTCTGGCTCCCCCTCGCACATACCTCTCCCTCCTGTACGGTTGCTGGGTAATTGGAAGCATCTAGTAGAGCATTGCTTGAAGAGAAGTGGAAGGACTGAACTGGATTATTCCATGCGGCTGCCATGTGACCTTCAAGCCACTGTTAAATGCTTTGCTGTAAAAAACCCAATTGGCTTGTGTAACGTGTCAGCCCCCTCTGGTGACTATCCAGCAGCCAGTTTGATGAAGAGGAAATAAAGGCACCTTTCGCCCACTTGCACGTCCTTAGCAGAGTGTTAGAGAGGGTTATTGTTCAGGGATAACCATGTTCTCATGCAAAGAAAACCTCAAGCCATGGAAGCTAGTGTAAGACGAAGACGTTTTACGCTCTGACTCCAAAGACCTGTTCCTACCCACGATTCATTCTGTGAAGACCCCGTGTGTGCCCCCGTGAGCCGAGTGCGTGCTACCACCCTGCAGGCGCTCGGTGTGCAATGTAGCTCGGATTATGGCGGGTGAGATCAAGTAAGTGGTCTGTCCAGAGAACTACGGCATGCCCTGTCCTTTCTAATGCTGTTGTCTTCCATAGCCCGTCAAGACCATCTAAAGTCATTTTCTCTAAATATGAAAATAAAATAAAAATAATAGAGAAATTGTTTCAGTCATCAGCTCATATCGTGTTTCTGTCATCGACTTCATCTTTTAAAGTATGGATCCCTTGGGGCACCGGGGTGGCTCAGTGGTTGAGCGTCTGCCTTCGGCTCAGGGCAAGACCCCGGGGTCCCTGGGATCGAGTCCCACGTCGGGCTCCCTGCATGGAGCCTGCTTCTCCCTCTGCCTGTGTCTCTGCCTCTCTCTTTTTCTGTGTCTCTCATGAATAAATAAGTAAAAAATACATAAAAAAATAAAGTATGGATCTCATCTTACTGGACTGTAATCTATTCTGTTTTGGTAAATAACTTTAGCTAATTTTGCTGTTTGTGAATAATTTTCTTTTTTTTTTTTTTTTTCTTTTTTTTTTTTTGTGAATAATTTTCTTATGTTTTTTTTTTTCTCATTTGCCTCTTGCATTTAGCCAAATCAAGGCCAGCGGAGCACGTGCAAATGCAAAATCCAGTGCCGACCCCAGACTCTTTTAATCAGAACCCCGGCTTCTGAGGCCGTTCTTAATGCTTTCGCTTTCTGTATATATTTCTTTGTCATGTCTTCACGTGTTTCGACTTCTTAAAAAAAAAAAAAACTCGTTAAACGGAGCTTGATGCCATTATTAAGTATTCTGCGTGTAGCTATGTTATGAATATTTACTGAACCCCTACTATGTGCCACACACAGGGAGCCCCAGGATACGAGGACAGGTGGCTAAGTTATACTGGTTGACATCCTAGCTCCGCAGGGTCACTGGGGAAAGCAGCCACCAGGCTGAGTAGTCTTGTCATTGGTCTTGGACCGCGTGGGAGGCATTCAAATTGAGATTGGTTCCATTTTTTCCAAGATAGACTCTTAAAAAGAGAGAGTAAAAGGAACAAAAGGAACAGCTGGCATGCGCAGCCCAGCGAGAAGCCGGGAGGAGCCAGGAGGGAGACCTCAGGTAGTCCTGCTCCCGCGTGGGGAGTCTTCAGCGGGGAGCCGACAGGTGCGGCAGCCACCAGCCCCCACGGGATTCCCTTCAAAGGAGCTCCCCGAGCAAGCAGGTGGGGGACTCTGCAGCAGAGGTGATCTAAAGCAAATTGGATGACCGAGGGAGGGAAAGGGGTGACGTGGGGAGATCCTTAACTGGGGGCTGTCCCTTCAGCGAGTGTGGCACCTGTCAACTGCAGTGTGGTGGGCTGAGCCACAGGTGCCCTCTCCTCGGGGAAGGGGCAGGGGACGAGCCACCGGCAGGTGCAGGGGAGGAGGCCTGGGCCCGGAGATGCGCACCCCTCCCCACGCCCAGCTTGTGGCTGAGTGGGTCCTGATGGGTGGTGGAGAGGAAGGGTGGCCGGGGTCGGGGTCTGGGGATACGCACCCCTCCTGATGCCCAGCTTGTGGCTAAGTGGGTCCTGATGGGTGGTGGAGGAGAAGGGGGTCAGGGGTTGGGGCCCAGGGATGCGCACCCCTCCCCACGCCCAGCTTGTGGCTGAGTGGGTCCCAATGGGTGGTGCAGGCGAAGGGGGGTGGGGAGGTTTGGCCTCCAGGATCCTGGCGCCCCTGAGGTCAGTGGGGCCTGCACAGGGTTGGGCCTCCTCGTGCGCGGCGGGGCCTGGAGCCCAAGGACTGTCTGCAATGTCCCCCCTTAGGTCACAACCAAAAACCCGGGTGTAACAGACGAGAAAGGGGTGTGCTAAATGAATATGACCTACAAGAACACCTTTGCAGCAAGATTTCTCAATCCAGGCACCAAGGATGTTTGGGGCTAAGAGGTCCTAGGGTGTGGAGGGCACCCCCCCCCCTGCCCCCGACCTCCACCCCCGATGCCGCAGGCCCTTTGCAAAGTGTTGGAAACCGAAAAGGTCTCCAGATGATGCTCAGTGTTCCCACCCGGGGTGGGGCTGTGGGCCCGGGTGTGCAGAATCACCCCAAGCCGAGGTCTGCTGATCTAGAGGACGTGTTGTCAAATCACCCAAAGTGTAAAACTGTCAGCTTTTGGAAAATTGAAAAAAAAAAAAAAAAGTGACATGTGGACAATAGATAACCAGTATAAAATTGATTTAGGATTATTGGAGGATTAATTGGTACAGGCCATCATCCCGAACTGCTTGGGGAACCAAATTGTATGCAGGCACATAAAGAAGTTAATGGATTTTCAGAATATTCCTAATAAGGACTAAAGGAGGTGGTGGACATGGAAGGATCCGAGCTCAGTGACCAGCACATAGTAGCTCTTCAGTTAATGAGATTTTTGTTGATCTAATCAAAGCATATGGTTTCAATTAGTGACAGGTAACAAAAAGTTGGGAAGAGTGTGGTCAAATGAAAACACACACACACACATTTTATTTAGTTTTTTTTTTTTTTTTTTTTTTTTTTAAGGCAAAACTACTTTTTGACCACTTGGTTGACTGAGCTCTTTGTTAGGGGACGGGCGTGTTGACACAAAGAGTGGGTTATTTTCTTGCCTGCTGGGTAACACTAAATTGCATCCCAAGAACTTAAGCTCCCCTGGAGTGACTCACACAGTGGTGGACCTTAGAGTTCACCTAGGGTGAAGGTTTGGGCTGTATGAGGTCAGGTTCTCTCCGTGAAGCAGGACAAACAAAAACTTATAATACCAGGCTCCTTGCTGTAATTTCCAAAAGTAGACAGCCACTGGTTTTTCGCTCCCCCCCAAATCTTTCCTGGAAAGAAAGTATAGGAATTATCCCCGGAGGCTACTGGAAGATGGAGAGTTTCTGGGTAAGTAGATTTTTTTTTTTCCTTCCATCCCCAGGAGGATTCATGGTTGGCTGAGTAGTAAATTCACTCTCAGTGTTTCAGCTCACAAATAAAGAAGTAATACAAGGAGCTCGGCGTGTGCATTGGCTGAAATGGAAATGGACAATAAGCAACAGGAGTTGGTAAGAAAATACGTCCTGCTGGAGAAATGCGATTGCTATTTTGGAAAGAATTGCAAAATTGGAAGGTGCTGGGAAGTGTAGATGTCATGCACTTTAAATTGAGGTCAATGTCCGATATAACCGCTTATGAAATGAGATTTGCAAAAACAAACAGTTGATTTAGATTACAGTGTGGCTCTGAGCCTGAGAGGGAGCGTGAGGATTTCCGAGGTCGAGGAGGGAGGTCTGCACACATGTCTGCAGAACACCTAGGATTATTATTGCTGTAGCGCAGTGAGCTTCATTCCTGTGTTTGGACTTGGATGAAAATTGCTCGCGTAGCCATCGCTTCCCTAATGTGAGATACTTAGTGTGGTAGAGAGAAAACCCTCAGTGCGTTTTTGTTTCCTGTGATATATGCACTGGATTTTCTTCGTGATTTCCAAACTGAACACTAAATAAAACAATAGTTTCCTATTTTTTCCCCTTTTCCATTAAGATTCCTTTCCTGCACACACGCTCATGCATATAATGTCTTTAGAGAGCTTATGTGATCTTAGGGCAGCCATAACCAGTCCGGCCTCAGTTTCCATATTTGGGAAACGAAGGATTTGGCAGCTTCACAAAGTATTAATTCTTCTACTTGACTCCTTTCTGCTTGAATCCAAATCCATTTTCGTTTGCTTACTTCATTTTAAGATGAAGTCAGACTGAAAAATGGGTGTTTGGGCTTCCCTGGGATTGTCCCAATTTGGTTAGGAGCTGGAATCCGGTGAAAGGGCATAGATTCTTATATTGAGTGAGAAATATCAGAGAATAGTCAACCCACAGCCAGTAGCCAGTGAGCCAACATTAGGGAAATGTAAATAGGGCCTCACAGGCTAGACAACCGAGGGAAGTACACGAGGAGGTGTCTACCGCTTACTGGCTCCATGACCTTGGACAACTTGCTCCTTGTCTTTAGGTTTTTGTTTTTTTTTTTTTTAATTTGTAAAATGGAATTTTCCATCCTCTCCATGAGAGTTTTCTAGAAAGACTTAAGAGCCTGAGTCTATAAAAGAAAGAAGAGGCAACACTCACAGTTATCTCGGATCAAGAGAAAGGGTAAGAGATCATGAGAAGATTGGTCATGGAAGACGAGGCTGCTCAGAGGAATTCTGCGTCTTGGAATCCCATGGATTTACTTCACCAAGTTGCTCGCCCCCCACCCCCGCCCCCGCCCCCGGCCAGATGGCTGATGTGGGGGGGGCCAGTGTCATCATGACGGGCTACAGCAGTCCCTCTGGACTTGGGTATGGACTTTCCCAAAACTACCACCCATCTCCTTACCTATTTCGGTCCGCCCAGAATGCCCTCACAAAATGCTAGATTGGGTGATTTAACCAATAGGAATTTATTTTAGCACAGTTCTGGAGGCCCGAAGTCCAAAATCCAAGCGCCAGCAGGATTGGCTGCTGGGGAAGCTGTTCTCTCTGGGTTCTAGGTGGTACCTGCCCCCGTGTCGTCTCCTGGCCTTTTCTCTGTGTGCGCACACGGAGAGGGTTCTCTGGTGTCTCTTCTTCTTATAAGGCTACCATTTCTATCAGGTTAGGGCCCCACCCTTATGACCTCATTTAACCTTAATACCTCCCTCAAAGCTTTATCTCCAGATATGGCCACATCGAAGGTTGGGATTCAACCTAAGACTTTGGTGCGGGGCATGTCTATTCAGGCTCCTTGGTACCTGTGGGCTCCATGGGATCATTTCTTAAACTAAATTTAGTTTAAGAAACAAATATTATAGAACAAAGCAGACACCGTCCCAAGAAATCCTTCAAAGATACGCTTGGCTGATTTTTGAGGTTGTCACCATGGCATCTGTCACGAAACCTACCACGCACTTCTCTAATTGTTCATTTACTTTCTCTTCTCCCCACTGTATCCTGAGATCATAGAGGATAGGAGCTCTGTCCAATTCCTGTCTGTGCCCTAGGACTATTATGCTGCCCGTTAGATTATAGGTTCTTAGTATATTGAGTGGAGGGAGGTATGTAATTGAAAGACAGGGATTTAACTCAACTTTTGTATTTTTCCGCCAATTAAATATTTCTTTTCCTAGCAGCTTACGCCAGGGCCTGGTGTCCTTTCGCTGGTCAAAACATTTTTGGAATGCCCATAGAGTGTGAAGATCTCTCTAATAGACGAGATGAATTTACAGAGAGGAAAGACCCAGCTCTTGATGTTAAGCCTTGAATCCCGTAGAAGAGACCCACTAGGAAACAACAACAAAAAATTATAGTGCAGGGTGAGAGACCCGCTGGGCTACGAGGAAGCACAGAGGTTTCAGAGCCCGGAGGAGGCCCAGCTGTCCCCGTGCACTCTTCCCTCACACACACCAGCGTCTTTCCCACCCCAAGGCCTCCACACAGGTTCTTCCTCTGCCCAGAACATGCTTTTTCTGCTGACCACATGGTTGGGCTCCTGCTAACTCTTCATGTTTCAGCTTGACTGTCACCTCCAAAGGAAGACATCCTGGACATTCCAACTTTCAGGTCAGCCTCCCTATTATTCTTTTTCACGTTACCTTCGTTTGCCTTATAACATCTCCGAAATTGCACACGGGAATTTGCGCATTTGCTGGCGTAATGTCTTTCTTCGCCATCGGACTGTGCACTCTCTGAAGGGAGCCTCTGCATCTTTCTCGGTCAACACTGTTGGAAGCAGACGCATCGCTCCCGGCAATAACCTCACAGCTCAGTAAACATCAGCTGGTTGAGTAAACGCAAGTACGAGTGAGCAGAGGATGTCCGGCCCCCAGGGAACCAGTGAGGCGAGGGCACAAGAATAGCAAACAAGTAGTGTTTGTTTAAGATTATTCCAGGATTCAAGTGCTTAGATCCGCCTCTCTGCGCGTTTGTTGTAAGCAACATTTTTGCAGATGAGAAAAATCTGAAACACAGAGCTAAGTCCCTCGTACGGAGATAAACAAGCAAAAAGCAATACATGGTGGAATGAGAGTCTCGGGGTCAAGTTTATCTTGACCCTGAATCCTCTACTTTTCCACGGATTACGACAGTATCTCAAGCTCTACAGGAATTACTGTTCTCATCCACTCATTTCCTTCTGGGGAGGCACATTCTTCATTACTCCAAAATGTCCTGTAAACACAACGTGTCCAGGATTCCGAGAGATGGATAAAGGAATTTCTGTCGTTTCCTTATAAGTCCTACAGACTTTCAAATTTCTGCCTCTGGAATCTCTCCTCTTGTTTTAAAGGTCATGATGTTTTGTTTTACACTGCTTTGGCCCTCGTTGTCATACTGGGAAGGAATATTAAATTTAGGAGCGCATCCTGCATCTCCGTGCACTTTGCATATTCTGCAGCAATTGCTTTGTTCACTGTTAATTCTTTGCTTCACCAGAGTTAATTCTTTTATTAACAACCTCGGGTTTTCAATACTCTGTCTTGCCAACATCTCCTAATTTCTTCTTCCAGTTCCCTTTATGTATTATTGAATTCTCTAAGTGAATTATTTAACTCTGCATAGCATTTCAGGATGTGATTTGCATGAAACATGTTGTACAAACTAAAAGCATATCATATTAAAACGTCTATAATTGCTTGAAGAAAATGTCCCCAGGGAATGCATTGTGCTGTGTATAATGGCTGAGGGGAAGTTTTGAGCTCTAATATGACAGCAGCATGAGGCAAACAAACAAGAGTGACATCGTTACATGGGAAGATTTGATTGCACTCAAGTAGATAAAATGTGCTTATGTGCCAACGAGGCTCTTTTTGTTTGTTTTAAATTTTCTTTTCTCTCTGACTTTAAAGGTAACGGAAAGAACAAAAGGGAGATTTCCCCCCCCCCCCGACTAATCCCTACAACAATTTTGTAGAGTGAGTATTACAGTCTCCATCTCCATCTTAGAGATGAGTCAACGATTTATCTGGGGCAGATGAAGGTGTTAGTTGATCTTTCTTCCAAATTTCCAGTTTCTGACCTTTGTCTCGATTCCTTTTTCTTTAGAGTATATGGCCGGGGAGACCGTGTAGCTGAGTGGACTGCCCGTGAGGACCCTTGTCACAGAGCCGAGCAAGGAACGAGGGAGGGGGTTCAAGGGAACAGATATGTTGGCGAGACACAGAGTATTTTCTTCTAGAACATTTTTCTAGAACTTGAGCCTGGAAGTCGGGGCCTTCCACATATACCATCTCTGAAGTGGTAGCGGCTCTGGTTGTTGCCCAAGTGCTTATATTCAAACTTTGTTTGCTTGACTATAAAAGCCCTAAATAATCTAGACCCGCCTATGACCCCAACCTAATTCCCATTGTTTTCTCATTTTTCTCTAGTTGAAGGACTTTCATTAACTTCAAAACACTCTTCCTTCAAGCCCATTTACATGGATTTCTAGATAGTGAATAAGTTAGTATATTTGTCTCACCTCGTTTTCTCAGAAGGAGGAGGGATGGGGAGAATAAGAAGATCTCATCCCAAAACTATTCTAGAGGGACAGAGAGGCCACATAGATGGCAAATGTTGATTATCTCTGTTTAGTCCGCTCAGGCTACTATAACAAAAATACTAAAACTGGTGACAACAACAGAATGGTATTTCTCATAGTTCTAGAGGTTGAAACTCCAAATGAAGACGGCAGCAGATAGGGTGTCTGCTGAGGGCCCGCTTCCTGGTTCTTAGCCGCCTTCCTCCCCTTCCTCCTCCCCCCCCTCCTCCTCCTCTTCCTCCTCTACCTCCTGCTCGTCTTCTTCTTCTTTCTTCTTCTTCTTCTTCTTCTTCTTCTTCTTCTTCTTCTTCTTCTTCTTCTTCTTCTTCTTCTTCTTCTTCTTCTTCTTCTTCTTCTTCTTCTTCTTCTTCTTCTTCTTCTTCTTCTTCTTCTTCTTCTTCTTCTTCTTCTTCTTCTTCTTCTTCTTCTTCTTCTTCTTCTTCTTCTTCTTCTTCTTCTTCTTCTTCTTCTTCTTCTCTTCTTCTTCTTCTTCTTCTTCTCTTCTTCTTCTTCTTCTTCTTCTTCTTCTTCTTCTTCTTCTTCTTCTTCTTCTTCTTCTTCTTCTTCTTCTTCTTCTTCTTCTTCTTCTTCTTCTTCTTCTTCTTCTTCTTCTTCTTTCTTCTTCTTGTTCTTCTTCTTCTTCTTCTTCTTCTTCTTCTTCTTCTTCTTCTTTTCTTCTTTCTTCTTCTTCTTCTTCTTCTTCTTCTTCTTCTTCTTCTTCTTCTTCTTGTTCTTCTTCTTCTTTCTTCTTCTTCTTCTTCTTCTTCTTCTTCTTCTTCTTCGGATATTTTATTATTTACTCCTGAGAGACACACAGAGAGAAGCAGAGACACAGGCAGAGGGAGAAGCAGGCTCCCTGCAAGGAACTCAATGTGGGATTCGATCCCAGGACCCCAGGATCATGCCCTGGGCCTAAGGCAGGTGCTCAAGCACTGAGCCACCCAGGTGTCCTAGATGGCCATCTTCTTGCTGTACCCTCAACCTGGCAGAAGGAGAAGCAAAGTTTCTTGTGACTCCTATAAGGGCACTAATCCCATTCCTGATGGCTCTACTTTCATGACCTCATCTAATTTAATTATTTTCTATAGCCACATGTCCTAATATCATCCCATTGGAGAATAGGGTTTCAACATATTTTTTGTGTGTTTAATATATATATATATATATATATATATATATATATATTATAAATTGAAGTTTTATTTGCCAATATATAGTATAACACCCAGTGCTCATCCCTTATGAATTTTAGGGGAACACAAACATTCAGTCTGTAACAATGTTTAATTATTTCTAGGCAACAGAATACATCTTAGCTAATAGAATAAGTGCCCTTCCATTGATATGGGTTTGGACTGTGCTGGCTCAGAGGAAAATATATGGTTCTCTTAACAGAATTTGCTCATCTCAGGGGAAATATGGTCAGTAGGTTCTGCAGGGCCTACATTCAAACCAGTTCACTCAGTTAGAGCATGTTTCTTCTCCAGGATTGGGACACGACGTACCCAGGCTCAGGCTGTGGTAATATTTGAATCTGCAAACCAGGAGGAGTCAAGGGATGAGAGCTCCTCCTGTGGGGAGAAAAAGCTAAATGTTTGGGAGAGGAGCTTCCCTGATCTGAGAAACTTGAGCTGAGAGATAGTTGCACATAGTTGACTGGTGATGGTGAGGTTGGGAGCGTGATACTGAGCATGAAGGCTGGGTGCAAGGGGAATCCATGTGGGGCAAACCTGTAAAGGCGTATGTGAGGTAGATCCTAACCCCAATGCGCACCCACGCGTGTGCACACACACACACACACACACAGATTTGTTTAGTCCTCTGTGAATCTGTATCACAAATAATTTGCATATATGCATTCTACATGAGAGTGTTTGTTCTGATGGAGGCAGAAGGCTCTGAATGGCTTGTGGTGGGTCAAGTATGAACCCAATATCAAGAAATATAACGACCTGGGCAGCAAAGAGAAGATTCCAGGCCGTATAGAGAGCAAACTTGATTTTTATTTTTATTAAAGATTTTATTTATTTACCCATGAGAAACACACAGAGAGAGGCAGAGAGACACATGCAGAGGAATAAGCAGGCTCCTTGCAGGGAGCCCGATGTGGGGACTCGATCCCAGGACCCCGGGGTCACGCCCTCAGCCAAAGGCAGATGCTCAACCAGAGGCACCCAGGCACCCTGCAAAGTTGATTTTTAAATTGCTCTATGTAAGTTTAATATTTATAATCCCTAGCACCATCCTTTGTGTACTACCTTTATACATTCACATAGTTTTATCATCTTTATCTCTCATTATTATGATAAACAATACATGAAACCACTGAACCATTGATCACAAGGAATAACTTCTTCATGATTATGTCACTAGTTTGCGACCATTATCAGCCTGATTCAACCCATGTTCTCAAAAACAGTAACAGCTATCATTTATTAAATTCTTACTCTTTTCCAGATATCTCATAAGCACCTTTTTATAAAGTATTGAATTTATCATCACAGTTGCTGTGTAAGATTGATATGGATTTTAATCCTCCATTAGTAAAGATCAAGTGGCTTCTGAGCCAGGAAATAGTTGCACGGGGATTTAAGGGCTGGTAATGGTGTGTCCTACAGCCCGTAGTCTTAACCAGTCCACCTTGCTAGCACCCCTCATTAGTCAAATGGCATTTGGAAAATGAGAGCTATAAAAATACTTTACTTTATCAAGACAATATAGGTTGTAGGGAAAAACAAGCATATTGTGGTATATATAATGAATCTGAACATAATATATATTAAAGAAATACATGTGGTAAGGGAGTTCTGTTATTAATTTCCAGTTATTTCTTACTCAAGTACTGACCATTTTGACCCATCATGTCTAAGAAACCTGTCTATTTTGTGGCTTAAATTACCTTTCTCCTTTCCATTGGTTCTTTTTTTTTATTTTTTCTATTTTATTTATTTATTATTTATTTATTTATTTATTTATTTATTTTTTTTTAATTTTTTTTTTACTTTCCATTGGTTCTGATAAACTTTTTTTTAAAGTTTACTTCACAGTTTCTGTGCTATATGAATTATTTTGTGCTTTGGTAGTCTTTTATCACCAACAGAAAAAGTTCATTTGTTTATGCACCTGGCCAGGTTGTATTCTTTAAATAATATTTCTTTATTAGTTGATAGTAGTTTTCTAAAAAGGACTTTGCTTCCTAATAATGGGTCATGCATAATGCTGGTGGTTTGCCTGCATTATTGATTAAGGAATGCAGACATATGTTGTCATTCTGTCTCTCACCTGACTATTCTGGACCAATGTTCTATATGTTGATAGCAGTTATTTGTTTATTTATTGCCAGTGGTTATAGGAGAGAATCTTAAAAACTTAAAAAAAATGATACAAACATTGTCAATTTGTAGTCTCGGCTAACTATAGATTTTTACCATGAGTCAGCACCCTTGCATAGCCTATGCAATAAAATTTAATATTATATCACTCTCACAGAGTTGTCTCAAACTATGACAACTTATGGCATGTCCAGTATCATGTAGACTGTCATTCAACCTGTACGGTAGATCACTGTGTAATCACTGTGCCTCAATCCAGCTGGATTTCCGGGAAATAGTTCCTTAACCTCTTAAAACACCATTAACAGGTACAAGTAAGGTGTGACTTGCACTTAATTTGTTGTATGCTTTCTGCAGCAGAATAAGAGCTGTATAAATGTCCGATTCCCTTTACTAAGTTGAGGATACTCCCTTTTCTTCTTAGTTTGCTGAGAATTTTCATCATGAATGAATGATACATTTTGGGCAGTTTTTTTTTTTTTTCCCTGTACGATCTGGCATGATCATACGGTTTTTTCTTTAGACTATTAGTAAGGTGTACTAGCTGAGGTCCTATATGGTCTACTTTCCAGCTAATATTCTATATTATCCTCTAGTGTTCTCTTTTTCTCCTTCTCTGGTCTAGACACATTACCTTCTTTCCATTTCTTGGACACGTCATGCCTTTGGACCTTTGCACTACCTGCTGATCTAGCCTTTTCCCAAGATGGTTGGGAAATATCTGGTTAATATCTTTATTTCCCTGAAGTTTTTGCTCAGTTTTTACCTTCTTAGTGAGTCATACCTTGGCCATTCTAGTCAATGACGTAACCTGAACCTGGCACCTTCTGAACCCCCTCAGTCTGAATCATTTTTTATGTAACATTTACCACCTAATGTATTATATACTTACTTTTTGTTTTGTTTATTATTTTTCTGTTCTTCCATTCTATTTCTTCCTCTCTGTCTCCATAGTCCCCTCCCCTACAAAAAAATGTAAGCTCCATGAAAGCAAAAACTTTTCTTTTTTCTTTTCTTTTCTTTTCTTTTCTTTTCTTTTTTCTTTCTTTTCTTTTTTTTCCTTTCTTTTCTTTTTTCTTTTCTTTCTTTTCTTTTCTTTTCTTTTCTTTTCTTTTCTTTTCTTTTTCTTTTCTTTTCTTTTCTTTTCTTTTCTTTTCTTTTCTTTCTTTCTTTCTTTTTTTTTTTTACATATTCCCAGTGTCTAGAACTGGCTCTAGGTGGGTACCATATCCACATTATTTCAATGAATGACTGATTCGCAGAATGAATACTTAAATGGATTCAGCTTTCGTCTTTGTTAGCTCATTCTCACCTCCTATAAGTAGGGTTCCTCATGTGAGGTATGGTCATAGGGAGCATCATCCTTACATCATATTACCTTAGGGAATCCAGATGAAAGACAGATGCACAAGCTATAGGTGAGAGATTCAGAAAAGGCCTGTGAGAATTGTGATGGGCCAAACATGGCTAGTGGTTCTAAACTTGTTCTCAGGAGTTGTATGAGGAAAGGTCTCTCCCCAGAATCAGAACCATGTTGATCTAGAATGAGGGTAAGACCAAGTCATTTATTCAGAGGAAGTAACGTGCTTTACTAGAAGAAAGAGGTAAGGAGATGTTGGGCAAGCAAAATCCACAGCTGTCCCTATTTTGATGTGACACTTCTACAACATACTTCTTTTTTTGAGTAAAGAGCCAAAGTGACCAGATATTATGAGTTCACTTTAAATCATCTTGAAATAGGAGTTACTAAAAAAGCTGGCACAAGCTAACTCTTCCAATTTACTTTCTTAACCATCGAAAATTCAGAAAATTTTGTTTACATTGTTCTTTGCTCTTAAATCTTTTCAACTAACCACATTGTTAGTTCTTTCTGAATACACACAAAGAGGGCTCTTGGGTAGCCACAAAGCGTTTGTTTATTTTAAAGAAAATTGCTGTAGTCAGCAAAGATAACTTTTCCATATTGGCAAAGCTCTCCACAACTTATAGCAATTATGGAAAGATACAGAGTTGAGAAAGGATACCACAAATGAAAACAAACACGACATTTCATAATGGATAGATATAGTAATGTTGAGGAAACACTTAAAAAAGGAAACTTATTGAAAATATGAAGTTTCCCATAGTATTTTACATTTGCCTATGTCTGAGAAGTAAAGTGCTGTAGAGTGAAACAAAATATCAATGACATTATATTATTTAACATTTAATATATAAATATTTATTTAACACAAATAAATTTTATTTTATTTAAAATAAAATAAATATTTTATTTAACATTATGTAATATTTAATATATTATTTTAAACTCCTCATCATAACACTAATAGATAGGAATTATTTTATTTTATAGACAAAGAAATCAAATTCTCAATACTTCAAGTAATTTATTTAATATCAACCATGAAGATGTGTGGAATCAGACTACACTGGTGTATCTGGTTCTAAACATCAATTTTCTATATTAGAACTATTCTCCTAAGAGACTTGAGTCTATTTTCTTCTAATTCATAATATCATACAATTTACTAAATTGTTATAAGTAAGAGTGATGCTGCAAGGCTGAGCCAGGACCATCAGGATCAAAAGCTCTGAGCATTATTTTTGTGCAAATCCAAGGTTCAAACATTGAAATAAACGTGACTTCACACTCTGCTTTTGCCTGTTATTAACACAGGCCCATGGTTCAGAATAAAGTCAGTTAGTGAAATACAGGCATGAAAATGAATATTTAAGCCTATCTTTATTATTTGAAAGTTGATCCCTATAGCAAGAATGGTTAATTACAACTCAAGAAAGTATTCCAGACAAAAAGCATTTTATTGACTATACCATAACTGTAACATCATGTAGTAAATATAAGAACTTCTATTATACCGTCATTTGTAGGTAGCAAAGGTTTCAAGTAATTAAATACTCAGTTTATTTTTATAGCAATGAAATGCTCAAGAAGAATGTTATGAAACCATGAAACTCAGTAAAGGGAAACAAGCAGCCTATTATTTTTGAAGAGTGGATACATATGTTTAACTAGGGGAACTATTCCTATGATATCTCAGTATATTGTGACATCTATTAATACTTTCACCTCTGGTAGTAAACAGCATTGGAATTCCAGCTGGACACGTCATAAGAGGTCCCGTTGGCTGATACTTCTTCTATTTACTTGTTGGGTGAACTTGGGCCAGTCACTTAACTTCTCTGAGTCACTGAGCCTTCATTTGTTAAATACGGATGCTCTTATCACAAATACTTTATTAGAATAGAGTAAGACACACACACACACACACACACACACACACACACACACACAGAAATACACAGTAAATTATAAAGACCAAAGCACACAAAAGGAATTGTTCTTGATGATGAGTCACTCTAAAATTTTTTCTACAGTTTTGTCACCGTTGCCATTGACCAAAAGTTCTCATAACCAAAACTTGTCCTACTACACAGAAAACCAGGGTGGGAGCTGCGATGGGGGAGGGGTGTTATTTGTACAATATCTTTGAAATGTTTTTGCTAGTTAACACTTGAACGCTTATCTTTCTAGATGCAGCGGTTAATGAAAACATTATTTGTCTCTGTATGTGAGTGAGTGTATTTTAAGGAAAGGGTTGAAAGTAAGAAACGTGTAGCTGCAGCATCGGGAATTTTACTGCAAAATTACTAACCAGAAAATGTGCAACAGTAATTTTTTTTTTTTTGATTGTCTCTTAAAAAAATTTATTTTTTCTTCTTGCCTGAATGTACAAAGGCAAAAAGAGTACAGTTTGTATACATATATATTTTACATGTATATATAATATAAAACAAGGAGGTAATTTGTTTTTTAGGTAAACTTTGAGCAGTATATACAGTATTTATTTAAAGAAATAGTTAGGGGATCCCTGGGTGGCGCAGCGGTTTGGCGCCTGCCTTTGGCCCAGGGCGCGATCCTGGAGACCCGGGATCGAATCCCACGTCGGGCTCCCGGTGCATGGAGCCTGCTTCTCCCTCTGCCTGTGTCTCTGCCTCTCTCTCTATCTCTCTGTGACTATCATAAATAAAAAAAAAAAAAAAAAAAAAAAAAAAAAAAAAAAATAAAGAAATAGTTACCATGGTATCCTTGCAGAAAAACACAGCAGTACCTGAAAATAAAAATAGCTATTTAAAAAAAATAGCTATTTTAATATTGTTTTTTTTTAACTGGAAAATATGCATATATAGAAAGAGCACTTGGGGTTAATATTATAAAAACGTGATCATGTGAGCCTTAGAACGTATATTCTAATTGGGAGACTTTTTCAGGAAAAAAATTAGTTAAATGCAAGTTTGTTTATAAACTATCACTTTTGTTTATATAGCTAGGTAATTACATTTATGTAAATTAAGATGAGATAACCTTTTTGGAGGAAATCACATGTCCCTTGATAAACTGCCTGCATTTATCTTTATTTCTCCGCTTTCCCTGTAGGCTCTGTGGCCTCTACCATGACACATTAATTACGTTTCTCAGAATGTGAATTCCTGCAACAGGCAAAGTTCTTTCAAGATTTTTGTTTCATACAATGACTTCATTTGACTTACGTAAGTCAGCACCTACATCCCACAACACCACTCCTTGGCGTGCTCTGCTCCAGCTTCTAAAATTTAGCCAAAAAGTCTTCATGTTTTGAACTTTCCTCTGCTACTCGGTAGAAGAGGAGCTTCTTTGAGTCTTTGTAATCATTTTCTTCTGTGATAAGGCGGTGGAAGTCCTAACATGAGCTCCTTAGGAAAAGGTTTCACAAAGAACAGTTTTAATAGATTCAGGATTATTTATTCATTCATTCTTTATTTCAACAGATATTTATAGAGCGTTTGGCAATATGTCAGGCAGGCAACCGTCAATAAAAATTCATAGTCCTTGCCTTCATCAAACTTAGGTGGAACCACTTTGCCTAGGGCAGGCAGGCATTTATCAAACATTCTTTGAATCAAGTTTATTTTTACAACCACGGTAAAGTCTATGAGGGTAATGGCACAATGCTAGGGTACCTCTAGGGAGATTTTGCCAAATCCAGCAGGTCAGGGGTGGCATTCCTAGGGAGAGACCTTGAGATGAGCCATAGAACCAGTCTAGGGCTAATATGACTAAACGTAGCAAAGGGGGAACTTTGTGGGATGTGAACTGAGAGAGGTAAGAACCATACTTATCTGGAGTTCTGTGTTCCAAGAGAAATAGAAAATTTCTAGAGACTTTTTACTTATTTATTTATTTGAGGGGGTTGGGGACAGGATGCATACAGAGGGAGGGAGAGAGAATACCAAGCAGATTCCCTGTTGAACGCAGAGCCCAACCCTTGGCCCGGATCTCCTGACCCCAAGATCATGACTTGAGCCGAAATCATGAGTCGGAGGCTTAACTGTCTGAACACCCCAGGCACCCTGAAAATTGCTAGCAGCTTGAAAAGGCAGGTGGCAACGTTAGCAAAGAACAAGATTCTATCAGTCAACTGGCAAAGGCGGTGTGGTGCCCAGGTGAGGGGTGATGGTGATTTGGCTTAGATAGAGAATAAGCCAGAGTCCAGAGAACTGTAGCAGGTGACACTGATGAGAGTCTTTGATGGATGGAGAGGTTGGGGGTTGAGGGAGTGCCAGGTGTCAAGGATGCTGTCCACATTTCTGGCTCGAGTTCCTCCAGCTGCCAGTCTTATCCTGGGAGCTCCTGGAGGCAGGAGGTGCCTCTGATTCAGCCTCGTGGCTCCTTCAAGGCCTTGCTCTTAGCACCTGGAACACCATCTTGAGTGTTTGCTTATTTTTTAGTGTATGCAGTTACTATGTTCTTGACACCCTTTCTAGTTCTAGGGTTTGGTTTTTTTGTTATTGTTTTGTTTTGTTTTTGTGTTTTGGATTTTTAAAAATTAAAAGTAAGGCAAGATTCCTCCCCTTGAGATACTTACGACGGCTCGATTGGGGCCGGAACTACTGTGTATGGTGTCTCACTCTCTCACAGCGTAGCACTCCAGGTATGATCGAAGAGGGTACGTTGGGGTCACAAAGAAATAGATGTACTGTAAATAGAAAAATGTGAGAAGGAAACATATCATGGGAGTCATGAAATTTACGTATGGCCTTAAGAGAGGAGTATGATTTTTGAAAGGTAGCTGTGGGCATTCTAACAGGAAAACATCTAAAACAATGTGTGCGTGTGAGAATGTGGAGTAGAGGCACACGCCAATGAACAGCCTGGTTCCGTGACACAAAGTGTTTGAGACAGAAATAAAAGGAGAGCACTGGAGAGGTCTCTTTGGATTTTGATGGATGATTGGAGGATTATTTGCTTAATTTAATACCTAGAAAGTTCTAGGAGTTAGATACAATGATTAGTAAGAATTGGAATGGGAGAGAGACACAGGACACTGGAAGATAGTAGGCAACTCAGGAAAATATTTACTTGGTGTATGGTCAGCACGGTTTATGGTTGAATTTGAAGCATTAAGGGCTGGGGGACCCCCGGGTGGCCCAGCGGTTGAGCATCTGCCTTCAGCTCAAGGTCTGATCCCTGGGGCCCGGGATCGAGTCCCCCATCGGGCTCCCTGCATGGAGCCTGCTTCTCCCTCTGCCTGTGACCCTGCCTCTCTCCGTCTCTGTGTCTCTCATGAATAGATAAATAAAGTCTTTGAAAAAAAATTGAAACATAAGGGTCAGAAAGGAAGAAAGATTGACATACTAGTAAAAACGATGCTAGATTCTATAACAAATAGACCCCAAATCACCAAAGTTTGATAAAACTGAGCTTTACTTCTCACCCGACTTTCTAAGCAGATGTTCCCAGCAGGTGAGCGTCTTTTCTCCACGCGATGATGTAGGGACCCCACATGCACCACCTTCGGGTTCTTCCGTGCTCTAAGGCCGCGGAGACCTTTCATCCAGCTGGCAGAAAGGGAAACAGAGTGTGTAGACGGGAGGGATGCTTCCTAAGAGCTCAGCCTGAAAATTACACATACGGCACGGCCTCGGCTCCCTCGTGTGTCTCTCCCGGAGCCCAGTCAGAACGCCAGGAAGGCAGGGAAATACACCTGAGGCACGTGTCCGGCCAAAGAAGGGGAGGACGGGTTTTAGGACGCGGCTAGCTCCCTCTTTCACAGACGACGTCGAGGATCCTAACATGGGACTGGGTGTCACCAACTCATATAAGCAATACACAGCACGACAAGTCACGCCAGACACGTTTAACGTGCAGGTTTGCCGGCCATTCTACCAGAAGTTTCTGGCAGAAATTGGATGTGTGGGCTTGAAATTTGGAGAAAATCTTTGATTTGCTTTTTGAATATGGGGGGAGAATTTACAGGCTAAGCTGACTCTTGTAGAATGTTTTCTTCAATCAGTAGAAATATTTTGGTGCTAGGAATAAAATGGTGGATGAAAGAGATAAGATCCTGGGTGGCTCGGCGGGTTGGCGCCTGCCTTTGGCCCAGGGCATGATCCTGGAGTCCTGGGATCGAGTCCACGTCGGGCTTCCTGCATGGAGCCTGCTTCTCCTCTATGTCTCTGCCTCTCTCTTGCTCTCTCTCTCTATGTCTATCATAAATAAATAAATAAATAAATAAATAAATAAATCTTAAAAAAAAGAGAGAGAGAAAAGGAATTAGGAACTTGAGAAGAGGGCAGATCAGATGACCATTGTCACAGAAGCTCTGTGGTGACAGGTGTGCCCTGCATCTGCTCTGGTCAGCGCATTCACTGCCAGCCACATGGGCCCGCTGAATGCTTGAAATGTGGCCAATGTGACTAAGGAACCATGTTTTTATCTATTGTAATTAAATTTAATTCTTTTTAAAAAATATTTTATTTATTCCTGAGAGACAGAGAGAGAGAGAGAGAGAGACGCAGAGACCCAGGCAGAGGGAGAAGCAGGCTCCCCGCAGGGAGCCCGATGCGGGACCTCTGGGGTCACAACCTGAGCCGAAGGCGCACGCTCAACCGCTGAGCCACCCAGGTGTCCCTAAATTTAATTCTAAATAGATCGAAACTCGTCATGGACAAAAGCGATGTTCTGACTCCTTTGCACAATCACAATCAATGGCAACGATGACCCGAACCTCTGTGGAGCCCTGAGCCCTGCCCAGCACTAGTCAAAGCGCTTTGCACGCATTAACCAACCTCTCCCCTATGCCAACCTGTTAGGGTCGTCCTGTTGTCGTAATTACCATTTCTCATGATGAGGAAACTCGGTTGCAGAGTTGTGAGCCACATCCCTGCTCTCAGAAGACACACAGGCCCATGCGACAAACGGACGAGCAGATGGCCCCGTTGCCGGTGGTGAGCGCGGGAAGCAAGCGGGGGGCACCTGCAGGGAGCCGGGAGGCAAAGGCTGGGATCCGCCCGGAGAGGGAGAGCAAGTCGGGCTGCGGGGCCCGCGTGGAGCTGGTGGGACAGGCACCCCCACGCCCGCCAGTGCACGGCCTGCCCCCCTGTCCCGGAACCCGAGGACGTCCAGGCTACCCCATCCCCACACGGCAGGAGCCCACCCCTCTTTTGACTTTAGTCCCACCTCGGATTCCAGCACGGGGAGCCCTGGCGACATGGAAATGTCCAAACTGAGGAAGCCTGTCGCCTGCCCTGTCCTGGCTTCCCGCGCTCTGCTTCTCCGGGTGCCCACAGAGGTGGCCCCGGGCCGCCTGCCCTTTCCCCAGGACGGAGCAGGGCAGCCTGCCTGCAGCTGAGCTCAGCCCATTTCCATGCATCATTAGGGCTGGATAATGATTAGCTAAATTGTTCCTTCTCTAAGCCTAATGAGCTGTGAGGTGATACATTTCGGTGCAGTCTAAGAGATACAAAGTAGATGGAGTTTTTGTCCAGAAAATCTTCCTCCAGAAACCACCGACCTGGCTCTCCCTTGGTCATCCTGGAGAAATGTGGCCCACGTGCAACCCGAATCATTTACGAGCCGGTATCAGCCGTGGGACAATAACAAGGGGTTTTTCCTAGTGTTGCCTGCGTACATGTGCACATGTGGGTATGTTCATCTCTGTGGAACTGTGACAATGGAGGCTCCCAGGGGTCTCTCAATCGGGCAGCAATAAATATTCTTCTTTTTCTGTTGTTCTTTTCACTGTCCTTTTTTTTTTTTTAAAAAAATTATTTGCTTATTTGAGAGAGATTGAACAAGTGGGGGCAGGGAGGCAGGGGGAGAAGCAGACTCCCCACTGAGCAGGGAGCCTGACGTGGGGCTCGATCCCAGGGCCTCGGGATCATGACCTGAGCCAAAGGCAGACGCTTCACCGACTGAGCCACCCAGACACCCTCTCACCTTCCCTTTCGAATTCGAATGTGTTTATGACTTTGCGGGTATGTTTGCATAGATTTGTTTGATCTCAGTGTATGGAACATAGTTCTGGAAGTGACGACACCATCCGATCCTTGAATGAGGAGACTGTTTAGAGGAGTTGTCCGTGCGTCGTCACGAGTGGCTTTGCATCTTTAAATCTGCCTAAGTGGAATTTGGGGTCCTCTAAGGAAAGCTACAAGTAGATTTACTGATGTCATGTTGGGGACTCTGTGTGTGGTAGGGCAGGCTCAGCCGTGGGAGCGTCAATGGCTTGACAAAACGGAAGCTTCTCTCTTCCTCGCGTAACTGTCCTGGAAGATAGTTTAGGTTTCTGCCACATTTTGGATATGTGAAATATTGTTCACATCCAACTGACATCCATTCCACTTTTTAAAGACAAAAATCTAACTTTCTTTTCTCATATGTTCAAAATGTATATTTATCGACTCTGATTCCTCTGGCTTCTATTATGTATATGGTACATATATGTATAATATAATAACATATATAATATAATAACATATATATAATATATAATATAATATAACATAATTATATATAAATAATACATAATACAATATAATATATATTATATATTCTATTCTCTCTATATACATATTATATGTATATATATATATATATATATTTTCCATTTATCTGCCCTTGAAATGCTCTGAGTCCTCCAGTTCACCCCAGGTTCCAAACACTCACTCCACACAGAAGTAGATCAATCTTTGTAATGTTTAACCCAATTTTTTCCCTTCTTTAATATTCTTGGTACCACTGCCTTTCAGACCTTGAGTCCATCTTAACTAAGATTTTGCTGTCAGCCTCCCAGGGAGACTTTCGGCCTCCTGTCTTTGTCTCTTCAAATCCTTCCCACACACTGCTTCTAGGTTCTATCTGGACAACTCTCAACCTCCCCAAATCCCTAGCTCAAAATTTATGATGATTCAAACTATAATTTTGAATTACGTCTGCTTCACCCCAGGAATCACGGTGCTTCTCAATCTGTCTTCCGTGGACTGTCCTGAAATGCAGAGAACACACTGTGATTCAGTCATTTCCCACAATCTACTTTTCTGTTGCTACTATGCCAAATTGCCCCAAGTTCAGTAGTGTAAGATTAGACAGATTTATTCTCTTACTGTTCTGGAGATCAACACTTCAAATGGCTCTCACTGGGCTGACATCAACGTGTCGTCCTGTCTGTTTCTTTCTAGAGGCTGAAGGAGAGAATCCATTTTTCTGCCTTTCCAGGTAGACTATGTGCCCATATTCCTTGGCTTATGGTCTCCTTCCCTCATCTTCAAAACCCGCGATTGCATCACTCCGGCTGTGGTTCCTTTGTCCTCTCTTCCTCTCTCTCTTGTGATTACATTGAGACCACCCACGTAGTCCAGGATAATGTCCCTACGTGAAAGATAGGTGCTGGGCTACATGGGTTCCATCCACAACCTTAATTCCCTTTGCAATGGCACCTGACATGCTCACATGTTTGGCTATTAGGACATAGACATCTTTCAAAGGGGGCATTATTCCGCTGGCAATACCACATTTTCGTCTCTTTTGACTCCTGCTTATTTTTTTCCCCTTCTTTTATCCCTTTTCCCACCTCAGAGTATTCTCTCTAAGCTCCTTCACCCTTTGAAGCCCTACTCATCATTTATTCTCAAAGTTCATCCCTTACTCAGCTTCCTCAGATTCGACTCATTGGAAGAAGATGCAGCCATTCTATCTATTTTGTCACATTAAAATACATTGCCTGATTTACTTAGAGTTTGAACAAACAAACAAAAAAAAGTGACTGCATTTCGAGTTATCTCTGTGGGTTGATTGCCGTTGTCTTGGAGGGAAGGCACTATGCTTTGTTCATTTTTTAGTGGCCTTTGTAGACTTTCAGAATGTTCTTACATGTAGTAACCACACATGTAATTTTTGTTGCATTAAATAGAATTTACTCATTAACCACCAGCAACCAAGGGGCACAGTAGCATAAGTAATCCTTTAAGAGCGGGCAACCCACAACTAACTTGCATATGTTTTAGGAATGCTTCTTATGTGGCTTTTCCAAGAGACGTCTAGTTAAATTTTCCTCCTTATACTGATTTTATTTCATATAGTTTCTCTCCTGTATGGACTCACGAGTAAACATGAAGAGATCACCTTTGACAGCATGCTTACCCACACTGATCACATTTATTGGCCTTCTCCCTGAAATGGATTCTCCGGAGAAATAAGATTTAGACATTTGTCTGAAGATTTTCTCACAACGGAAAAGCTTATAGAGTTTCCCCCTGTGTAAGTTCTCTGATGAATGACAAAGTTGATTTCCAAACTCATTTTTTCTATAAGTATCCAGAGTATAGATTTTCTTCCCATGAGGACCCCTTGGTTGGCCTTTTGGCAAACTAGCTTTCTCAGCCTTTTACCCTGATGTGGATTTTGTCTTAAGCTTTGATCAAATGTTGATTTAGGAGCTTACTTAAATCTCATTTTCAGGCACAGTCTTTAATTATTTTCTTTACTTGAGGGCTTTCCTGTAAATACTAGGTTACCTATATCTTCCAGATTTTGAGGATACACATCATTAACTTTTTTTTACTGAAGTTTTATTGAAACTCTTCTTAAAGAAGGGCTCTTTAATTCAAAACTAAACCTCACATTGACATAGTATGTCCTTAGACCATTTTATGAGGCCAGTTGCTTCTTCTTGTTTTGCTGGGATGATGACTGTGGAAGACATGGCCAAAGCGGGGCCACTTGGGCTACACAGCTGGTTCTTCAACTTGAGCTTGCATCACATGCCTCAGAATCACCTGGACAACTTGTCAAACCAGAGAGTATGGGGGGACTTCACTCCCCAGGTTTCTGGGATGCCTTGAGAATTAGCATTTTTACTAAGTTCTCAGGTGATGCTGTGGGAACCACAGTTTGAGAAACACTGATGTAGGTAGTACTCCGTAGGAAGAGGCGGTCTAAGAAACAGTAAGAAAATGCATTCATTTAGTCACTAACGTGTTTATTCATTCATTGAATAAATATTTGTTGTGTGCTTATTGTATTTGATTCCAAAGCTTATACTCTTTTCTTTATATTCATTTTATCTCTTCAGAAGGAGATATAGAAGTGTCTTATATTTTGCGTAGATTTATAATTAAGATAATTTATATAAATGTGTTGAGACATTAACATCTAATGCATGGGCTGTGTCTTAAAAATATGACTCAATTCAATGATTATTTATTGAGTGCCTGCACTCTACAAAGCTTTTTACTAGCAATAGTAAATAAAATAAGAAATCTAAAAAATATTAGATGCATTAAAATGCTTTTCTACCTCTGTGTGCTCTCCCAAGTATCATGTATAGATTTATAAATTTTGCTATTGACCTTCCTATAATAAAATTGATAATTAGTTTATACTTTTATGCTATTGTCATTTATCAGGCTAGTCAAGTTTCATCTGGTTTTCTTTTTCATTTTAACTTTTGTTGTTAAAGCTAAATTGAGAAAAAAGCCAAAACACTGCTGAGTGCAGAAATATGATGTGTATGAGAATCCTATCTTAAATCTATACACATTTTAATTTATTTTAGTTGTATTAATAGCATAGGATTTCATTTATTATTCAAACATTATAGTAAACTAAGAAAGTACTTTTGAAAGGAAAATAGATGACTTAAAAATCCAAATCCCTAAATTCAATAATATCTGTGTGTGTGTGTGTGTGTGTGTGTGTGTGTGTGTGTTTGTGCATGCACACTTCAATATTGCCTCCTGGCTCTTGTCTGTACATGTATTTCTTATAATCTCGAGGTGTTCATAATTTTCATTTTCCCTTTTTCACTTATAAACCATTTCCCATTTTTTATAGTCTTCACAATTATTTAAATAGCTCCATAAATTTTTATTTAGATAAAATTGCACAGCCTTTCCCTTCATTTTATGCCTATAAATCCTTTCATTTCTCTAATTTAGAAAAAATTTTGGAATAATATTCTTAAGAAATATTCCTAGCAGAGAGGTTCTGTGGTCAAAGTTATGAATACTCTTATGACATTTGAAATAAGAATCTTATTAATATGTAAGGTAAACAGTCATGTATGGAGATAATGGTTTTTCAAAGGTTTATCATTATTGGTAATTTATGATTTTTAGCCATTTGATAGGTATTAAATGTGATTTTTAATTTTAATTTATATGTGTTTCATTACCAATGAATTTAATCATTCTGTTCTGTTGGTTTATCACTTCTTTTTATTCTTTGATAAACAGGTCTTTTGAGCCAATAGACCATGCTTTATTTATTTACCTATTTAATTCTAGTGGATAAGACTGCTGCTTTTTATAACTGTGGACCATAACCTTATTTCAGGTTTCTATAAATGCTAAATAGAAACTGCACATTTAACTAAAATAAATTGCAACTACATTTTCAAATTAAAATGAGCCTTTTTTCCTCACCAAACATCTAGAAAAAGGAAGCAAAAACATCCATAATTTGAATACTCCAAAAAAGAATCCACATTATTAGTAATATAAGAAATTAATAAAGAGCTTTTATAATGTAAAAATGCATACCAAATAGCGTTACCATGAGATTTTTAGTCTGTTAGATGACTTGGTAAAGTTCCTGTGGGAATGCTTGAAAAAAATTTTCTTACTGTATTAATGCCATAGATTGAATAATAGCATGCCCCAAATTCATATGTTGAAACCCTAACTCTCAAAGTGTTTCTGGAGACAGGTGTTTTAGGAACTAATTAAGGTTAAATGAAGTGATAAGGGTGGGGTCTTAATCCAGTAAGACTGATGACCTTAAAAGAAGAAGAGGTCTCTTTCTCCTTCTCTCTCTGTCTCTCTCCAGATGCGTGCACTAAGAGAGGGCACAGCGAGAAGGTGACCAACTCCATGCCAGAAAAGAGCTGTCACTATAACCTGTCCATGCTGGCACACTCCTCTTGGACTTCTGGTGTCCAGACTTTAAGAAAGTAAATTTCTTTTTTTTTAAATTATTTATTTATTTATTTATTTATTTATTTATTTATTTATTCATTATTTGAGATACAGAGAGAGAGGCAGAGACTTAGGCAGAGGGAGAAGCAGGCTCCCTGCGGGGAGCCCGACATGGGACTCGATCCCAGAACCCTGGGGTCATGATCTGAGCCAAAGACAGGTGCTCAACCACTGAGCCACCCGGGTGTCCCAGGAAGTAAATTTCTATTGTTCAATCTACCTCATCTATGGAATTTTGTTATGGCAGCCTGAGCAGACAAAGGCATATAATTAATCATAATTATAATCATGTAATTAGAAATATAGTAACAATAGTAACGATACATGTACTTCTATGAATGTATCTTTCCTATTCCTCAAGGAAAATATATTCCCTGGAGACTAACACAGAACTGTGTTTTGAGACAGCCCAGAAAATGTGATTCCAAGTTCTGCTAGGATTTTCCCAATTGTGTTAATATAAATAATCACCTCTCTCTATTTTTCTTTTGCTTCCCACAAGCAGTTACTATGTTATTGTATATGAAAGGGGTTTCCCAGGAGAAAAAGACTATCGTAGTAAAAATGGATTATTGAATGCTAAATCCATAGGTATATATTGAGCATCTGCTGTTTTGTCTGGACCATACTCTTTTTGTCATAATCTACATTATTAGAATTATCTGCTCTAATACACATTACAACATAATAAAGAAAAATAAATGAAGTGGATTTTAGATACATCCATGGACAGATAGTTTACAGTTAGAAGTGGTCTGACGTTCTGATCTGGTTCTTAAATTGAGGAATCCGGCGCTTTTGACAAGAAGGCTTCTGAATATACTTACAGACATCCTGTTACCCTCAGACCACGGTGTGAGGGAGTACTTTCAAAGGGCACATTTTAGAAAATGATGATTTGTTTGTGACTTGTTCTATTTGTAGAAAGTAGGGAGCATTGGCTGGTCTGAATCATCGCTCTCTGTTCTATGCCTGACGCAGAACCACAGGAACCTGAGAGTGCACACAACTTTTTCACCTTCCCCGCCCCTCACAGCCTCTCAGCACATGCTGTCAATTTTGCTACATAAATAAACTTAGCAAAGTATGTAATTTCTGGGGAAGGTTGTTATCTGAGATGAGGAAAATAATGTCAGCTTAACTAGGGACAAAAAGCTTACAGCTTCTCGTTTTAGATTTACAGTCCGGAATCATTACCAAAAACTATTTCGTCTGCATTAGCAAGATTTCATATCCCCAGAGCTAGAAGCCAACCATGAATATTTATCATGGCCCAGGGTCTTGTTCACATTTCTTACATCTGCTTGTTTTTGTTGCTGTTATGTAACCAGGAAAGTTTGCTGCCATAGACAGTCTGGCCAGGACACCAGACATATGATGGGCTCTTAAGACCTATTTGTGAATCAGATGCATTTTCTTGTTATCAAAACTTTAGATAAAATCCCGGATTTACTTACTTACTAACATCGTGGCCTGTACTAGTTACTTTTATTTTCTGAATCTCATCTGACAAGTGGGCATTATCATAGCTACCCAGGTTTGATGTGAAGATTAAGAAATTAAGTAAATATAAAGTAATACTTATGACGTGGATGACCTGGGTCGGGAACATATTAGTTACCGTGTTAGATAGCCTATCCACCTTATTTTAAAAAGAGAACTAAAGAAGATTTTATTGTTCATGAGAAGCTCTCCAGAGCTAAAAACAAATTCCAGAAAATTTAATAACGGGGCCAGCCTCTGACACCTAACATCTATAACAAATTCAGAACAAGATCTAGTTACTTTTTTGTTCTGTTACCTGGACAACTGCCTCAGGTAAGAGTTTGTATTTTCAGAAGACATTGTACTTTTCAAAGCCACTTTTCCATAGACTATCTCATTGGTTTCTCATGGTAAAACTTGGAGGATAGAGCAATTATCAGTCCTGTTTTATAAGTTGGGAAATATAATAAAAATAAGTAAACACTCACCCGAATTTAAACAGGCTCCGTCTCATTCCCCCAAACCTGTTCCTCCGCAATCCTCATCATCTCAGTTAATCATAATTGTGTAACTAATAAAGACTACAACCTAGCAGGTGTACATTTCTGTACATCCTACATTTCTTCTCCCTCACACCCAATACTGATACCATTTCCATTGCCCTTGCTTCTAGGGTATATTTTGAATCCATCAATTTTTCACCATTATACTCTCATTCTCTTGATCATGGTCATCACTGCACGTTACCTAGCATTGTTGTGATGGTAAGGAGGAGGTAGAAAAAAAAATTATCTGAAAAGTTAAAAACAAATGCTTGTTCTCTTCCTTGAGGTTTTAGGGGTTCAACAAATAATACTCCCTTTCTCTACCTGAATTCTTTTTTTTTTTTAAAGATTTTATTTATTTATTCATGAGAGACATAGAGAGAGAGAGGCAGAGACACAGGCAGAGGGAGGAGCAGGCTCCCTGCAGGGAGCCAGACATGGGGCTCTATCCTGGGTCTGTCTCCAGGATCCCACCTCGGGCTGAAGGTGGTGCTAAACTGCTGAGCCCCCGGGGCTGCCCTCTACCTGAATTCTTAACCGGTAAGAAAAGAGAGATGGTAATTTGACAAACAGAGATCAAAATATCACCTCTATCACCTCCCTGAATGTAGTTCAACATTTTCTTTTGTTCATTAATGAAACTTAGGACCTTTCCCTATGTGAATTCATTGCTTGAATTTGTGAAATCTCTCTTATTCCACCTGTAAGCCTGGGTATTCTAAATCTGCCTCATTATTTTTTTAAAATTTTTAAAAAATTTTTTTATTAGAGTTCAATTTGCCAACATATAGCATAACACCCAGTGCTCATCCCACCAAGTGGCCCCCTCAGTGCCCATTACCCAGTCACCCCGACCCCCCGCCCACCTCCCTTTCCACCACCCCTTGTTCATTTCCCAGACTTAGGAGTCTCTACCTCATTATTTGATTCTCCCATAAGCCATGAAGAATCAGGGTAGTGTTATTCTATTTTATATTAATTGGAGGACTGCCCGTGAAATGAACTGCCAAACCAAGATGATGACTATCTGGCTTCCTTTAGGTCTTTGCCTTTTCCCAGAGGTGCTCTTGGAGCACAGCATCCCTGTCCCATCAGAGGAGGCTGCCATTCTCTCCTGTTTTGTGGAGGACTTAAAGTGAGACTTGCCTGAGATCTTTTCAGTTTTATATTTTTTCACCTTAGCATCATTTCACATGTAAGGTTTAATCTCTGCCTCGCTGGCTTCTGCACCGGTCACAGCCACAATCTGATAGTTCAAGAGCGAGCTGTGCCTTTACGTAGTCAACGCCAATGTGAACTGCTTAGTAAGGTAGAGAATTTGCTAAGGGCCTTGTGAGGCTTGTTGCCAAAGATCTATATTTTCTATGAGCCATGCCTGCTAAAAATAGCCCTGCCTAAATCAGTGAAGTCAGTTAGCTGTGAACAAAACCTTCATAAACCATAATGATCCACCAAGGACAAAACTCCACTTGGGCTACAATTACTACAGACTTCTCTCTGTCTCTCTCTGGTATTTTGTTTCCCAGAGCCCCTCCTTAGACTTTCTCTAGGTTCCTAACCGGTTAACGCATGCAAATATTAGAGTTTGGGGAATTTAATACATAACCACTTTATTCCTAACCTTAGCTCAGAACAAAATGAAATCCAGGAGACAGAGACATGGAGAATCAGGGTATCTGCTTTATTGATATTAAGGTAAATGCAGACAATAGCTTTACATCTCTAGGCAAGAGGGCTCCCTAATACTTTATTCTCAAATCGACATATTCAACTTGTCACAGGCAGTTCTGCATGATTGAAGGCTTTGTCTAACACGGCAAAGTCTACCCACTGAATTATTGGCTCCGTGGAGGGGGGGATGCAGCTCTATGTGAGAAGAAGATGCCAGGAGAGACCAGAGGAAGAGACCGTGGCCAGAGGGGTCAACTCTTGTACCTAAGCCGCACCAATAAGCAGACTGATTTCTCCCAGCATTGAAAGGAGTAAGACGGGTGGGGGCGAAAGTTCATTTAGCTGAGATTTCTTCACCTGGAAGCATAAGGAGTAGAGAATTACTATTCTGTGACTAACAAATATCATCACGATTCTGAACCTCATTTCTCAAATGACGAGACAAACACCGAGAAACTTAAATGATCTGAGAAACTAATGTTCATTAATTGCATACTAATATCAAAGACAGAAAGAGATGCTCAGATAAATATGCAGCTGGCGTGATTTTTTTTTCTCAATCTACTTATTTTGATGGTGATGGTGATGATTAGAATATGCTAGTTGCTTAGGGTAATAAACAGAGCCTTCCCTGTGAAGCACTGTCTTTTAAAAACCCTTGGTGCTTTTCTTGGACCAATGCTTCTAAGTACGAGGTAGTAAGGAGTGTGGCCACAAACCGGAATGAGGGGAAGGAGAGGGCGCTCTTCAGACCAAGGCAGGTTCTGGCCTTTAACTCCACTATCGCCAGTTGAGAATCTCTTTCCAAGTGAGGTACAGGGCAGTAGTTTTGGAGATCAAGGTGCTTTATTTCTCAGGTCACTGGGCCTGAAACATTTTCAAGACCGTTATGTTAGAGTCATGTTGATTCTCCACTACTCAGCCCACGTATAGCCCCCCATGGGCCCTCCCTTGGCCTGACACTGGGACCCTTAACTTAGCTCCTTCTCATTACCCGCCAGCTACCTAAGGACTCTTGTGAATTTTTCCTCCCATATTTCTCCCCTCTTCCTCCCCCATTCCACGTGAGGACGCTCTGCTTAGCCTACTAGAAAAGGTGCCTCCATTGTAAATCTTCTCACAGAGCGAAGCTTTCAGGGGATCCAACCTTTCATTCATCCATTTAATCCTAGAATAGTTATGGGCATCCTTGTGTGCCAGACCCTGTGCCAGAGCTCAGCTTGCAAAGATGGGGAAGACACCAAAATGTCCATAAGGGACCCTAGGTTGCAGTCAGAGCTGTATTTCCCAAAGTATTATTCTTACCATCTTGCTACTCAAAGTGGAGTTCCCCATGACATTGTGTTAGGACTGATGAATCTTAGGCCCCACTCCTGACCTAGTGAATAAGGATATTTTAACAAGAGCCACAGGTGATGAGTATATTCACTAAACTTTGAGAAATAAAACTATATTATTATTATTATTATTATTATTATTATTATTATTATTATTATTATTATTATTATTTTCCTGAGGGTAGATTTTTATTTGAACTCTAGTTAGTTAGCATATAGTGTTATGTTGGTTTCAAGAGTAGAATTTTGTGATTCATGACTTGCTTATAACACCAGTGCTCATCACAAGTGCCCTCCTTAGTACTCATCACCCATTTATCCCCTCCCGTGCCCACGTCCCCTCCAGCAGCTCTCACTTTGTTCTCTATAGTTAAGGGTCTTTTACGGTTTATCTCCCCCTCTTTCATCATTTCTCTTCCCCTATGTTCATCTGTTTTGTTTTTTAAATTCCACATGAGTGAAATCATATATATTTGCCTTTCTCTAACTGACTTGTTTCACGTAGTGTAATACGCTGTAGCTCTAGGCATGTCATTGCAAATGGCAAGATTTCATTCTTTTTAATGGCTGAGTAATAGCCCTTCACATATATATATATGAAATATTATGGACTATTATATATTATATATTATATATGTGTATATATACATATATATACCATCATATATATATGATGAACTATCATCATATATATATACCACATCTTCTTTATCCATTCATCAATTGATGGACATTTGGGCTCTTTCCATAATCTGGCTATTGTAGATAACGCTACCATAAGCATTGGGATGCATGTGCCTCTTTGAGTTAGTATTTTTGTAAGCTTTGTGTAAACACCTCATAGTGCAATTGCTGGGTCATAGGGTAGCTCTATTTTTAGCTTCTTGAGGACCCTCCACACTGTTTTCCAGAGTGGCTGCAATCAATGTGCATTCCCACCAACAGTGCAAGAGGGTCCCCCTTTCTCTGCATCCTCGCCAACGTTTGTTGTTTCCTATGTTGTTAATTTTAACCATTCTGACCGGTGTGAGGTGGTGTCTCACTGGGGTTTTGATTTGTGTTTTCCTGATGATGAGTGATGTTGAGCTTGTCGTGTCTGTTAGCTATTTATATGTGGGAAGTATTGCTTTAAAACAAGCATTCTGTGATATGCTCCATGTCTTAGCTGGCTTGAGCTACTACAACAAAATATTTTGGCCTGGGTGACTTGAACAACAGACATTTATTCCTCACAGTCCTGGGAGACTGGGAAATCCCAGATCAGGGTGCCAACACGGCTGCTTCCGGGTGGAGCCTTCCTCCCCTCTTGCAGATGCCTGCCTTCCTGCTGTATCCTCACATCATGGAGAGAGAGAGCAAACTGTCCGGTCTCTAGTTATATAGGGCATTAGCCCCATCATAGGACCCCACGCTCAGCACTTCATCGAAACCTAATTACCTCCTCAAGGCTTCACCTCTTAATATGCTCACCTTGGGGCTTAGGGCTTCGACACATCTATTTTGGGGGATACGAACTGCCCATAATGCTCCACTATTAAAACTCTTCCATATTCTTTTCAAATTCAGAAATCTGGGTGAAATCAAATTAAACCTTGTTCTCCATCGAAAAACCTTTCAGAGGCTTTATACGGTACTTGGTCACTTTCATCCCTTAAAAAGCACATACGAGACATTGTGTTTCCAAAATTTTTGACCAGGGAACTACATTTAATCCAGAATATGTAATGGAACTAAGGGTGTTACCAAATGCCTTTTGAACATTTTAGGCCACATGGGTTTTTGTTTGTTTGTTTGTTTGTTTTTTGCTTTTCTCTTTTAACTTTCATATTTTTGGAAGTTTTCATCTCATTATTTTTATACTTTACTAACAAACACCTTTCTCTCCAGCATACTTTCTTCTAGGAATAGCAATAATTTCTGGCATTTAAAATCATCACCTCTCTTCTTAGTCTATGTGGCTTGGTGAGATTAACTTAAGGCGTGAGTGAGCATGGACTCAGGACTGGCTAATCCTGAGTGGTTTTGGTTCAAGGATACTATGCTGGGCCAGTGACATTAGCTGGGGGATATTCTGAAAAAAGGGAGAAAGGGAGAGAGAACATGAGGTAACTCTTGTCTTGATGACATAGGACCGTATGAGCATGGCAATTAGGAATGGACTTCCACTGTGCTAAACTTAACTTATTTAGTTAGGATTCTAACTTTTCAACAGTAAGAGGCCTAGTTAATGCATCTAGTCCATTGAATACACGGTTGGGTCAGATATTTGGCCTTTTCAAAGGATTTGTGCTCTGGTTGGCCCCCTGTGCTCCTTGAAGTGTCTGATGTAGATGCTGGAGGTGAAGCCCATTCTGGGCACAAGGCTTTTCTGATTGTTGCCGCTGGCAGTGATCTTTAGTGTTCTGGAGAAAATCAATTAATATTGCTGAAAATCTCTTTAAAAGTGGTTGTCTACCTAGCATTCCTCAGAATCATCTAGAAATCTTTCTGAATATATAGAACTCTGGACAAACACAGTTCTGTTTCGGAGTCCTTGGTGTGGGATCCAGGAGGCTGTGTGTGGCAGCTCCCTGTCTGTTGATTCCTAGTGCAGCCAGCCTGGCACCGGCCCGTGGATGATGCTACAACAACCTCCTGCCCTGCTCTGCCCAACAAAAGAGCTTTGCCTCCTCCTGGCTTGAGCGTTCTCTGCCGAGAGTTGGTTCTTTTCTAACGTAGCCACAGATAGAGCCCTCCACCTATCGAGGAACAATTTCTTGAGAGGCCATCAGTATTGGGGCTCTATATTAAATCCTCCCTGAGGATTTTTCCTGTTTTGGAAACATTGTATTTATTGATTAATTGATTGATTTAATTAATATGTATTTTAAGTAGGCTCCATGCCCAGTGTGGAGCCCAACAGGAGGCTTGACCACCACCCTGAGATCAAGACTTGAGCTGAGATCAAGAGCCAGATGCTTCCCCAACTGAGCCACCCAAGTGCCCCCTTGTTTACCATCTTAATGTGTTATGTCAGAATGTCAAAATATTTAACCACATTTTCATGCCTTATCCCACTCAATGCCCTTATAGAATTGCCCAGTAAAATACATGATGCTTGGTTACATTTGATATGAACAATGAATATCTTTTTCATGTAAGTATGTCCCAAATATTGCATGGGTCTACTATGCTAAAAATGTACTTGTTCTTTATCTGAGTTCCCAACTTAACTGGGCTTCCTGTATTTTTATTTGCTAAATCTGGTAACCCTATGACCTCATAGCAACCTATGAAAGAGACGGAGCAAGTATTTTTTTATTTGATTTCATAGATGAGGAAATTGATATTCTGCAAATCTGTGGCTTTTTCCATGTCACACAGTGAGTGAGCTGTAGAGCAGAAACCACATCTAGGTTTACTCCCTGCTGGTCTAGACCCTAACTTTCACTGTTTTAGCTTGAGGGATGATTCAAGAATTATACTCTATCCCTAACTGCTATAGTTAATCTAGTACACATTATTTTAGCATATATAGGGGGCAAAGGGGTTCCAAGGATGTCCCCTGCCTTTAAACTGATGCCAGATTATTAAAAATAGTTTGGGAGAGAAAAACTGTACATTGTTATAAACTAGTGGATTCCTGTATAATTGGAAGGGAGAATTTTTATTTAAATATTGGCTTAATTAGGAGCCTCCTTAGGTCTGGAGAAAGTCCAGTGAACAAAGCAATAATCCATTAACATGAATAAAAACTGAATATAAAACTTTGAGGAATAGGAGGCTATCTTCCTTGGTGGACTTGGGGAAGTAGGAATTAATATCATGGTCCAGGGGTTAAGACCTTAGACTTTGAAGTCAAATTGCCTTGACTCAAACCTGGTTCTATCTATCCTACCCCATGCCCTTAGGCAAGTTGCTTAATGTATCTGTGACTCAGTTTCTGACCTGTAAAATGGAGCTAAGTCTTGTAAACATCTCATTGAATTGTCATGAGGATTAATTAAGTCAAGTGCTTTACGACAGTGACTGGCAGGTAGTTAACATTCAACAAACCTAAGCTGCAATGATTATTACAATTTTTCTTCTGCAGCTGCTGCTACCAGCATGTGCCACGATTATTCTAGGTTTCTTTTTGTCCCAGATTGCCTTCCTCACTGGTTCCATTAACAGCAACAATAAGTCATTTAAATTCAAACAAAGGTTTGCATCAAACACTCTGTTTATTAATAGACTACAGTGGCTATAAATGGTGAAAGCCTAGAGTGTTGCTCCTGCTGTTGAAATCATTTCCTAATTCTTTTTTCTTTTCTTTTCTTTTCTTTTCTTTTCTTTTCTTTTCTTTTCTTTTCTTTTCTTTCTTTTCTTTTCTTTCTTTTCTTTTCTTTTCTTTTCTTTTCTTCTTTTCTTTTCTTTCTTTTCTTTTCTTTTCTTTTCTTTTCTTCTTTTCTTTTCTTTTTTCTTTCTTTCTTTTTTCCTTTTCTTTTCTTCTCTTTTCTTTTCTTCTTTTCTTTTTTCTTTTTTTCCTTTTTCTTCTTTTCTTTTCTTTTCTTTTCTTTGTTTCTCTTTTCCTCCTTTCCTTTCCTTTCCTTTCCTTTCCTTTTTTCTTTTCTTTTCTTTTCTTTTCTTTTCTTTTCTTTTCTTTTCTTTTCCTTTCCTTTCTTTTTTCTTTTCTTTTCTTTTCTTTTTTTTTTTTTTTGCTTAGAATAAGTTAATTAATGTGTGAGGTTAACTCTAGCTAATTCTCTGGGGGCAGTTAGGACACCAGAATCACCAGGGTGCTCCTACAGCTATCAGACCCCCCACCCCATCCACTGAGTCATGATGTCTGGAGATAGGCATTTCCCTTCTAAGAATTAGGCCAAGTACTCTGCTTTTATCACCTAAATGTGGTTTTATTTGACTGTCACTTAGCTTTTCAAGGTAGAGATAATTCGGGCAGGGACCCAATTTGAAAATACAATCTGTCGTAAATCCAGGCATTATTTTTTAACTTCATTTAGTTAATCAGTGGAGGAATAAGATAGCAATAAGATAGACAATTTGGAGTTGGAGCCCGAGCACGTTGGACTAAGGTTTACATCCTTTGGACGCGTACTACTAAAAGGAGCCTAGTGGTTGTAGCCAACTCCTGCAGCCCAGCGTATTTCCCTCCATCTGCCAAGAGTCTGAGCATTTGATAGGTCTGGTGCCCTTTCTCCAGCTCATTGCACGGCCCCATTACTGATGACTTTAAAATACTCAAACCACTAATGTAATATGCAGCACCTGCAAATACTGTGAAATATTAGCAGAGTGGTAATGAAAATTGACTGCGAGTATAATGACAACAGGTGAAATTATTCATGGGCTGCTCATGTAGCAAACTTAAGATATAAACTCAATGAGCGTAAATGGTATACGTTCATGACAAATATGAAAATATCCCAAACTGCTAAAGTAATAAAAGTAAATATAATAAATCTTCCCTGCAAATATAATAAGGTCCCTAACTGCAAATGCAATAAAACTTATCAACAGCTGCAGTATATTTGGAACATATTATACAGCTTTACAAAGAATTATACCCCCTGCCGGTGTGGCCTCAACAATGTCATGCTTTGTCTCTTTCCAGTGAGTACGAGCCTCGCCGACTGCACGCTGCCCGGTATATATTAGGTATGACAGTGCGTTAATACAACCGGGTTTGGATGGAAAATGAAATGCTCGATCCAGATGTGCTCTTTGGCCATTCTGCAAGCGGAGCCAGAGGCTGCGGGTCTCCCGCCAGAGCTGACATGTGGCCGGGGCAGCTGAGCTTGGGGGGTGAGGAACTGAGGACTCGCTGCACAACCTCGCTGTTGCCCGGCTACAGTATCTGACTCAGGGAAATGAGCGAGGGAAGGGGGGCCGGGGGACCCGAGGGACAAAGGGACGTCGGGGTGATGACCTTCTGTAGATCATCCCCCCCGACAGGAGCCACGCTAGGGATCTTGGATCTTTCCCCCTCCTCCCTTTATCCTGCTTTCTTCTCACAATTTGGCACCTTTCTGTTGAATGCCTATGGGCTGATAGCTGCTGAAGAGAACAAAGTCCTCGTCCCTGGCCTTGGGGCGCCCTTAGGGCTTAAGGGAGAAGCTCAACGCACCCAGGCAACTGTAACACAGACGACAGTGGCATCGGGCACCTGCCAGGAGCAGAGCATGTGGGGCCGAAGGCCGAGGAGGCCCAACATTTAAGGGATGGCGGGCAGGTGGCTGGGGTTGCTCTCTCCACAGCCCGTCCCCTGTCCAGCCAGAGCATCTTATGGGGCTTATGGTTTTTGTTAAACAGAAATAGATCACCAACAGCGACAGGAGGGCATCATGACTCCGTATGTCAAAGTTGGCAGATCCATAAACCTCATAGCCTCTTCTCAACGACATGCACACTTTTAAAGCCTGTTCTTTTCTCGAATATCAAGAAAAGTTCCTTCGTGACGACTCTGGAGGGAATGGAACCCCCAGGCCACCCCGTGTGGCCTCACCTACAGTGAGCGCTGGGAACAATCGGGCCTTCCTCCTTGCGTGTGGAAGCTCAGGCACATGTACAAGGGGCTCGTAGTTGTCTTTAGGGGCGGGGGGGGGCGGGTGGAGAGGAAGAGGGAGAGAGTGGGGTGGAGCAGAGAGACTCTGAAGCAGCTGTACCCCAGCTCAGAGCCGGACTCAGGCTCCATCTCACCACCGCGGCCGAAAGCAGAAGTCAGATGCTGAACCAGCCGGACCCCCTGGGGCCCCCAGGGCTGGTGGCTCTCGTACACACATTGCTTCTCGTCCTGCTTTACTCCGTGGTGACATGGCACGTTCATCTCTTTAGGTCATCAGTACTCAGTGAACTCATGTCAAATACTGCACAGTGAGCATTTCATGCACTGAACTGCCAGTTGACCAACATTTGGATTTTTTTCAGTTTTTTTCTCTATGTTCCTGTTTGCTCATTTGCCAGCACCTGCCCCCGCCCCCATAGCACGATAGATCTCTCTGTACACATTTCTTTGCACATCCGAGCTTTCAGTCTGTGATACTGAAGACCAAAGGGGGGTGTGAAGGCGAAGGAACTCAGGTTTTTAAGCAACATTAACACATTAGTCTCCAAAATGCGGTAGTGACTCACATTCTTTTCTTTTTTTTTTAAGATTTAATTTATTTATTGGAGAGAGACATTGAGAGAGAGAGAGTGCATGAGCGGAGAGGAGAGGCAGAGAGAGGGAGAGGAAGAAGCAGGGACCCAGCTGCAGGACTCGATCCCAGGACCCTGGGACCATAACCTGAGCTGGAGGCAGACCCTTGACCACCTGAGCCCCCAGGTGCCCTGCAGCTCACTTTCCGGGCAGCATCTATGCGGCTGCCTGTTACCAGACCTAGTCACCGTAACGAGGCTTCATTTTACTTGACACTCTTATAATTTGAGGGTGAAATGTGGTTTTTCATCATGTCTTCAGCTTCCAACTGCCGGGGAGGCTGATGATCTCTGGGTTGATCGGCCATTTGGATTTCTTATTTTGTGAATTGCCTATTCATATAATTTCCTTATTTTTCTATTTTTTTTTCTCATCATTATGGGAGAGTTTTATATATGTTTGAGATAGCAGTCGTCTACCTACCGTATGAGTTAGAAATATTTTTATTTGACTCCGTTCATGGAATTCTTCTTATGTCCGTTTTCCTTTGTTGATATCTCAGCTTCCTTTCCCTTTGGTGGGTTTATTCTTTCCCTAGAAAAGCTGTGTGAGAACTCGTACGTTTTCTAATATATTGCTTTATTTAAATAATTAGTTTAAATATATGTACAGAATTATCAAATGTATATGGGCATCATTATTCATTATAACTTTTTATTTAGATGTATTTATATAACATAATTATTTTTATATTAGATAATTATACATTCAATTAGCCTGTAAGACATTAATTTTTTTATGTGGCCTGTGCTTTGTTTTCCTAATAATGGCTCACACTTGTGTGGCTATGAAATAAACCTCTGTTTTGCTACTTTATTGACCTATAACTTGTCATTCCCTCAATCATACTTTCAGGTTGATTTTTTTATTTTATTTTTTTTAGGTGGATATTTTGAACTAGCTATTCTGAACAATCTGTTGTCTGTATTTATTCAATTGCCCTCTTACTTTTATTATTATTGGTTTATTGTAAATTTTGGTATCTACTCAAACAAATTTCCTTCCATATTCCTTTTGGGTTTTTTTTTTTGTTTGTTTTTGTTTTTATTTGCTTGTTTGGTTTATTTTATTTTGTTTTGTTTGCCATAATCAAATAGGTACACTTTCATATGGACTTCAACAGAGTCATATCCAGTTCTAAAATAATAACTTGATATTCTGGTTTTATTGATAATGCAACCATCTTATAGTAATGGGAAGATTTACGCTTTTGTAGATTATAATTTTCCTATTGAAATACACAGTTGCTACTCTATGTTTTCAGGTTGTAGATGATGCGTTTCAATAAATATTTGCCATTTTCTTCATCTGAGAGTCTTATACAAGTGTTTTTGCAAATTTTTAGAAAGTATTATGTCATTTAACATCACTTTTAGAAACAAAGTTTTCTTCATTTTTCATTCTAACTGGTTCTGACCACAGAAATATACTTGGAGTATTTATCATTTTCTAATTTTGATGGTTCATCTTCGTGTGTGTTTGTCTGCATATGTCATATTTTATTTAAACCAGATTCTTTTGATGATTCTAGGTGTGCAAAACATATCCATAAAAAGAGAGATGATTTTCTTGTTCAACAGTCAGTAGACTTAAATATATAACTTTATTTTTGACTGAATATATTAACCAGTGTCTCTATAGTAATATACAATTATGTCTTTTTCTTAGTCCTAATGGAAATAACATTACATCTGATGATTTAGAATGATCTTTTCTGCTTGTTTGAATAGTATTTTCTCCCCTCTTTACCTAATGAATTTTGATTAAAAATTATAAATTGCATCAATATATCAACTGCAACAAATGTATTTTTAAATATAGTATTCTAAGAATTTATTTTTTTCTCTTCAATATATTGATTTGATGTACTATACAGTGTATATATACTGTATATATATATGTATATATGTATATATATATCTCCCCAGATTCTTTGAATAATTTAACTTGTTTTATTATGCTGTATTATTATTTTGTAATATAGGGTTCAACATTTTTTAGATCTTATTTTTCATAGCAGTTTCACAGCAAAATTAGGCAGAAGATACACAGATTTTTCAATTTCCAGTTGAAAAATGGTTTCTATGTTGCTATGATCACCTTTCTTTTTAAATAAACATATTCTTAATTTGCATTAATTTCATTTCTACCTAACCAGAGAAATTTCAACTTTGTATCTATTATGTATTTTCTGAGTGATTGTAATATAGATGTTAACTATTACAATTGCTTATTCATATTATTACAGTGTGCTAATATGTTATCTTATGTATTGCTTTTATTTTTATTTTTTTTTAAATTTCAACTTAATTTTTTTTTACCTAAATTCAACTAGCCAACACATAATACATCATTAGTTTCAGATGTAGTTTTCAATAATTATCGATTGTGTATGGAAACTGGACACTATTACTCAAAATATGATTGGTGTAAAGTTTTGAAATCTTTTTATCTTGATAATAAAATGTTTAGGGTTTTATTAATTTCTAAAAATGGAGTGAGGAACTTTCAATCTTCCATTATCTGAAAAAGTTTTTAATTACACTGGTTTAAGGTTATTAAACAGAAAAAGATAACTTTATAAATGGTAAACTACTTAATTTACTCCACCATCTTTTCTATAGTTATTTATCTGTTTAAGTTCTCTACTCTTTGGTATCAATTTTGACAATTTATACTTTCCCAGGAAATCATTCATTTTTCTTCAAATACGACAATAAGTTGCCCTAATTTTGCACACGGTATTGCATTCAAATATTTTAAACTCCTCTGAATATATGATTATGCTTCCTCTTTCATTTCTAATAACTGGATTTTTGTTTTCTTTTTTTCTTTACTAGAATTTGGCTAATTTTGTGAATTCTGAAAAAAAAACACTGTAGAGTTTTATTTAATTATATTTTTCAAGGTCTTATTTTTTTAAGCAATCTCTACACCAACGTGGGGCTCAAACTCACAACCCTGAGATCCAGAGTTGCATGCTCCACACACCAAGCCAGCGAGGTGCCCCTCACAGTGTAGAATTTTAAAAAATCATTTCTAAGGCAGCCCCGGTGGCTCAGCGGTTTAGTGCCGTGTTGGGCCTGGGGTGTGATCCTGGAGACCTGGGATCAAGTCCCACTTCGGACCCTGCTTCTCCCTCTGCCTGTGTCTCTGCCTCTCTCTTGCTCTTTCATGAATGAATAAATAAATAAAAATTAAAAAAAATAAAAAAATCATTTCTACAATTAATCTTTGTGATATTTCAATAATCTTGTGTTTTTGCAAATTTTTTACTTTTAGCTTTTTAAAGGCACTAGATAATAGCTAAGGTCTTGCAAATGTAAAAAATCATTCATAAATATTATAGCCTCTCTAAATATTACTCTAAATATTTATTCAGATAAATTTTGTTAGTTGCTTTGATCTCATATTCAATTTCCTATCTTCGCTTCCCCTGTATAGTAGAATTATTTATTTTTTTCAACTATGTGTGTATCAGTCTCTTAATTTTCATATCTAATGTGCATAATATACAATTAGATTAATTGAGTCTAGTCATTTGTATTCTTTTCTCTTCTTGTCCTCACTTATTTATGAGTTCATACGCTCTGCATTTTCCGAAATAATATACAGTCCACTAATAAACATTATTGTCTAAGTATTTTTTTATGTTCAGTTACTTCCTTGGGGCATATTTCCTGATAGGCGTTTAGCAGACAGGATCTTAAGGTGATCTCCATGATCTATACCTTCTGTTATTCACAGTCTTATGTAATTCCCTCCCTTTCAGTGTGGTGGTGGCCCTTCATTTTCTTTGAAATGATAGAGTATGACAATGGTGATGGAATGCGTGTAATCGTGTGTGCATGATTATGTTACGCGGCACTAAAATGCCATCTTACTAGTCTGTCCCGTGCTGGCTTTAAGGAAGCCATCAACTATGTTGGGGAGGCCCATGTGGCGGGCAACAGTGTGTGGCTTCTAGCAGGTTAGGGCACAGCGACTAAGCACCAATCTGCCAACACCTCAAGTGAGTGAGGAAGTGAATCATTTTCCAATCAAGTCTCAGATGTGACTCCAGTCCTAGCTAACACTTTGCAGCCTGTGAGACCCTGGGAGAAGGTACAGCTGCCTCAGCTCAGCCACGCCAACTCCTAACCTACAAGGGCTGTGATACCAGAAGTATGTGTTGTTTTAAGCTACTACTTGGTAGAAAAATTGTCATGCAGCAATAGAAATACGCTACTATTAGGTCATCTGGTAGCATTATTCCAACATAATAACATAATAATGCATTTTTAAATTCCTTTGCAGAAAGACTGTGTGCTCTAAATACAAACAAAATATACCCATTTCATCACAGCTTTTCAGATGTGGGGTATATCTATTTGCTAATGTTTTGCTACTATTTCTTTATTTAATTTGTATGTATTTATATGCACAAATACATACACGTATTTACATATATGCATATTATATACATATGTATACACATGTATGTATATGCATGTAATTTTTATTAATGAGGCAAAAAAAAATCAAGTTTTCACTGTTGTTTATCCTGTCTCTGGATTGAACTGCCATTTCCTCTCTTTTGCCTTTAAGCTAGTGAAGTTTGGGAATTAATTTAGTAGAGTCTTTCTTTATAATTCAGTTCTGATATATTTTGGAGTATAAAAAAACTTCATTCTGTCCAAGCAATTTTTAAATCAGGCAAATCTTAAAAAATAATAAAAATCTTAAAAAATAATAATAAAAAATAAATCATGCAAATCTTCTCTTTATTTTCCATAGTTTCTCTCTAGGACCCAACAAATATAGAGTCCATTTTCTTTTTATGTAGAACTAATATTTATTGAGCACTCACTGTTTAGCAGACAATTTCTGCACGATATGGTTATGTGACATGTCTGTGATTATGTCCTTGGCATCGTACAGTGGCTGGTATATCATAGTTGCTCAATAACTAAGTATTGGATTAAAAATAATACTTAATTGTATTATTAATAAGTACAGTCAGTATAGTACAGTCAGAGAAGACTTGAAGGTGAATGAAGAAGAGAATGCATAGAAACCTGAGTACATGATGCACGAAATTATTTTTTCCAGCACGGAAATTATTTTGCACCATGCTTCTGTGTATTGTTTTGTAGTCTTAGAAGCACATTCATTATTCTTTTCAAAGCCTGGTTGAGTTGGCATAACAAGTGTTTTTATCTGAACTCAAATCGGGGAGTTCCAGTAACTACTGTACGTCATACTACGTGTCAGGGTTGGGGCAAGAACCCAAACTTCTGACCCCAGTCCTCTTTCCATTATTCACAAGCCATCTTAAATGGCATATTTTAACATGTTCTCCCATGGAATGACGTGTCTTGTATTGCTCTTTTCCATATTATCTTTTTCCCATACACGGCGTGTGTCTCCCCAGGGTGATCGCGAGTTCTATCGTGGTGGGCCCTTGGCCTTGTGTCTCTGCTCAGGGTAACACTCAGTAAGCTCCCGTAAGCAGGTGTTAAGGGTTGGCATAAGGAACGTTATATCTGTGACTCCTCTGTCCACACACACACATCTTTGAACATCTCAATCCCTTTGTCCACCTTGAGGTGTAGACATTATGCAGCTGAATGTGTGTTAAGTTCTGCTAAGGATGTGGAACATGAAAAGTACCTTCTTTGCGATCTCTCCATATGGTGGAATGGAAATGGCTGGATCATGCTTTGGTTTGTATAGTGCCACGGGGTAGGCCATACATGTTTCCTTTCTCAGCACCTAGATTGTAGAACACACGCTAGGAAATTCGGAGGCATGCGAACATCAGTGGGAATGACGATAGTTTCCTGCTGAACCAGTTAAAAATATCTATCATCTATCTCTTATACTCCCCCATACGGTTACCTTGATAACTTTATGGAAGGTTACATTTCTTTTTTTTTAAAGATTTATTTATTCCTGAGAGACACAGAGAGAGGCAGAGACACAGGCAGAGGGAGAAGTAGGTTCCCTGCCAGGACCTCGAGGCGGAACTCGATCCCAGGACCCCGGGGTCACGCCCTGGCTGAAGGCAGATGCCCAACCAGTGAACCACCCAGGGGTCCTCCCCTGCTTTTTTTTTTTTTTTTTTAAGATTTTATTTATTTATCCATTCACAGAGAGAGAGAGAGAGGAAGTTACATTCTTACATGATCTTTGGCTAAATATTGTGTTTCAATGTCTTTCTAGTGATTCTTAAATATTTTGAAAATGAATCCTCATCTTTTGAGGACAGATCTTTGTGAAGGAAACTGACACAGAGTTTTGTTTCCTTCCAAATGCTGGGAAGAAATATGTATTTTCTGGGGATCTTGGAAGATATCAAGTGGGAGAGGGCACTGAATCCGTGTGCAGTGAAACAGGTTCAGGAAAATTCAAGAAGTTGTAACTCTAGGGTGCAGAGACATTGAGATAAAGGAGAAGGAGGCCTGAGGAAGACTGACAGCCCCTTGAGCAAGTGTGAACCTTCTACAAAAGGCAAAGGAGAATCATCAAAAGCCAAACAGGGCAGCCCAGGTGGCTCCGTGGTTAAACATCTGCCTTCGGCCCTGGGGGTGATCCTGGAGTCCCAGGATCGAGTCCCACGTCGGGCTCCCTGCACGGAGCCTGCTTCTCCCTCTGCCTGTGTCTCTCTCTGTCTCTCTGTGCCTCTCATGAATAAATAAATAAAATCTTAAAAAAAGAAGCCAAACAAATGATGTAATCCCTTGGGACTGGGTGTAATTGAAGCGAGAAATATGAAATTAGAAGCAAAAGCATCTGTTAATCAATTAAAGAGGCTTTGGGGAAAGACAGAACTGAGAGGGAGGAGTAATACAGCTTTAGATCACATTTAAATGTGAATCTAAGTACATCCGAATCCATCAGCAACTTACCTTCCATCTGAGCCTCGGTTTCTAAGTCTGTGAAATGGAAATAGTGTCTTTTTCAAAATAGGGTTCTTCTGATGAAATACAGAAGCGTCTGATCATATATGGGAGTACAGTGGGCATCCTGTGTCTGGTATTTTTTAAAAAGATTTTATGTACTGATTCATGAGGGACCCAGAGAGAGAGGCAGAGACACAGGCAGAGGGAGAAGCAGGCTTCATGCAGGGAGCCCGACGTGGGACTCCATCCTGGGACCCCGGGGTCACGGCCTGGGCCGCAGCCAGACGCTGCACTGCTGAGCCCCCGGGGGTCCCCCAGTATGTGATATTATCACTGTTGCTGTCACTTAACGTGGCACACGAGATGCTGCGTGCCTTGGCCCCTGCTTCCCCTGGGCCCTTCCCCTCCTGCCCCTCTACAGCTCTCATCATTCCCTACCCCCCAAATGGGCAGTTTCTGCAACACAGCGTCTGGCCAGCAGGATCGGGTGCCCTGGCTGCGGCTGCCTATTTGCTTTGGAACATTCTCTCCGTGGCCTTCCCTTTCCATCCCTGCGATCTTCCCGCAGGGTCTCGTTCCCCTGGAAGGCCCAGCAGTCCTCTTCACACCCCCATGTTTCTGGGGGGGATGCTGAGCTCACCTGGTTAGAACGTGCTCCTGGCACCCTCAGCTCGGCGGGCCTCGGGGACCACCCTGGGCTCCTTGGCGCCCAGCGCTCGCTGTGCACTTCGCCCTAACTGCAGGTGATCGCTGACATTCAAACAGTAGGTAACCACTTAATAAGAACTGGAATAGAAGTGGCTCAGATGAAAGAGAAGAAAGGCCTTTAAATAAGTAAAGACACCTGGGGAGGAGGAGGAGTAAAAGCCTGGGACGAGCACCTAGCAGGTGACACCTGTCCCTTCCACAGGCCGCTTCCCTACAGAGCGGTCCAGGCCGGGGCATCCAGGGGTGCACCTGTGCAGGGCTGCGGGGGCGATGCTGGCAGGGTCCAGAGCCCGGCCAGGAGGAGATGCATCGTGATGGGCCTGCAGTCCGGCGATCGGCCTTCACCCCTCATTCTGCCTGCAGACTCCTTCCTCCCCTTCTTCTTCCTGGTAATTGCTGCTGTTTTCAAGCTTTGCCCCCGGTCCCTGTCCTCTGGGGACCGTTGCCTAGTCTGCGGGTTCTCTCCTGCGAGCACATCCCGCTTCTCTCTGCCATAGGACTTACCACACCGTCCCGGAGGAGAAGCTCAGCACTTGTTCACTAATTTGTTTTTTTAATGAAGACTTATGGAATCAATAAGACTCACCTCTTTTCTATATGTGGGCAAATTGAACACCAATAAAAAATAAATTTATAATAAATAAATAAATAAATAAATAAATAAATAAATACTAAAAAAAGACTGACCTCTTTTAAAAATAAAACATATATAACAAATGTATATATATCTTAGTTATATAATATAACTATAACTATAAATATATATATAAGTTCCACAGAACTAAAAATTAGCCCTTAGCATAAAAAATGTAAAAAAGACAATATACTGCAACAACCTGGGAAGCACAAATCTTTATTAAGGCCAGATGGATTCCTCCCCCAACGAAAGTCCTGCTACAGCACATTAGAGAGGATGTCCCTTTATTTTAATTTGTATTCCCCATTTCAGAATTATGAGAGTCAAAACTTCAGGACATGCTAAACTGAATTTGTTCTGCATTAACTTTTTTGAATGAAGATTCTTGCTTGGGATCCCTGGGTGGCGCAGCGGTTTGGTGCCTGCCTTTGGCCCAGGGCACGATCCTGGAGACCCGGGATCGAATCCCACATCGGGCTCCCTGCGTGGAGCCTGCTTCTCCCTCTGCCTGTGTCTCTGCCTCTCTCTCTCTCTCTATGTCTATCATGAATAAATAAAATCTTTAAAAAAAAAAAAAAGATTCTTGCTTAAGTGGGACTGGAGGGGACTCGGTTCACTGAGTTGGTTGGAAGGAAATTCAGGACGCGGCCAACGCTGAGGAAATGGTCGTTCTTCTCAAAAACGCTCTTAAGGGTTGTCGGGTGGCCCTCGCTGCAGAGAGCGACAGTTCTAGAGAGAACACATCAGAGATGAAACTTGTCAAGTGCCACTCAGGAGGCGGCCCGCTCCGGGCCTGGAAGTCTCACTGTCGTGGTTTTGAGTGCGTCCGTCTGGTTCCAGTGACTTCCCGTAACAGGCAGGCAGGTGTTGTTCGAAGGGACTTCGGGAAGATAGAGGGGTTGCTTGAGGACACCGAGTACTTGTTCGAACCACGCGCAGTCCACCGCACACCCAGGTGGAGACATCGCCAGCTGCCAGGAGTGCATCATAGGGATGTCAGGCAAACGTCAATTTTTTTTAAAGATTTTATTTATTTATTCATGAGAGACGCAGAGAGAGACAGAGAGAGAGAGAGGGGCAGAGACACAGGCAGAGGGAGAAGCAGGCTCCATGCTGGGAGCTCGACGTGGGACTCGATCCCGGGTCTCCGGGATCACGCCTGGGCCACAGGTGGTGGAAAACCACTGAGCCACCCAAGCTGCCTGCAAATGTCAATTTTTAAGACTTTCAAGTAAATCTAGCCGGGGATTGTTCAGCAGTGGTTCCGATTTCATATATTTTTTTTTCCTCCTGGTTTCCCGTATCCTCAGGCCTGATGCACCCACACCCTCGTGGTACTAAGGACAGTCGCATCACTCACATAATATGAGCCAAATGGTCACGTTCTGCAGGGCCTGGCCGGAGCTGCACATTCAAGGCACCTCCTTTCCCACACTTTCCTGCCTCAGCGCCCCCGTGACACACTGGTGACTGCGTGGTGAATGGGACAAAGGCCTGCTCAGGCTCCTGGTAAATAGTCCCACGCAGCAGGTTCTCTCTCATTGTGGCATCACTATAACATGGAGGTGAGAAGATTGAAGCTCTAACCGTTGTGGAGATCTCTGTATCTGCGAGTTATCGATCCAGCCTAGGGAAAGGCGCGGGGACCCTAAATTGTGCTGAGCAAGTGGATTTTCTAAACGCAATTGCATTTCTTTGACTAGGGGCTCTGGTACAGTAATTACTTTTCTTCAAAAGAAACTTCTTAGCCCATCACAATGGCAACAGACCTAATAAAGCCAAATAGATCCCCGAAGTCATTGGAGCTGATCTTCCAGCTGATAGAAGCTATTTCCTTTAAGCGGGAAAAGGAACACATCTCCGGCCTTTATTTTCTTGTTATAAAATTCAAATACAGTATCCGGTGGCGTTTTGCTACCAAAGCCCACGTGCTCTGTCTCTTTCGTGCATTTCTAAATGTTCTTACATGTTCTTTGATTTTTTGAGAGTAAATTGCCCATTGAAATCTAATTTGTCACCATTGCTGTGTAGGAGACAAAGCGTTTTAGAATGGGATTGAGTGTGGGCTGAAGGAGAGTCTTGCTGCCAGGCCGCCGGCAGAGACGACACTGGGACTCGTACCCTGAAAGCACCCATCGCCCGAGTCGGGCCCCCAGCGCGGGACTCCCACTTGCTACGGCGGCTGATAACGGCAAGGGAGCTGGGCAGGTGAAGCGCAAAGCTTGCCAGGTTCATCAGGACCAGGAGCAGAGTGAAGGCAAGGGAGACCACTGGGTGCCCCCTTTTAAGGAGATGCCCTCTCCAGAGTCACAGGAGTCCTTCCGAGGCTCCACCCCGGAGCCGACCAATTTATCATGACCTTTCCTGATTTAGTCGATCAATAATGGAAGGCATTTCAACCTAGAAGTCAAAATAACAAAAAAAATAATATTCATCTAGGTGTGCCCTGTAAGTAAAGCCCCACCCTAAGTGTTTTAGCTTTCATTATCTCATGGTGTCCTCCTACGGCACCTACAAGACAGGTTCGGAGAGCTCTAACAGGTTCTAGCCCAACATTTTATTTATTTATTTATTTATTTATTTATTTATTTATTTATATTATTTTTTATTATCATTATTTTTTTTAGCCCAACATTTTAAAGACGAGCCGACCGAGGCATAGAGAAACGAGGTGAAACGCCCAAGGTCTTACTCTCATTTTGAGACAGGAGCTGGGGTTAAGACACAGACACACCCCAGTGGAGAGCTGGGATTCAAACCCAAGTGGCAGGACTGACTGTCGTTTCAAATGAGACTCGAACGCCCCTTCCCCGCATGAGCAGGAGGCTTAGAGAGACAGTCCGGGACGCTGGGCTTGGTGGAGGACGCGGACAAGGTTGGTTGGTGGAAGCTGAGTATGTAATAAAAGAAATTGAAAAGACCATGATCAGGCTGTTAGAACCGGTTGTACTTGCCAGGGCTGCGCAGCAACATACCCCCAGCGGGAGGGTTAACCAATAAGGTATTTACTCGCCCCCAGTTCTGGAGGCTGGAAACCCAGGATCGAGGTGTTGGCAGGTGTGGCTCCTCCTGAGGCCTCTCTCCGTGGCTCCCTCCTCAGTGTGTCCCCACAGGGCCACGCGTGGCTCTTCCTCTGGGTGTGCACATCCCTAGGGTGTCTTCTTACAAGCACACCAGTCCTGTTGGATCAGGACCCCCCCCCCCCTTACGACCCGATTGCACCTTTATTACCTCTCTACCAAAGTCCCTGCCTCCAAATACAGTCACATCGGGGCAGGGCTTCAACCTACGAAACTGGGGAAGACACAGCATAATCCATAAGAGGTACATAGCGGTCATTTGGCTCCTATTGTCCGAAGGGGAAGAATCAGCCCGGGTAGGTTAGGGTCTGATGCAGGAAGAAGCAACCCCACATTCTTAGCCAGTTAATACAATAAACTTTAATGTCGTGTTCAGGTTACAGGCACAGTAGGGCTGAGCACAGGCGTCCTATGTTCTCTCAGGCCCTGGATGTCAGAGCTTAGCTTGACTTATATTTCTACTGTGTGGAGAATGGGGAAAACAAGAAACTTGGAAAACTGGGCGCTGGTTTCTAGAGCTTCCACCGGCAGATGACACACATCCCTTCCTTTCACATTCCAGTGGCCAAAACAAGCCTTACGCTACGCTCAGGCGGGAAGGAGGTAGAGAGTACAGCCTCCTCCGGTAAGCCTGGAAGGAGTGCAGGTTGCTAGCTGGGAAGCGGGAATCAGATGCTGAACAAGCATCTTTTATTTCCTTGGTGAGGACGCAGCTCTAAGGATGTGGGCTGCGTCAAATATTTTTTTGTTTATTCGATTTGGTTTTGGTTTTGGTTTAGGGGGCAATTTAATGCCTTGCTTTGTATTGCCAGATAGTTGGCATTTCTGGCCAGACCCAATAAAAGCCAGTAACTCTTCTCCACCTCATTATGGGAACAAAAACAACCCCTACATTTTCAAAACCCCCTGAGGGAGGGAGGGAGCTGTGGGCTGGGGAACCAACCACTGGGACACAAAGTGTTGTCACTTGGGCATGTTCCCTAACACCCAAGACTCATGCCTCAACCCCAGACCTTCGGTCTGTGTCGGTAAAGGCAACACCAAATTCACTTGCTGGCAAATTTCACTCCCTTTCTGAGCACAAGAAATGGGCATGGAGTGAAGATGCTGAATTCTGTTCACCAGGGGTCAGGCACTAGGGCATGAATAATTCTACAAGAGATAGGATGTCGCGAAAACCAACAGGAAGGAGAAAGGGATACGGACCAAGGAAACAAAGCCAGGGGTCGGTGTAGCTCTGACATCTGCAGAATTTGCGGGGAGAAATCTGCCTAAATGCCTGGAACGTTTGGACTTAAGAAGCAGACCTAAATATTAATTGCAACAAATCATAAATACAACAATTTGCAGAAACCATGTGGAAACACTCAGTTGGGTGTGCTATGGTCTGCATGCATAAGTAGGGAAACATATTGCTGACCACGGCCAACGTCAAAACTCGTGAAATGTACAGATTTTAATACCTCATTTCACTGTTGTTTTGCAGCAGTAAAATACTTTTGCAATTATGTAGGTTCGAGTATTTCTTATGGAAAATTACTTTTTCTCAACATAATGACCTTTTAAGTTGTGGCAATACTTCATTTTAATTTCAAAACTATTTATACCACTTACAGTTAGTGCCATATGATTTAGAACTTTATTTTATGGTCTCTCATTCTCCACTCTTTTGTTGTATAAATATTTCCTACTTAATATGACTTTTTAAAAATGATGCTGGTATAAACATGTCAAAGGAGGAGGTAAAATTATTATCTTTTGTGTTTCTACACATTTTAAAAACATGACAATGAAAGTAAATGCAGAAAATATAAGAAAAAAATTAGGGAATTTATTTAGGTAGCTCAAAAATTGATGTATAAAAACATTAGCGTCTTTCCTGTATAAAAGCAACCAGATAAGAGTCATAACAGAAGGAAAATTTCCATATACAACAGTGATAAAAAAAAAAAGATGAACTGCTTTGGAATGGACTTAAGAAATATGCATGATTTATATGAAACAAAATTTTTTTGAAATTCTATTGAGTGTAAGTGAAGTTTTAAATGACTGAACACTCTTGTATTGGAATACTCAATACAGTAAAAGTTTAAATTCACCCCAAATTCATTTATAAACTCAGTACAACCCAAAATAAAACACAAATAGGTTTCCCTGAAAATAAACACGGGATAATAGCTAGGAAAATACCAAAAAAGAAGAATACCAAGGAAAATGTGTCAAAATGGGTATTAAGACTTGTTATGAGGTTACGGTAATTATAACAGTTTTCTACTGAGGAATGAATCATGCAGGATGGCCTAGGATTTTCTGCAGAAAAAAAAATCTCAACATCGTCATGACCTGTAACAACAAAGGTTTAGCTCATCCTGCAGCCCAGGGCTCGTGGCCTCGGAGCTCTGTGCACATTTCCTGACTCAAGGACTCAGGTTGACAAAACAGTATGTTGAGCATTGCAAGTTATCATGACACATTGATAAAGGAGCGAATGCTAGAGTATCTTGCATTAGTAATGAAAATACTTCAGCACCTATTATTTCTGTTTGTAGCTCATTGGACAGAAATGACCCCATCTAGCTACAGGGCGGCCTGGGGACCGGAGTCCCGCCATGTGCCTGGAAGACGGGGAGCCAGAAATGTTTGGTGATCGGCAGTAATGACCAGCACAATTAGAAATAAGAAGATGATTAAGGCAGACAGAGCCTCCAAAGATGGACTACATAAGCATGAAGTTTCTTTTTTTTTTTTTTTTTTTTTTTTTTATTTATTTATGATAGTCACAGAGAGATAGAGAGAGAGGCAGAGACACAGGCAGAGGGAGAAGCAGGCTCCATGCACCCGGAGCCTGACGTGGGATTCGATCCCGGGTCTCCAGGATCGCGCCCTGGGCCAAAGGCAGGCGCCAAACCGATGCGCCACCCAGGGATCCCAAGCATGAAGTTTCTAATAAAGATCAGAATATCGTATTGAGGGATACATGACCTTTGCCCTCACAGGATAATCTACCTGTGAGAAAAATGGATGTTACTGATAACATATAACATTTTTCATCAATATTGTAATTACACGTGTATTACCTTTCCAGGTAGATCAGATACTTGTGTTTTTGTGTGTGCGTGTTGTTTCGTTTTTAAAGATTTTATTTATATATTCATGAGAGACAGGCAGAGAGGCAGAGACCCAGGCAGAGGGAGAAACAGGTTCCGTGCAGGGACCCTGATGTGGGACTTGATCCCCGGACCCCAGGGTCACAACCTGAGCCGAAGGCAGATGCTCAATAGCTGAGCCACCCAGGCGCCCCTTGCTACTGGTTTTAATCCTTTAAATCCAGTTCTGGCTTTCTTTTATTTTTATTTTTATTTTTATTTATTTATGATAGTCACAGAGAGATAGAGAGAGAGGCAGAGACACAGGCAGAGGGAGAAGCAGGCTCTATGCACCAGGAGCCCGACGTGGGATTCGATCCCGGGCCTCCAGGATCGCGCCCTGGGCCAAAGGCAGGCGCCAAACCGCTGCGCCACCCAGGGATCCCCAGTTCTGGCTTTCATATCCAGTTCTCATTGAGCTATTTTTTTTTTAACACAGGAATTTATGCCCTTTTTTTTTTTTTAATTTGTTTTTTATTCTTCGGTCATAGACTATGAATCAAATGTTCCTATTTATATGCTTTAGTTGCAAAATTCATGTTCATTATTTTACATGAAATAATTATGTGCATTGATTGGATAAAAACATTTAACAAAACTAAATAAGACAGAAGAAAATAATTTCTTATCGTCTACCCCCTGTAGATGTCCATTTCTAATAGTTTGATGTGTCTTTATTCCTTTCTTCTGTACGGTGACTACCATATAGGAACTAGCTGTTCCTTTAAAGTTTGAAAAAACTGAGTAAAAAAGAACCTGTGAGCTCTCTCTAGTTTTTCCTTTTATTTTAACAGATTTTTTAAATTGATTAATTATTTATTCATTTATTTTCTTACTTATTTTAGAGAGAGAAAGAGAGAGAGCAAGCAAGTGCAAACAGGGTAGGGGAAGGAGGAGAGGTAGAGGGACAAGCAGACTCCAACGGATGCTCAACTGACTGAGCCTCCCAGGTCCCCCCAGTTTCTAATATTAATATCAAATAATCTATTGATAACATATTCAAATTATTTCTATGCATTTTTCTGTCAAAGGTCTATATTTCACTTTGGATAAATCTTATTACTTATTACCCCAGAAATAGTCAATTTTGAGAATATATGAAACTTCTGATGTCTTCATTATGAGTCATACCCTCCCCCTTCCCCCATGTTTTAAATAGACTCTATTCTTAGAGTAGCTTTAGATTCATAGCAAAAGTGAGGACAAGTGCAGAGTTCCCATGTACAACCTCCCCACGATGAACATTCCTCACCAGAGCGGTGCATTTTTTACAGCTGAAGAACCTACATTGACACGTGATTATCATTCCAAGTCCGTAGTTTATACATTAGGGCTCATTTTGGGTATTTTGTAGTCTATGGGTTTTGACAAATGAATAAGGACGTGTACCCACCATTCCAGTGTCCTACAGGATAGTTTCACTGCTCCAAAATCCTCCTGTTCGTCCCTCCCTCTCTGCCAGCCCCAGAAATCGCTGAACTTTTTACTGTCACCACGGCTCCTCCGCCTTTTCCAGAATGTCACATAGTTGTGCTCACACGGTGTGCCGCCTTTTCGGGTTGGCTTCTTTCACTGGGTAATGTGCAGTTAAGCTTCCTCCATGGGTTTGATGGCCCATTTCTTTCTCGTACTGAATAATATTCCATTGTCTGGATGTATCACCATCTATTTGTCCATTCACTTACTCAGGAACGAATTAGTTGCTCCTGAGTTGTGGCAATTATGAATAAAGCTGTTATAAACATTTGGGCCGAGATTTTGTATGGACATAAGTTTTCAATTCCTTTGGGTAAATGCCAAGGAGCGTGATTGCCGGAGCATATGGCAAGAGTATGTTTAGTTTTCTAAGAAATTGCCAAACTGTCTCCCACAGTGGCTGCACCACTTGGCATTCTCATGGGCGGGGTGTAAGAGTTCCTGTTGCTCTACCTCATCGCCACTGCCTGGGTGGACGGGGTGGACGGCGCGCTGGGTTTCGGCCATTCTAACAGGTATGTGGGGGCACTGCATTGTTTTTAAATTTCTGATTCCCTAATGATGTGTGATATTAAATATCTTTTCACAGGCTTATTTGCCATCTGTCTATCTTCTTTGGTCAGATGTCTGTTCCGATCTTTTCCCCACCTTTTCTAAGTAGGTTGTTCATTTTCTTCCTGTTTACAACTTCTTTATATAGTTTGGTTAATAGTCCTTCATCAGGTGTGCCTTTTGCAAGTATTTTCTCCCAGTCTACGGCTTGTGTTTTCTCTTGACTGCCCTTCACAGAGCAGAAATTCTTATTTTAATGAGGTCCAACTTCTCAATAATTTCTTTCCTGGTATGTGCCTTTGGTGTTGTAGCTAAAGTCATGGCCATAACCAAGAACATCTAGATTTGCTCCTATGTTATCTTCTAGGCGTTGTATAGTTTTGCATTTTACATTTAAAGTCTGTGAGTTTAATTTTTGTGAAGAGCGTGAGGGTGGTATCTGGGTTCATTTGCTTGCATGTGGATGTCTAGTGGTTCTAGTCCATTTGTTGAAAAAATTATCTTTTTTAAAAATATTTTTTTTTATTTATTTGAGAGAGAGAGAGAGAGAGAAACAGAGTGAGCAGGTGGGGGAGGAGCTGACAGAGAGAGAGAGAGAGAGAGAGAAAGAGGATCCCAAGCAGACTCCCGTTGAGCATGAGGCCTGACACTGGGCTCCATCCCAGGATCTTGAGATCATGACCTGAGCTGAAATCAAGAGTTGAAAGCTTAATCAATGGAGCCTCCTGGGGCACCCCCACAAAAGTGGCCTTTTCTCCATTCTATTGCCTCAGCTCCTTTGTCAAAGATCAGTCGACTATATTTGTGTGGGTTTCTCTCTAGGTTCTCAATTCTGTTTTATTGCTCTCTTTGTCTATTCTTTCATGAATACCATAGCGTCTTGATTACCATAATTTTAGCGTAAGTCTTGAAGTCAGGCAGGGTCAGTCCTCCAACTTTGTTCTTCCCCTTTAATAATGTGTTGGCTATTCTGGATCTTTTGTCTCTCTTTATAAATTCAGAGTCACTTTATTGATAACCAAAAAATAACTTGCTGAGATTTTGATTGAGATTACACTGAATCTATACATCAAGTTGAGAAGAACTGACATTTTGACAATATTGAGTATTTCTATTCATTCATGTGGAATATCTCTTCATTTATTCAGTTCTTTGATTTTTATTTATAAATTTTGTAGTTTTTCTCATACAGATCTTGCACATAATTTTTAGATTTATACTTAAGCATTTCATGCTTTGGGATGCTAATATGAATGGAATTTATTAAATTTCAAATTCTACTTGATTATTGCTGATGTATAGAAAAGTGCTTGTGTTTTGAAGATTAACCTTGAATCTTGCAGCCTTGCTATAATCACTTATTAGTTCCAGTATTCTTATCTTTTTCATTAAATTCATATTTTTAATTATTTATTTTCAGAGTTCCTAATCTAAATTTTTAATCTAAAATTTTGGTTCTAGGCATTAAAATTTTGTATTCAGTGTTCTAATTCACTATTACTGTTGTTTTTTATCTTAAAATATTTTTCTTACATTTTTCTTTCATGATTTTAGGTAATTTTACTTAAATTTTGACTTGAATGATTATGTTCAATATTCTTTTCCTAGTTTCTTTAATTATAAGGGTATTTATGCTGCTTGACTTGTCACTGAATGCAACTTTATATGTATTTTATGCTTAGGCTATAATAAGGGATAAGCTGCAGAGTCATATGGCTGGAAAACTTACTAGCTTGTGACCCTGGGTTATATGAAATGAGACAATAATAGTGTCTTCCACAGAAAGTAGTTGTAATAGTTAAATTACAAAAATGGAAAAGACTGAACAGAATCTCAGGTATATAATAACACATTATTTTCAAATTTAATGAAATAGAGAAATGATTATTGCCAATAATTTTATATAATTGACATATATTTTTGGATATATATTTCTGTTCAACATTTTAGAAGCCTTTATTAAAACATACTTATAAGTTATTTTATTCAAATTATTTGTCTTTATTCTTATTCTCAACTCTGTGTCATCCTCTATAACGTGTTGGTAAATGACATGTAGAGGTAGTTTACAGAGATGTAAACTATCTTTCAAGTTCTGAATTTTTCCCATTTAATTATTGTATTTTCAGCACTGCTTTTCTATATTTAGATGCTATAAAATTTATAGTACATATTTGGCATAATCTCATTATGGATTGCATGGACTTCAGCCACACCCACTTGTTTATGTGTTATTTACAGTTGCTTTCACACTACAATGCCACAGGTGAGTAGTTGAGATGGATAAGGGCCTACAAAACTTAACATATTTATTATTTGTTCCTTTAAAGAGGGAAAAAAATCACTTTAATACCCTGCATATTGCTTTGAAAACAGTAGCATTTGATCCTTTCTGTATGATATATTGCATTCTTTATCTTGATTAACTAGGGTAGGATTTATTTTGTAGGGTAAAATTTGTAGGCCTAGCTAATACCAGGAATGGAAAGAGACAGAGTAGAGGTCCACAAGGAAGACCATTAATATAGGAAGGTATTCATCGAGAAGGGAGCTGTCTGGGTTTTTTCATTCAGATCACCTTACTGAGGATGTAGAACATTTCAACATATTTTTAAAACATGGACTGAGCCCAGGAGGTGATTTGATTGGGGAAGATGAGGGAAAGGAAAGGGTTGTAGATAGAATTTATGGGAAAGTTTAAAATGGATTTGAGGATTAATTAGAGTTTCAGGGTATTTAAAAATTATAAACTGCAATGTTATGAGAATAAGTATGATAAACAGGCCATATAAACTACTTTCTTTGAGTTTTGCCAGAAGTGAAAATTTTTCCAAATGAGTGACCCCTGGCTCCCCCACCACAATGCTGATCTTGGAATATCACCAGTGTTGTATCTCCATTTATCTTCAGGGGATTTGGAACATTTTAAAACATAGCCAAGAGACAGCTGATTTGAAATAAGTTGATTTACAAAATAAATACGTGAAATACAGCAATCTTAGGAGAACCTATGATATGACATTTAGTTAAACAAACAGAAAAATCAAATAACCACAGAGTCAGGCAACTTGAACTCAAAGAACAATAGATAGTATTTACTGAAGGAAAAAAAGCACTTCTTGGAACATACTTTCTTAAACTCTATGCAAAACCAGAGCAGAGCACTTACTGTCTCTTTTTGATTACTTTGGCACACAGTCATACTCAGTCTTGATACATGATTGTATTTTTGTTGTCTTGCAGTCTACCTCCTGGATAGTTAACTATTGATGAGATAATATTTTGAGAAGTAGGTTCAGACTTCTTGAAACAAGGGGCCGGGTCTTTTACATGAACAAGTTCTCCAACCTAGGAACGTAATAAAGCAGAAATAGCCATCATCCTAGGTACGATTTACAATCCTCCTTACTTGCTTAGGTCTTGTCACCTGTCTGTGGCTGGCTTCCTTGTGGGATGAATATGTCCATGAAAAAGCACGATCCCTTCCTTCAAGAAGCTTATATTCTAGTAGGGGAGTTAGACCACACATGAGCACAGAAATAGACATTTTTATACATAATGGTAAAGAGCCAGGGAAGCAGAAACTGTGGCCATGCAGACAGGGCAACTTCAGAGTGAGTGCTCAGGAATGCTGAGATCTTGGAATTATCTCTAATTATGAGAGATAATCAATGAGAGATCTGAGATCTCTAATTATGAGAAGGAGCCAATCTCACGAGGATGAGAGGACAGCATGTTTCAGACACAGTGAGTAGTAAGTGTAAGGTTTCTGAGGCAAGAACCAGATTTGCCTTCTCCAGAAATGGCCAAAGTTTGCTGTGGTTTGGTCAAGGATCTAAAGGGCGGGGGGGCAGCTGTTGGAGACAATGTTGGAGATGCATGTATGGGGAGGGCATTGGAGAGATTTAAACCAGGAAGTAAAGTGATCTGATTTTCACTCTAAAAGATAATTTAAGCTGCTCTGTAGAAAATGTATGTAAAAATACAAACTGAAAACATGGAAACCTAAGGGGAGCTATTATTAAAAGTCTTGGTTAGAAATAAAGGTGCCTTGGATGTCGGTGATTTCAGTAGGTTTAGAGCAAGGTGGGTGGGCCAGGGAACATTTTGAGAAAAGAGCTTTGCAAATCTTACTGCACTGAAAATGTGATGTAGTGTTATTATAGTTACTAAATATTTTTAATATCCAACTCAACAATTAATTACTTAAGCCTTTCTTTCTTTCTTTCTTTCTTTCTTTCTTTCTTTCTTTCTTTCTTTCTTTCTTTCTTCTTTCTTTCTTTCTTTCTTCTTTCTTCTTTCTTTCTTTCTTTCTTTCTTTCTTTCTTTCTTTCTTTCTTTCTTCTTCTTTCTTTTTCTTTCTTTCTTTTTCTTTCTTTCTTCCTTTTTTCTTTACTTCTTTCTTTTTTTTCCTTCTTTCAATCAGCTCACCACTAAGCACATTGCAGCACTATAACAATCTTTTTTTTTCCCCCAGCCCTTTTTCAGTATAAGAAACTAGCTTCTGATAAAATAAGATCCAGGCACATAGTTGATACTTGATAAATATTTGCCATATTAATGACTGCATAAATAAAATATGACAGACTTGCTACAAAGCTCTTGGGTCAAGGAGATATTTGAATGAATGAAACACAGATTGAAGGAGTTTATTGCTACAAATTAAAATCGGTTGACAGTCTCTTCATTTCAAGATGGGAATTTTACAATGTCACTGACCCTGGGATATGTTTTTACATGAAATTTCTTGGCAGCATTAGCTTAGTCTGTTAGCATGAAATAATGTATATAAATGGGCTTTGAAAAGAACAAAGCTTTGTGTCAATAACAGTAAGAATTGCTATCATTTATTTCCTGACCCCTGTGTGTCAGGTCTCATGCTCGGCATTTGCACATACATTACCTTGTTTAATTCTCACAAAAACCATAGAGGAAGAACATTATTCCTTTGTTTTAAAATTGAGGGATCTGTTTGTTACTCAGAAATGTTATTTAACAGCTGGATGAAGGATGTAGCTTTCAAATCCTGATATGACTCATTCCATTGCCTCAGCAAAGGAGGACATTACTGTCTCGATTTTGAAATAAATATTAACACACAGATATCTAACACATTGTTGATTTCTTCAGAGAATGTCTTAGAAATTATACTATATATGCTGCAAAAAGAGCATAGTATTCATAGATTTTTAGAGACTGAGAGCTAGATCTATAAGTGACCAGATAGTTCTTCGTATGTAATTCCTTGCCTGACTTTCACATGCTCAAGGTCATTGGAAAGCAAAGCTAGGATTCAAATCCAATTTGGTGCTCTTCAGACCATAGCATACTGATTCAGAATTTGACATTTTGTTCATCTCTATGTTTATAAGAGGACTAAGATAAAAGACCCAGAGAAATCTTTGAAAGGGCTCATTTTGCCATTGGTGAAAAGAATTTGTGGTTTACTTGAAAGAAAAAGACGACATGATAGGAGTAACAAATAGCTTTGGCTTTAAAAAAAATAGTATGCCCTACAAAATGCCTAAAAATAATGAAACAAGGGTGCTTAGCATTATCACAAGTGTAGTGCTTCGGCGCAGAGAAATACAGAGATGAAATGGAAACTGTTGGATGTCAAAGGCAAGCTTTGCCAATGTCAGCAGGGTCAGATACCTCTGGAACTCATGGCAGGAAAAGTGGGAAAATGTGGCAGATGACAGATTACTGTGTGGAGCGTTCTAGAGATTTCTCAGCTGGAGAGGGGGTTTCCATATCCCTGATCCTTCAGCTCAGAATGGATCCCAAATGACAAATACTCAGGCTGCTCTTTTTTTCCTTCTTCCTCCAATACTATGACCTCTGAATAAAAAAGAAGCCCTGCAGAGAACAGAGAACTTAAACCTAGGGGGCGGGGTGAGTCCAATCAACTAGGACACAGACTCTGAATGTTCAGTGTCATCGCATCCAAACCAGCAAACTCAGGACCCACCGCCAGATTCCCCAGAAGAGATTAAAGTCTGTACATGTAATTTAGGCAACTGATGTCTCAGAAAATTACGGTTGCTCTGAGCTCATGACAATTAGGATTTCCTTTTGGTGAAGACCAGTTCTTGTTTCTCTTAGACAGGCAAAGGCTCGGTTTTGTCATGGGTTTCAAATGAATCCAGAGTCTCCACTGACTTCACCAGAAGCTCTGGCTGTTAATCACGTTCATGATGATATAAAAGAATGGAGTGGAAAAATACAAGAACTAAGGTCATTTCGATAGGCTGTTAACTTACTATGGGGCACAATGTTAGGAGTCCGCTGGAACCCTCAGCTGACAAGTCTCAGTTTTGGATTTTCCATGCTATTTGTCATGTGGATGGCTAAAAGCGAATTGCAGTTCCTGGCTGGAAGTGGGATAGGGTGTCATGAGAGTTGTACAGATTAATGTCTGGGAGGCTTGGGTTGAAAAGATCATAAAAGTTTACATGTTTATATTGATGTAAGTGCTTCCCCATTATATTGTGATCCTGCCGTTGCTCAGTGTTATTTACTTTGTTCCACTCACTCGCACAGGACTTGGAGAGCCCTCAACCCACTGGGAGAAGCAATGTAAAGGTGTTTTCAAAGACGTGGATTTCACGTATTGAAAAAAGGATCGTAGACATAAGAGTTCGAAGAAATGAAGAAAGACCCAAAGCAGTAGTTTTCAGTGGAAGATCTATCTCCGTCACCTTAAGGCTCTGTCCCCAAACTATTTTACGGCTCCTATGCTTAGTCTACAGCAGGATACGCCCTACTATTTTTCTACGTGGCAACCATCACGTTATGATTAAATAATTTTTATGTAACTTCTTCACTGGATGTCAGAGCCAATTACACGTTGTAAGAAACTTTAGAAAAGAATTTTTTTTTTGTTTTTTTTTAAGAATGTGTTTCTGTATTGTTTTCTGTCCTAATGCATCGGCCAGTAAAGCCCTTCACGCAGAAGAGATACGTGGTAGGTATCTGTCGGACGAGTGCACGAATGAATCAACGCGTATTCTTACACTGAGCCCTCCAAATGGTATATTCTAACACTGAGTTTGGATGGATCGGATCATACATATTTTCATAAGTTCTTCAAGTACTTCTGCTAAGAACTGCTGGCCTGGGGGATTTTCACTTTACCCTGGTCTCCAAGCCCGGGCTTCGCTAAGCTTCTGCCTATACGATCAGGGCTGGATCATTGCCCAAACGTGCGGGGCCAGAGTACATATGTAACAAATTCCATCATTCTCTTCTTCATTGCTTTTCCAAAAAAGATTTACTGGCACTAAGTTTTAGGATCATACCTGGAACTGACAACATAAGATGGATGAATCTAGGTCTTTTTATTTTTTCTTTTAAATATTTTTGCTTATTATTATTATTTTTTAAGATTTTATTTATTTATTCATGAGAGAGAGAGGCAGAGACACAGGCAGAGGGAGAAGCAGGCTCCATGCAGGGAGCCCGACGCCGCACTCGATCCGGGGTCTCCAGGATCAGGCCCTGGGCCGAAGGTGGTGCTAAACCGCTGAGCCACCCGGGGATCCCCAAAGATTTTTATTTTTTAAAAATCTCTACACTGCTCATGGGACTTGAACTTACAACCCAGAGATTAAGAGTCACATGTTCTACCAACTGAGCCAGCCAGGTGCCCAGACTGGACTTTCCATATAAGGACCTTTATTATGTCTGGTGGATGAGACACGTTAACAGCCGCCGGTGAACACTATTGCCACTAGAGAAGGACCCAGAAACTTCTGGGAGCTCCTAGTCCAGTGTTGCAGGGAGTCTCTACTCAGACTTGTTGCGTCCTTCCTCCATGCCCTTACGGGAGCGCTTGGGATGGGTTACACCCCGGTGCAGTATGTCCTGGCCCAACCATGAGTCTGCGGTGTATCTGTGTTCTTTCCCCACCTTCCTTCCTACTCCAAGTATGGGGTACACACCATACTGAGTATCTCTTATGACAAGGCTTCTGTTCATTGGGTCCCATATCGGAGATTGGTCTCCTCCACGCTTCTTTTGTGCCTCAACCTAAACCCCGTCCACTTGGCTGGTACTCTGATTCACCGCGCTTCACCCAGTACGTGTTTAATAAAAATGCATTGTTCAGAATCCTAATGTCTGAGTGTCAGCTCAGATTCCTTCAGGTTGGGAAAACATTCCTGAAAGCTAAAGCTTCCCCATCCTTCTAGCCTTGGGAATTTCAGGCTCACTCTATCCAGATGGTAGAGGCTAGCAGTTTGGGGCGATATATGTTTTCACGTGATCTTAAATTTAGATTTTATATATAAGTTTAATGAATCCTTTGACTAAAACTAATCTTTCTTTGGGAAGAAAGTATTTGGAAAAATAAAATTTTAGGCAAAATTTCCCCCAGTAATCTCTCTAATGCTTTTCTGCCAAAGCAAAGCAAGAGTTATGCCAGTGTTTCCAGGTGACCCACACATGGAGTGCCCGTCTTGGGAATGACAAACAGTAACGCGTATGAGATGAGCCCCCTCTAGTTTCTTGACATAAAAATCTCTTCGAATCCTCACATCTCTCTTACAAATTAGCTCTTATGATTATCTTCATTTTACAGATGAAGAAACTAAGTTTAACCGAATTGCGATGATTTGCCTTAGGTCGTGTAGCAGGAAAGCCACCGAGTGAAGGATTTGGCCTCCGCTCTGACCCTCTCCCAAAGCTCCTACTCCTAGAGAAATAGAATCAAGTGGTTGAGAAACATATGAGATTTGGACTCAGTTTGGATATAGTTACCGTCCCAGCTCTTCCTCAACAGATTACGAAATTTCCCTGAGCGCCAGTCTGTTTATCAATAAAATGGTAGTAAAAATAAGTAAAATGATTAAATTAGCTGTTAAGTGTGCTAAACAAGTCATGGTAAGAGCTAATGTTTATCCAGCAGTTATCAGATGCTGGGCGCTGCTCCAAGCATATGACGTACATTAACTCGTTTAAGAACAACCATATGCTTAGGGGCAAATATCGTGCCTGTTTTATACCTGTGGAAACTGAGGCATGCAGAGTCTGAGAGATTTCTTTGCCAAAGATCTTACGGCAAGTAGAAGAACAGGAGTTTGAACCCAGGCAGGCTGGCTGCAGGATCTCGTTTATCTTTACGCGACATAGCAGGTGTCCTGCGCTCAGGTGGAGGCATTAGCCTGGAAGGCCGTCAGTCCTTGGCTGTAGGACCCAAGCTGCTTGGGTGGGTGCGTTAGCCTGGAAGGCCCTCAGGCCCTCCTGCTGTAGGACCCAAGCCTCTCGGGTGGGTGCATTAGCCTGGAAGGCCTCAGGCCCTCCTGCTGTAGGACCCAAGCCTCTCGGGTGGGTGCATTAGCCTTGAAGGCCGTCAGGCCCTACGGCTGTAGGACCCAAGTGCTCAGGTGGGTGCATTAGCCTGGAAGGCCCTCAGGCCCTATGGCTGTAGGACCCAAGCTGCTCAGGTGGGTGCATTAGCCTGGGAGGCTGTTAGTCCCTACGGCTGTAGGACCCAAGTGCTCAGGTGGGTGCATTAGCCTGGAAGGCCCTCAGGCCCTATGGCTGTAGGACCCAAGCCGCTCAGGTGGGTGCGTTAGCCTGGGAGGCCGTCAGGCCCTGCTGCTGTAGGACCGACGTGCTAAATCCGCCACCGGCCATCGGCTCGCAGTGACCCAGTTGGCTGCTGTTTTCAGGCCACAGCAAGGTCAGGTAAAGTGAAGCTGTCACTGAGCCCCGATGGGCTAGGAAGCAGCACACTGTTTGCGCTCCCGGAGGTGTGATTGTTCACACTTTCCCCTGCTTCCCTGGCAGGGGTTTTCGGGGTCGCCTTGTCCCCCCGGCTGCCAACGGCCAGGGCCCGCAGGCTCGTGTCCGCGCTGAGGAGGCCCGTCCTCACCCCAGCCCGCTGCTGCCCCGGGCTCGAGTGCTCGAAGGGCTGCCGGCGACTCCGGCCGCAGGGGAGCCACGGGAGGGGCCTGGGGGGGACAGGGGACCGATGGGCGGCCCGTGGCACTGCTCCAAGCCCATGTGCTGGGGCGCCCGGGGCCAGGGCGCCGCAGGTGTGGCCTTGTTGCTTCAGAATCACGGTCGATGCCAGGACCGTGGACGATGGCACCTGCCGCCGCCTCGCTGGCGGTTTTCCTCAAGGCCTCCTGAGTGACAGTCCCTGCGGAGAGTGAATTACCATCCTGAACGTGTAACTCCACTGCCCCCTTGTCATTCTGCATAATTGCTGTCACCCAGGTAAAACCAAATGGCTTTTCTCCCTGGTAAATCCTCCCAACTCGGCTCGGAACCCTTCAGGCCAGGCGGTGGGGGCCCCGGGCAGCCAGTGGGGTGACCTGAAAGGACGCCCGCCAGAGGAGAGCCCGGAAAGGCTCCGAACACAAATGCCAGGCCCGGCGGGGACACTGGTTTAAGTAACTGAAGTGGCGGTTTATTCGGCAGGGACAAAAGTGGGCATTAAAGCAGCACGCGCCAGGGAGGGGGCTGGAGGAGCCGGCCGGGTCGCTCCTAAAGGTGCCCAGCTCGGGGGGCATCAGATGGGGGCTCCGGGAGCCTCGGCTTTCACTGCTTTGTGACATTATGTGCTTAGTTTTTTGTTTTTTTTTTTTTTAATTTTTATTTATTTATGATAGTCACAGAGAGAGAGAGAGGCAGAGACACAGGCAGAGGGAGAAGCAGGCTCCATGCACCGGGAGCCCGATGTGGGACTCGATCCCGGGTCTCCAGGATCGCGCCCTGGGCCAAAGGCAGGCACCAAATCGCTGCGCCACCCAGGGATCCCATGTGCTTAGTTTTTACAACAGCTTCCAAGGTGCTGATTACGAGCTCCTGAGCTCCGGTAAATAGACAAGAAAAGCGAACTGGGCCGGAGCTGGAATCTCAAGGCAGCTGTGTGGACGCTAAAGCAGACGTGCCCACGGCCCGGAGTGGCTCGGGGGCTCCTCGGCGCCCCGGGCACGTGAGGCACCAGGAGAGCCGGGCTCCGGCCTGGGGGGTCCAGCAGGGAATCTTCGCGGCTGATTAGGCGCCCTCGGGTTCATCAGTTACCAGTTTGTCCTTATTGGAGAGAATTCTTCCATTTTTTCATGAAGCCGTGGCTACGTATAACAATTAATTTTGAAGACTAACTGCTCTAGTCCTTTTTTTGTTAATATTTACCACGAGGGTAGCAGCGACCACCGTAACAGCAAGGATGGTGATACCATGACAGTATTGGTACCCGCCAGTCCTGAGAACTTACTACGTGCCAAGCATTGTTCTAAGATCTTATAATTAATGGTCGCATTTACTCCTCACTAGAGGGACGCCCGGGGGGCTCAGTGGTTGAGCGTCTGCCTTCGGCCCAGGGTGTGATCCCGGGGTCCCGAGATCGAGTCCCACATATCGGGGCTCCCTGCATGGAGCTGGCTTCTCCCTCTGCCTGTGTCTCTGCCTCTCTCTCCATGTCTCTCATGAATTGATAATAAAATCCTAAAAAAGAAAAAAAACCTTACTAGACAGTTGTTATTATTATCTCTGATTTATATATTACAAAACTGAGACTCAGAGGGGTAAAGGAACATCCTGAAAGTCACAGTTATTAACCGGGTAAGAGCAGGATTTGAACCCAGGCAATCAGACTTCTGAGCCCTGCTCTCTTACACGATAACTTGAGACTCAAACCCAACATCCCTTGCTCACACGCTCACACCCTTCTCCTTATTCAAATCCGTGGTGATCGTGGGTGCCTCCTGAAGCCACCCTCTGCTGTACCCACGATGCCTAGATTTGCTACACAGCGAGGCAACACATACCCATTCGATTTTAGAAAGCGAAATTTTCTTAAACTCCAGTATAATGCCTATTGGAGATGTCCAAATATATATATATGATATATGATATATGATATATTTATATAAATTATATATTATATATTATATATTATATACTATATATTATATATTTATATATAATTATACATATATTATATGTATATAATATATATGTATAATATATTATATATAATATAATCATATATAATAATATATATTATAATTATATATTATATAGAATATATTATATATTTATATATATATCCTATATCATATATATATTTATATATATCAGAGTATATAACACAAGACTGAGCTCCCCGACTGTTCAGAGGATCCTCAGTCAGTGTGCAAAGGCAAGAGAAGAGGCCCAGGGTGTGGGTGTGGGTGTGGGTGGGGGTGGGGGCTGCAGCCTGGGCAATGAAAGAAGTCCCTCTGGAACTACGTTAGTGTTTCCAGAAAGGGGAATTGTACACTGAAAAGCACATTCGTGCAACCATTATTTTCGCTATATGCCAACTACAGAGACTAAAGCTCAGCAGAACGGCTGCTGGCCTGTAGTGTAACATGGGTGAGGAAGAGGAGCTGAATGACACCGACTACGTGTGCCTGGGTTATACCAACACGTACTTTAGGTTCAGACGGATGTGTGCTTAGGGACTGACGACGTAGTGGAGCGAGCTATTGCCACTGAGCCTCGACTTTATCATCTTTAAGACAGGGCTTCCGATACTCTTTTGCCAGGTACAGTTTCCAGCACGTGGTAGGAATTCTATAATGATTTTTTTTTATTATTTATTTATGATAGTCATACAGAGAGAGAGAGAGAGGCAGAGACACAGGCAGAGGGAGAAGCAGGCTCCATGTACCGGGAGCCCGACGTGGGATTTGATCCCGGGTCTCCAGGATCGCGCCCTGGGCTGAAGGCAGGCACCAAACCGCTGCGCCACCCAGGGATCCCTATTATTATTATTATTATTATTATTATTATTATTATCATCATCATCATCATCATCACCATCATCATGGTCATCTATTTTAATAACAAAGTTGTAATGTTCAATGGCAAAGATTATCTATGGTTTTGATAAATTCGTATCCACATTGATTTTGTCCTTGAAGCCCCATCATCTACTGCCTCTTCCCATCAGCAAGGTAATTGTGTATATCCCTTACGCTCCGCATCTCTTTCTGTTTCTTACAGAATCTCTCTGATCTCTCTTCCCAAACAAGTTATCTCTTCCCTTTATGCTCCATGACTTTTCTCTCTAAGGTATCAGGACAAGGGAGTCCGGTTTTCACAACCTACATACTTTGTACTAGAACAGAAGCCAAAGACCAAGTTTCACTCTTGACCATGCTCGCTGAGAAAAAGTGGGTGTTGTGATGTGCTCCCTCCTTGGAGGAATTCCTTGTACGCGGTCTGCCAACACACCAAGGCTGGGCTCCGTATCCATGGCTTTTTATTTTATTTTATTTTATTTTATTTTATTTTATTTTATTTTATTTTATTTTATTATTTTATTTTAATTTATTTTATTTTATTTTATTTTATTTTTATTATTTTATTATTTTATTTATTTTATTTTATTTTATTTTATATTTTTTGTGTATACTACCCACTGAGTTATTTCTTTTTTTTTCTTTTTCTCTTTTATAAATTTATTTTTTATTGGTGTTCAATTTGGTCCTAGCACAAAAACAGACACATAGATCAATGGAACAGAATAGAGAATCCAGAAGTGGACCCTCAACTCTATGGTCAACTAATATTCGACAAAGGAGGAAAGACTGTCCATGGGCTTTTTAAAAACAAATGCGAAAGCCAGCTTGTCCCCTCCAGAGGCCCACCGAGCGGCACATTCCAGCTACATTCTTTGAGGGGCCGAGGTCTTCGTGGGGAGTGTCCCTGAGAACCAATCACCCCGTGATCAGTTGGTGGTGCTACGGCCACTTTCTCATGGGCCGGACCTTACTGGCCAGGGTCAGATATCCTGTGGCTGCCCTGGCAGGTGTAGGGAGGAGTTGATGATATCTAGCCCAGGATATCGGCCAAGGATTATTTATCTGTCAAAACTTCTCACATACGAGTCAGTGTCCTGGGCCTGCTGAGCCTGAGACTGTGGGCTTCCCCAGGACGAAGGTCCCCAGAAAGTTTCCATGAAGGCAGGAGAGAGCAGCCTCATCTCCAAACTCTTAGGATGAGAAGGAAGGGAGATGCTATTCTGAACCTCTCTTCTCTTCCACAGCAAACAGACAAATGTCCTTGGACTGCCCCTGTCTCCACAAGCAGCGACCCTGAATTTTGAATCAGGAAAAATGATTCTTCCCTTGCTGGGCTCCCCACGCAGGACCTCTGGATTCCAAAAGTTGGCTTTGAAGCACCTGGTTTTCCAGGAGTTTGCAGTGTGTCAACGGGACTTAGCTCAAGCAGGCGGAGACACTCCTCTCAAGCGCAGGAATACTGACCCCTCCAGGCACCTCCCTTGTCCCCACTCATGTTCGAACCCCAAAGTGCAGTCCAGACGGGGCTGGTGGCTCCGCTTTCAATCTGCGAACCCTTCGGTTAGAACAGCACGATGGGGTGATGGGACTGGTCTGCAGAGGACACTAGCATAACCCTTGCCCTCGTTTCAGTTCTGTACAGGTTTTCTCCCAGGATCAATTTGCTTAGGGAGAGGGAGGAGAAGGAAAAGGGAGACCTGGCGTGTGTGTGTGTGTGTGTGTGTGTGTGTGTGTGTGTGGTGTGCGTTGGGGGAGGCGGGGGTACACTCACAGCCAGCCTGCTGAGAAAAAAAAAACAAAACAGCAGATATTTGGAAGCACATTACAGTTTTATTTTTCAACCAAATCACATTGCTGAGGGATTCAAGGGCTGGGAGAAAAGAGGGCACATTTGTCAGACTTTTCACTTCCGTGTATGCTGTGGAGTTGGTAAATAACATATCTGAGCAGATACGAATTGCTCTGGTGTCCAGCGGCTTTAGGGCTAAGGTTTACCTTATGGCTCTGCGAGTCCTCCTCCTGCTGCCTTAGAAAATAGCTTTGTATTGAGTGAAGATATTTGGAACCCATTACCCCATAGAAAGCCAGATGAAAAATCAATTTTTTGTTTGTTTTTGCTGAAAAGAGAGCTCGCAGGTATGAGGAGAAAAATTCAATCAATGCCAATAGATGTGCTTTGGAAGAATTTGGTATTTCTGCCTATTGTGTGATTTCAGGGCAAACTCCAGGACCTAGGAGGCGCTTGGTGAATGCTAGGTGAAGCGATGCCTGTACTCTACTAGGTTTCCTTACTGTATGTTGCATACTAGTTTACTATCCTGCTCTTGATTTAAGCAATGGGTCCATGCGATGTTAAAAAAAAAAAAGAAAAAAGAAGCGAGTTAGAAAAGATACCAACCCACCTTAAGTGGTCAATACGTGTTGGTTGGGTAAACTAAGAATTCCCTGCTAAAAAATATCACCAGTAAAGTAATATTATGCTGCCTTTTGCCTCAGCACTACGGGAGCCAGGGTATCCACAGAACATGCATTAAACATGTATTTATGGTAAACCCTGGCCATTCCTTTTAGAGAAAAGAATTCCCATGGCAATCTATTTCTGGATTTGTCCACAACAGTTGTTTAAGTCATAATTAAAACATTTTCCTTGGTTTGGACAGGAAGAGCCCTTGGCTGCCCAGCTGAGAAGAACAGCCCTTCACGGACAAGTAGGGGACATTCTTTCCATCCATAAATCAGTGCCTGAATCCTTAGCAACAGGCCTAACCATTGCTCCCGGCTTTCCAGCTGAGTTCACCCCGCGTCATGATCCTGAGGACGGTTAAGGAAATCTCTCGTTGTTCACAGACTGGCTACATGCTATGTGTCATCAGTCCATTTTTAAGGTGAAAATTAATAGGAGTTAGGAAACTCCCCCAGCATCCTCAAATGACGAGATGTTTAATTGTGGGAGAAAGAATAGCCTACGTGTGCTGCTAGACCCGCAGCCGGGGCACCTGCTGGTGTCCTGCATCCTACCTGCTGGCGTCCTGCATCCTACCTGCTGGGTGGTGGCCCTCACGGTGACCTGCTTTTATTTTTATTTTATTTTTATTTTTATTTTTATTTATTTATTTTTTTAGATTTTTTGTTTATTTTTTAAGATTTATTTATTTATTTATGAGAGAGAGAGAGAGAGAGAGAGAGAGGCAGAGACACAGGAGGAGGGAGAAGTGGGCTCCATGCAGGGAGCCTGACATGGGACTCAATCCTGGGTCTCCAAGATCACGCCCTGGGCCAAAGGCAGGCGCTAAACCGCTGAGCCACCCAGGGATCCCCGCCTGCTTTTAGAAGAGAGTTCTGGCGAATATTCGCCGCCCCTTGGCTAGTGTCAGTTGATTCCCTCCTATCAGCGCACCGCATTCTTGTGCCTCATCATGTTTTCCTCGTCACCTTGGCTTAGGAGGAGCACAGAGTCACCTCTGTCGCTCTGCTTCATGCTTCAGAAAGACCACATAGTTTTCATGCTGTTTAGTCCCTGGTGCTTGCTGAAGGCTTTATGGGTATAGCATTTCAATGCTATTTTCTTCTATTTAACAGCCGTGTGTGTCTGTGTGTGTGTGTGTGTGTGTGTGTGTGTGTGTGTTTTGCAAACCATCAGGCACTTGTTTCGGGATGATGTGATCTATAAATAACCCACAGTGAATTAAAAGCTTTATCACAAACCGTGCTAAAATCCCTATGAGCTGTGCCGTCTTGGGCAAGTTTCAAAACTTCCATGCTTTCATTTTCTTAGCTGTAAAATGGGGATAATAACAATTATCTTCTAATGTTGTGATGAGGCCCAAGTGAATTAATAATGCAAAATAGGAGGGACTCATTGATGCTGAGTTCCTTGATACCGGAGGAAATAATTTAATAAGTGTTAGATTCCCAGGCCCTCAGGCCACCCCCAGAATTCATCTCATTGCCTTCGGCCACGAGGTCTTCTTGGCCTGCGATGGTCCTGTATCTTCCTCAAACCTTTTTTTTTTTTTTTTTAAGACTTTATCTATTCATGAGAGACACAGAGAGAGAGGCAGAGACTCAGGCAGAGGGAGAGGCAGGCTCCCTGCGGGGAGCCTGATGCGGGACTCGATCCCGGGGACCCCCGGGGTCACGCCCTGAGCCAAAGGTAGTTGCTCCACCGCTGAGTCCCCAGGTGCCCCTCAAACACCTATTTAACTTACCTTTACAAAGTATTCACACCTCCTGCCAGCCCAGATCATTCCCTGGTCCTCATTACTCCGCTATCCTGTATATACCAGCATTTCTCAGCTTGGGGACTATTGACACTGGGGCCTGGATAATGCTTTGTTGGGGGTGTCTGTCCTGTTCCTTGATCAGCATCCTTAACGTCTACCCCGTGGATGTCGGCAGCATCCTCTCAGGATGGCAATCGAAAAGGTCTGCAGCTCTTACCAAATATCCTCTGCTGGGCCCAACTACCCTGGTTGAGAGGCACTGGCGAACACATCTGGTATACCACCTGGAACATTATATGGTGCTGATTTTATTCAAGGAGCATGTACATAGTACATATAAATATCAGATATTTTTTCTAAGAGTAACGCGAATAAGTTGATATTGACACCTATGAGTAGGTGCTGGTGTCGGACTGGTTTACAGCGGAGGAGAAGCTAAAGTGTCTCGTCCAAGGGTGGGGATCTGCGCCTGGACCGTTGGTGTCCAGAGCACATTGTTGTGCTTCTTCTCTCGTGGATGACTTTCCCTCTACCCTGGCCTGTGCAAGCCTCGTAAACCCAGGGGTATGAGAGAACTGGGATAGGACGTGGGGATGGTAATTATCTTTGTAATTATCTTTGATTCCAGAGCATGAAGCGCAGTGTGAAGCATAGGCTGGATGAATGAGCACTTGTAATGCTACCTCTTTGCTAGGATATATTTCGTATCACAAAGTTTGGAGTCTAATGTACTAGGTAATTTCTAGAGGGTGAAACTGAGCCTGGGAGATTAAGTGACTGCCCAAGATCACAAGGCTGGAGAATGGCAGAGGCAGGCCTGGATTCAGGGTCTTCTGACCACAGTGCAATGGTCTTTTACCTCTTCCATGCCGAGTTCCCCCTTGGGGATGCTCCATGTGGGTATGTGCCAAGATCGTCTTCATCTTGTCCGTTATCATCAGCACCATCCAGGTTTCACTGTTAGTTTACCGATTTATTTTTAAAAGATTTATTTATTCATTTTAGAGAGAGAGAGGGAGGGGGGAGGGACTCTCAAGCAGATGCTGAGCTCAGCATGGAGCCCGAGGCAGAGCTCAAGCTCATAACCCTGAGATCATGACCTGAGCCAAAACCAAGAGTAAGATGCTTAACGACTGTGCCACCCAGATGCCCCCAGGTTTCATCATTTTTTTATTCATCCCTAAACTATTTGGGCATTTATGAAAACTCACAGGGTATGGCTTATTTTTTTTTAAGATTTTATTTATTTATTCATGAGAGACACACACACATACACAGAAAGAAGGAGAGAGAGATACACACAGAGGCAGAGACACAGGCAGAGGGAGAAGCAGGCTCCCTGCAGGGAGCCCGATGTGGGACTCGATCCCGGGTCTCCAGGATCACACCCTGGGCCGAAGGCAGATGCCCAACCGCTGAGCCACCCGGGGATCCCTATGGCTTATTCACAGTACTTTTTTCTGTCCATCACAGGAATTCAAAGATCGAAATGCTTAACACCTCTACTAAGGCCTTCCTTCCCAACAGCCCTGTTGTTCAAATCATCCTACGCCCATTATATCTCAATAAAGCTGGGGAAAAAATCATCCTAAGATCTTTGATTCTGATTAGCGGATTTTGTTCTCTTCATACCCACGCTTCTTGAAGATCTGCATAAATGATGCCCGACTTATCAGCGTGCGGCATTATCAATTGCTGACCGTTTCAGATGCCAGACACGGTGGTGGAGCTATTGTGGAATCAGGAGAGCTTTTCATGCTTCCACATTACGTGGCCCCTGACGCAGTTGTCCCTTGGTCTGCAGATGACTGTGAGGATGGAAAGTAACGTACAACTGCTGTTCTGATTCGCGATTACTAGAGTCACAAAAGAATCTTATATTATTTAGGAACTTAAATATGCATGATATTACTAATAAGGCGGGGTCATAGGTGAACTAAGTCTTCCACGGAAGTAGGGACTCTGCGCCTGAACTTTACCTGATTCACGGAACGCCCAGAAGGTCCTTTTGCTTTCTTTAAATACCTACTGACTCAACGTCTATAATGTCTTAAATTCCAGCATTAATGAATGCGTCCTTTTACTTGCTGTGTTATTTTAGAAGCCAAGAGCCCTGGGAAGGAAGCACTAATTAAAATTAATTCCCACTGAGGTATGAACAGCAGGGCAGAGTGGGGAAAATTTCTAGACACGGAGTTAAAGGACTTGCTCACTGGCCTTGTTACTTTGAACGAGTCACTTAACTTCCCTCAGCTTGAGTTTCTTCATCTGGAAGTCAGAGATGATGGGTTGACCCACGGATTCCTATTGTGAGCGTTAAATAATGAAATCAAGTGAAAACATGTTTTAAAGGCTAACACTGCTGGTTTTTTTTTCTCAGCTTTTATGATATTCTTCTAACTAAAAAAAGCAGGATGTAAGACCACTGATGGCCTTGGATGGAGATATCTAAAATCGATGCCCAGGACTTGGAAGTTTTAGCAGCAGTAATTCATGTGTGTGTGTGTGTGTGTGTGTGTGTGTGTGTGTGTGTGTTTAAATAATGAGCTTGCACGAGGATTTCTGGAGTGTCCAAGAGAAAATTGAAGGCCAACTAGCTAATATTGGAACTACGGTGAGATTTCTCAAGGGACCAGCTGCTTTTTAGATCCTATAGTCCCTACCGGTTATGACCCTTCCAGACTCCTGGTGTCCCTGTTGCATTTGAGAAAATAAGGAGTCGCTACTGAGCATCTCACCAGACTTTCTAAACCCAAAGTGGAAGTTGTATCACGATGTCATATTAGGGAACTGCTATTGAAAACCACCCGGTACAAGGACTAAGCAGTGTGCAAATCAACCAGTGTAAACGGGAGGTTGGGAACTATGGTTTTGGAATCCAACACCTGAGTGCCTTGGTGCCCAGCAGCCTCGCTAGGTCTCAACAGTCGAGGAAGACGGCGTCTTCCTCGAAGGCCAGCCATGTGGCGTCCAGGGCTGGTCCCCTGAAGGCCGTGCTTGCCAAGGATCTGGGAAATTCCTGCCTCTCTCCCTTATCTGAAATCCGTTAGAGACAGCACCGTCTCACCAGGCATTGTGAAAACGCCATCACCTGGTGGGGGGGTGACACCAAATAAATGCTTGCCCCCCTAGACCGGAAACACTGAACTGTCAGCCACTCCCCTCTAGATTCACCACCATGTGCGGCTCCTAGCCGCTCTGCTCTGCCAGGCTTTTTACAAATTTTACCTAGTTTTGGTCGCCTGGGTGGCTCAGTGGTTGAGCACCTGCCTTCGGCCCAGGGTGTGACCCCCGGGTCCCGGGATCGAGTCCTGCATTGGGCTCCCTGCATGGAGCCTACTTCTCCCTCTGCCTGTGTCTCTGCTCTCTCTCTCTGTGTCTCTCATGAATGAATAAATAAAATCTTTATTAAAAAAAAAACAGAAATAAATTTTATCTAATTTAAAGTTTCCAGCAAAGCAGTGAGAGAAGTAAGTATTCTCGTCCTCTCTGTGCTTCTGATAGTCATTGAAGCTACAGATGTTAAGTGTGTGGGAGTCAGATGTGAGGCTGAGATTCAAACTTTGAATCTTGCCTCAAGTAAGCACTTTGTACCACAGACAACCAGGGAACTAATGAACCTTAAATATTACAAGGCCGAGTCCTAACCATACTTGAAAGCTCAGCCTCGGGACGCCTGGGTGGCTCAGCGGTTGAGCCTCCGCCTTCAGCCCAGGGTGTGACCCTGGGGTCCTGGGATCGAGTCCCACATCGGGCTCCCTGCGTGGAGCCTGCTTCTCGCCCTCCCTGTGTCTCTGCCTCTCTCTCTCTCTCTGTGTCTCTCACAAATACACAAATAAAATCTTTAAAAAAAAAAAAAAAAGCTCAGCTTCAATGGCAAATCTTTAACCTCAAATTAAAATTCCTATGGCTCTTTATTTAAACCTCTTACTGCTTTTATCTCTTAATTTTATTTAATTTTTATTTTTAAAAAAATATTTTATTTATTCATGAGAGACATTCAGAGAGAGGCAGAAACACAGGCAGAGGGAGAAGCAGGGTCCCTACAGGGAGCCCAAAGTGGGACTCGATCCCAGGACCCCGGGTTCATGGCCTGAGCCCAAGGCAGATGCTCAATCACTGAGCCGCCCAGGTGCCCCTTTTATCTTTTATTTTAAATATAAGAACGATTCATAAGCATCCCCCTACTAAAATTAATGTTGTGATATTTCCTACAATTCCAGGCTTTTCACCTTTCCATCATGTTTATTCATTCATTCATTCATTCATTCATTCATTCATTCATTCATTCAATCATACCTCCCATTTTTGAGCCCTAGGAATACAGAAATAAATACAATGGGCATGACCCAGTGGTTCTCATTCCAACTTTTGTTAAGTGAATGAAATACAGGCCTCCTTGACTATTTTAGTTACTACCCCAAATCCCTGGAGATATAAATTATCCTTTCATAGCGCTTCACTCACACGTGTTTTTTATTTTAGGGCTTCTTTTTTTTTTTTCCCCTACCAAGTATTTATTTCTAGCAAGTGATACTCAGGGTCTGGGAAGTAAGTTCTCACATGGTGGAACCTTTTGTCACCTATTTCAAAGACAAAATCCACGTTTCTCCTTCATCTCACTTTTGCTTTTACAGCCATAAACTTGTCTGTATTCGTTATAATAGTGGCTGCTGACACAGATAATCAGCCCAGTATGTGCAGGGGGTTGTCAGAGTTTTCACAAGGCTGGAGAAGAGTTTGCTGGGTCAAATTTACCCAGGTCCACACAAAATTCTTGTGCTTGCGTGCAACACATTTTTGGCCTTTTATTGTCTAAGATATTAGAATAGCACCCCACATCTACCTTTTATTTTTTTCTCTTTCTGTCATTGTTTTTTTAAAAAAATAGTTTTTGCTTTAATGATATGTTTAAATTTACAGAAGTCTTGCAACGGTAATATAGTGAGTTTCCATATATACTTCACCTAGTTTTTCTGATTGTTAACACCTGATATTTCCGTGATACACTTAATAAAACTAAAAAATTGACGTTGGTACATGACTATTACCTAGAGTCCAGACTTAATTTTGATTTCCCCGTGGTTTTTCCATCAACCTTCTCTTTCCCAGTATCGAATTCCGGGCAGCACATGGCATTTAGCTGTCCCCGCAGTCCTTCTGGTCTGTAATAGTCTTCTGTTTCCCAAGACTTCCGACTGTTTGGAGGACCTGGGGCCAGATGTCTTGTAGTATTTCCCTCAGCTGGGCTGATAATTTTCTGATAATTTTCACACGATTAGACTGGGGATGTGGGTTTGGGGAAGAACACTACAGAAGCGAAGTGCCATCTTCACCACATCCCATTAGGAGTACAGGACATGCACATGACCTTGTTGGTGATTTTTAACCTTCATTAGTTGCTTAATGTAATGTTTCTCGGGTTTCTTCCTTGCACAGTTATTAGTTTTCCTTTTCCCTGAGCTATTCTTTGCAAAGAACTACTAAGTCCAAGATTTTCTCAAGGGAGAGAGAGGGAATCTAAGCTTTGTCTTTTTGGTAATTGGAATCAGAATTATCCTGTAAGGAAGTTCTGTTGCTTCGCCACATGTATTTACTCAGTACTTTATATCACATGGAGTCATGCAATAATTTTCTACTTTGGGTTACGATCCAATGCTACTTTATTTATTATGTGGCTCAGATGGTTTGAGCTCTGGCCATTGGGCACTGTTTTAGGTGGCTTTTTATTTTATGCACCAACAGAAGTAAATTTGCCAACTACTGTCTATTTAAAGAATTAATATAGTCAGTGGTTGGTCAACCAGCTGTGGAACAACCTAAAAAGGTTTTTTAAAAAAGGAACCTCTGTCCCACGGGGTGGCAACTTTGGTTCACTCCTTGGCCTCACTACTTAGAACTGTATCTAATGCTTAGTAAACACTCCATGACTCTTTAGAAATCCTATATCCCCTTAAATTGCTTGATAAAAACTATTTCCTCTTACACCTGTACTATCTCTAGCTGTCCTTTTTTAGCTAAATTCTATCAAATGAATATACATGCAGGCACGCAGGTATGTGTGCAGGGAGATATAACCCTACTGAGACAGAGTCGGTTCTCACTTTCTGCTACCCACCTTTTCTCCTCATTGTTTAATCTTGCCAACCTCAGAGGCCTTAGTCTAGTCTTTTCCAATCTTATCCCATCCCACTGCTTTTATATTGCAACTGCTGTTTTACTCACTACCCATGTGGAGGGAATGATTAACAAAATGGGGACAGTATCTCTTAGAAACATATAAATTGGATTGTAGGGAAAGGATGATCTGTATCCCAGGAGACAAAGATGGCTTTTATTTGTCAAAGATTTGAAAATAGAACTAATATACCTTCAAATATATAGGGACTGCCAAAAAATACTTCCTATGATTTATTCTTTCAGTCATCACTTATCCAACAAATGTAGATTGAGTACCACCAAGTGCTATGAACCATTAAGCAAAAGAGGATTATGCCTCCCACCGACCTCCCCCCACAAGAAATTTGTAGGAGTTGACTGAAATGTTTGTGTCTGGAATAAGGTTATCATAATTACTAATTATGCAAAGTTAAATTCCTTTATAGGTCGTTGCGTAGATTTTTAATAACGAAGCTGGAAACTTCCTTACCAGCGAACAGCAAGCCATAGTGCTCCATATGCATTTCTGCTGTTCCATGAGCTTCCAAGAAACCACATTCCCTTTACACCTTGTTTTATTTCATCAACATAACCTAGCCTCAACTATTTCAAAAGTCCTGCTGGCTAAAAAATTCTATTTTCTGGTGGGGAGAACAATCACCTTGAATCAATAGACTTGGACTTGAATTCTAATCCCATTATTATAGGCAAATTACCTAACATCTCTGAGACTCAATTTTCTGATCAGTAGAAATTGATCGAATATAACAACTTCTCAGATGGTTTTGGAATATACGAAATGTATAATTAAAATATATCTTCAACAATTGCCATTTCCTTCCTTGGCTTTAGACTTCTCACAGTGAAGAAAACTTTGAATTGGTAGATGGGGTCTTAAATTCTGATCCCATCCTTAGGCAAATTATTTAACTTCTCTGGGTATTCAGTAACCTTATTTGTAGAAATGGAGCTGATATGCTGATTCTTTTATTGTTATTTTCTTGATGAATGTAATTATGTATGGGAAATATCTGATTCAAATAAATCAATATGTGCCAATGATTTCCTCCCTTTAGACTCCAACCTGATTTTGGTTGTGTCTGCCGGAAAGAAGCGACAGAAATCGGTTCCAACAGAGAGAGAATAAGCTTTGGAAGTCAAGGAGATTGAAGAGTGAATCCTGACTCAACAACTCATTAATGCTCGAAAGGTAACCTCAGGCTCTTTGTTTCCCCATCTGTAAAATAGTGCAAGTAGTGCTGAGAAGATTAAACCAGGTCATATATTTGAAAATGGTGCTGCTTCTTTTCTGAGGTAAGGCCACTAACATTATGTGATACTTTTAATACAGAAGTAGAGTTAATCAGATGTTTGCCTCACTATAGAAATGCTATTTTCAATATGTATTCCTGAACCTATAACTCGAGTAACAGCAGCCTTGAGTTACAGCTGTGAACAATCATGAGAAATGTTCTGGGTAAAAATGTCATTAACCCCTTTCTGGATCTATTAGCTTATTTGTTTATTCAACTATTATTGACTGAACACCTACTCTGTACTTTTGGCTGTTCTGGTTGCTATTTGTTTTAGGGTCTTTGGAAGCATTGTTCCTCCTAAAGTTTTAGGTGATGTCAATGAAAAAAAGTCATCAAGATAAGCAATTAGGTAATTATTCATATTTGGCTATCAGACTATTACATTATGAGCTATGCTTGATACAAAAAATGACCTATAAAAGAGATATTTCAGGACAGTCCACACGATATTTTCAAGTATGCCAACCGAAAGTTGAGTGCTGCTTTCTATCTGGAGAAGATTGATCCTTCATAAATAACAGACAATATGCCTCACATAAGCCAAAACAGCATTGAAAATGTCTGTGAAAAGCATCTGAGAAGTACCTGGATTTTCTATAAACTTTATAGATATTTTTCCTTGAGTCTGAAGAAAAATAGGTTCTACTTCTACAGAAGGATTCTAGCAATAAATTGATGCATGTCCTACCTCTGCCGTCTGTCAAGCTAACCCTTCTTATGGACTCCTGGAACTCTGAGGCCATGTCTTTGTTAAAAAAAAAAACAAAAAACAAAAAACAAAAAACCTAATTGTGTACTTCTTACTAACATGTGTGCATGTCAACAATAATTCTCTTTGGAAAATTGGCCTAAAATGGGCTTGATACCTGAGCACCAGCAGGCCTTTTGAATTCTCAGTGTGTGATTATTCATGCTTAGGACAAAGAGACGGGGACCATATAATAGTATTTTGATTGATGGCATGTGACATATAAGCATAAATGGTTAGAACTACAGTTTCCAGGGCACCTGGGTGGCTCAGTCAGTTAAGTGTCTGCCTTCAGCACAGGCCATGATCTGGGGGGGTACCAGGATCAAGCCCCGCATCAGGCTTCCTGCTCGACAAGGCACCTGCTTCTCCCTCTCTCTCTGCCTCTCCCCCTGCTTGTGTTCTCTCTCTCTCTCTCTCTGTCAAATAAATAAATAAAATCTTTTTCTTTTAAAAAGGAACTGCAGTTTCCAAAGTCAAACAAATTGGTTTTTACCCAGAGCCTACCATTTCCTGATGATGTAGCCTTAGAAGAATTTCAGTAATTCTCAAACTGGGCTTCCTCCTCTAGCAAGAGGATTGAATCGATTCCCTGAACTCTACTGAGTTCATTATGATTAACTTACGTGATGCATCTGAAGTGCTTAGTGCAGAGGCTCGTTCATCCTAAGGGCTCAAAGAATGGTTGATATTTTTGTTATTTGTATTATTATGGTTATTATCATAGTAGATGGCAGTGTTGATGAGGGGCTCAGAGCAATAAGAAGAAAAGGAGATCTCTCAAATAGCCGCCATTTTTTCAGTTTATAGCTGATTTATTCTCTAGACGTTTCTAGAGTATTCTATGTTTCTTTGAGCATTTCCATTCCCCACTTCCTATTGCAGTGTGGCTCACACTGAGATTGTTTTTGCAGAGAAAATAGGGGGAGTTTGTGTTACAGGAATAAGAAAGCACCAGCAAAAGTAAAGATGGCTTGTTTAGTGGAAGCCACCTGAGCTTTGGATTAAAACAGCTGGAAAAAAAAAAAAGCAGAGCTGGATTCAGCTTGCCCTCCATCATTTGCTGCCTCTACAATCCTGCACACCCTCCTACTCCTCTGATTTCCATCTTTAAAGGAGGAATATTACACCATGCTCCGGGGTTAATATGAAAGTTCAGGGAAATAAAGAATCCACAAGAATTAAGACAATGAAAGACAAAATAATCAAATAGAACAATAAACAAAAGACATAAACAGACATTTGAAAGAAACACAAATAACTGTTAAATATATTATGAGATTTTCAGTTTCACTAGTAATCTGGAAAATGCAAATGAAATTGTAATGAGGTACCATTTTGCCTATCATAAGGCAAATACGTATCAATCTGACAATATTAAATACTGGTAAAATGTGTACAATAGGAATTCTCATCTGTAATGATGAAAAAAATGCACCAGTACAACTATTTTGGAAATTGGTCATTAATTAATAGAGCTAAGGGTTTGCAAACACATGGACCTAACAGTTTTGTTACCCAGTCTTTGCAGAAAGGAAATATTTTGGAATAACAGAGGATACGAAGACGATTGGCATTTTGTATCACCAATTATATGCCAAGGGCTTTACAATGTCTTTTACCCTCGCGGAGATTCTGTGAATGTGGCTCTTAACTCCAGATAAAATATTCATGTGGCACAATCCTTGCAGATCATACTCTAGAGCACCATTTATAATTTCATGATTTAATTAAGTACTGGCTCGTGTACAGACATATGTGCCAAGTGTCAGTTTATTCATCCAGGGGACGGACCAGACAGCGCTGTCAAAAGGACGAGGCAGGGGAATCAGTGAAGAAATCTGCTTTACCGCCTGTGTCAGGTCGAAATGAAGCACAAGCTCTGGCCTCTGTGGCAACGTAACCACTGGTTGGCCTTTCCAACAAAGCTTATAAATTAATCTTCAAATAAACTTTTTTCGTAAATCGTTAGCTCTGATTCCATTTATTTTGGGACTTGTACTTGAGATCCAAGACTTTTTTTCTGCCTCTCTTTGCAAGAGACCATTCTATTTTGTGATAGGAGATGAGTACACGTGAAATTATTAATAATATGTCACCGTATGCTTCCAAACTCAAATACTTCAAAAGATTCTATCTCAACCAGGCTCCAGGTAGTAGATGCAGCAGACAAACGCCCTTTCTGGTTTAAAACATACTGACATCCATAACCCTGTGAGCGCTCAGGTCAGGAGTCTCCTTGCTTTACAATCCTGCACACCCTCCTACTCCTCTGATTCCCATCTTTAGAGGAGGAAAATTACACCATGTTTTGGGGTTAATATGGAAGTTCAGGGAGATAAAGAATCCACAAGAATTAAGACAATGAAAGACAAAAAAATTCAAATAGTCTTCAAAACTTCAAGTCTCCTTGCTGGTTGGTGTGTGCTGGCACTGTGACGTGCTGAGCTGCACACTTACCCAGAGCCAGATTCCTTTGGTTCCCAATGGGATCATGTCAGTGTTTTTTGTTGTTATACTACCATAACTTTACTAAATATGTGAACTGAGTTCAACAAAAGTGTGAAAAGAATACAATGGAGTATCATTTATAATAATAAAAACTGTGTTAAAAGACTCCATAAAGAGAATTCCTTAAAATATACTTTGAAATTAGATGTGGGTGAAACCCAGGTAAGACAAGATCGGGAAAATAATCATAAAATTCTAGGGTGAATGCAATAGACTGATATGTTTCATGTGTGCCTCTGAACTCTTGCTTCTATTTAAAGATACTGGAATTGGAGGGGCTCCTGGGTGGCTCATTTGGTTAAGTGACCAACTTTTGGTTTTGGCTCAGGTCATGAGAGCTCTGAGCTCAGCCCGGAGTTTGCTTGAAGATTCTCTATGTCTTCCCCTCCACGCACTTGCACATGCACAGGTGTGCACACGTGCAGTGTGTCCCACTCTCTCTAATAAATAAGTAAGTCTCCAAAAAATAAAGATACTGGAAATGCAAATTCTATAAGATCCATTATGGATGAAATTTATGTAACAAAAAAAAGGAAGTGCAAAGATGGACATAGACATGTCATTTTTATGTGTTTCAGGTTAAAACTCATGTTCCCCTGCTGCGTTCAACCTTTTTAATTAATTGATTACCCATCTTTATCAGGTTTGATAAATGAATTCTGCAGTAGTAATTAAGTCTCAATATCTAATGCAGACTATTAGAAAAAATAAAAGAGCCCACATTAGGCTGTATTGTATGTGCAGAAAGTATAGAAATATTATTTTCTTAGCTAATTTTAAAATAAAAGGCACCTATAATGGTGCAAAGCCTTGTTCCTGGATGTGTTCTGAACTAAGGGAACTTCCTTCCAGATTGCTGGAGAAGATATTCCTGCTTTTATTTAGGGATCAGATTTGATATGTTCTAAACTCTTTATGCATTCAGTAAACACTTGATCATCTGAAAGCCTAAATTTAGTAATTTTACTTTATTTTATTTTTACTTATTCTTTAAGAGAGAGAGAGCACACAAGTGGAGGTGAGGAGGGAGGGCAGAGGGAGAGGGAAAGAGAATCTCAAGCAGACTCCCCACTGAGTGCAAAGCCTTACACAGGGCTCGATCCCATGACCCTGAGATCATGACCTGAGCCAACTCGAGAGTCAGACACTCAATCAACTATGCTCCTGGAGGAAGGATCTTTCTTTGTCTACTTACAGGAGATGATCTGTGCACTGACTGCCCAAGTCAGGCTACAGCTGAGATAACACTGACAGTGACCACCACCCATTCTTGTCAAGTTAAATACGGTACTCATAGAAATTCTCTTATATTATTGGCATTTGCTCTCACAGTGCCATTATGGGCTGATTAGCAAGCACCTCCACCCTTTCAAAAAGACCGTCATTCACAGTCTCATTGACCACTCCTAGCTTTCAAGTATTATTTGTATTTTTATGGAGGTGTGGACTTTTACGTTGCAATTTGTCATGTTTTACTTGGTGTAAATGGAACAGCAGGATTTAAGCAGGTGCAAGATGGTTGTGGCTTATAGTGTAATGGGTTATGGGCACAAGGAATAAAAAAAAAATCTTAGAAATGCACTGGAGATCTTACAAAGTGACTAGGGTGGAATGATAATTCTGCAACCCCTTTCCAATTAGTTTGCAACTAATTTCTGGTATCTTTACCATTGGTTCACTGATCAAAATCAAACCTTAACTCCACTCCTCCTCCACTCTAATAAAAATAATAGTTAACATATACCAAAGCCATATTATATGCTAGGAGTTATACCAAAGGTTTCATATTATATTTAATGCTTTCAATCAGTGCTTATCAAACAGTAATGGGCATAAGAATCTCCTGGAGAGCTCTTAAAATACAGATCCTCAGCTGCCCCTTCCTGCAATTCTAATTCACATTTCTGGGGTGGAACCCAGGAGTTTGCACTCCTAGCGAGCTCTTCTGTGAGTTGACGAGATCCTGTTGGTCCAATAACCACAAGTGGAATGGCTCTAGAGATGATTCTCCGAGTTGGCTACTACTATAGTCATCACCATTTATCAATGAGCAAACCTAGCCTCAAAAAAAAAAAAAAAAAAAAAAAAAAGGAAAAAAGAGGGTAAGTCATTTTCCCAAGGTTAAAATAAAGGAAATGATGTAGCCAGGACTTGAATTTGTCAACAAAATTCACTATCTTAACTTCTGTGTCCATTATAACTAGACTCTTGTTTCCATTTCCTCTCCAATTTGATTTGTGAGTTAGTGAGTTAGGTCCTTGATGTGCCTGAGTGAGTCTGACCTACAAACCAGACTCCTAGGATTAGTAGAACTGGAGGGAATATTCTTACCGATGTAGAGGAGGAAAAATAATTTTCCCTCTAATTGTGTAGGTTCTTGGATGAGACGTGACCTATATTAAAACACAGATTAACGTGAGAAAAACAAACAGAAGTTTAATAACATGCGCACCTCCTGTATGAATGGGAGATATCCAAGAAAACTGACCAACTCCCTGGGATGGCCAAGCCACCACCTTAAAAACGATCTCCTGGTGAAGACAAAAGAAGATGTTGGGGGTCGGGAAGCCAGTCTGAGGAGGTTTTCGGGAAGAGCCTAATAAACACAGATATGTTTTTGTTTTTTTTTTTTAAGATATGGTTGTTAATGCAAATCTAAGTCCTTACCTTCTTCACTGATAAGAGCATCTAGAGATTTAGTCATCCTTCTCTTCCCATTTCAGGGAGGGAAAGCATCCTTTCCAAAGATTTTCCTTATAAATGTCACTGTCTCTTACAAAAGGGTAATTTCTACTTGGTTTTCTGAGCTTTTCCTATCTCTGATGTTTCTTAAAAATAATGAGCCTAAAATAATCCCTATGCCAAAGAGCCATGTTTTGGGGGTGGCAAATTTTGCTCCCCTTTTCTAGATTCTGTTTCCCCAAAAGAGGCAGAGAGGCTGTAAAGACAAGAGAAAGGAAATCCTGGTAACATCTTCTGGTGATCTAAATGTGTAGAGTTTCAGACTCAGGTTGCCAGGGTCTGTGAATAGTAGCTGAGCCATTGGCAACCTCCCAGAATCTCAGCAGGACCAGAGATTCTCAATGGACAATATTTCTTTGTTGAATTCCTAAAACTAAAATTAATCATGACTGGGCATTGTTTGGAAATTGTCTGGGTGTACACTTTCCAGTAATTGATTTGTTTCCACATGGACACCTTGTTCTCATTGCGAATGGCTTTCTTTGATGGGTTGATTTTCTTCCTCTTTGTGTATGCCAGGAGACAGTGTGGTGTTACTATAGCGATCATGTGGGGTTTTTTTTTTTTTTCTTTCTTTCTTTTCTTTTTTTTTTTTTTTTTTTTTTTGAGGCTGTGTTACTTTATTTTTTTCCTTCTGAAATCTAGGCTTGCAGCCTACAGGAGGATGGGGGTGTGGGACATTCTTTGACTCTTAGTTAAGCCTCGCTCCTGAAACCAGCTTATCTTGGCCTGGATTTGCTTCTCAAATATTGTATTTCACTAGTCCAAGAACGCTAAGCAAATCTGACTTTTGGAGGGTAGCTTTATTAGCAAGAAGGTATCCCCATAGTATCTATAGAAATTGTACGGAGTTTTCAGTGTTGATTACCTATATAAACATTAGAATGAAATGAAGGCAAAGCAAAGTGGAATCCAGCATTAATATTAATGTGATTCATTACCAAGGTGTTGTAGAGTGGGGTTGCAAGGGAATTTAGTGACCTTTCAGGATTTTGGAATAGCCACTTAGGACAATAGGTCTTGCCTATTTTAGGCACTCCAAGGACTCAACCCTTGAGATTCAGGGGCACCATGGGAAAAAAGACATTTGTCTTATGGATTGAGAGCTGTATATCTAGCTGATATATTTTATGATTGTAGCCATCTGAGCCCTCAAGAGACATGCACAAAGCAAGTCTATTTGTCCTTATTAATATTTGGCCTTTGGGAACCCCCGAGCCCATGAGTTGCAATTGATATGAGTACAAAGCCCTTCTTTACATTCATTAACATAGTGTGACAGTTGAGTGTACAGACAGACGCCTGAAGTCAGAATGCCTGGGTTTAAACAGCATCTCTGACTTTTACTAGCTGCATGACCTTGGGCAACTGAGTTATCCTGCCTGACCTCGGTCTTCTCATCTACAAAATGAGGTCCGTAGGGTCAGTGAGAGGATCAAAGATGTTAATATATGTAAACCATTTATAAAGTGCCCGATACCCAGTAAATACCACATCAAATATAAGTGTTGATTATTGTATTTGGTGGCCATGAATCCTACATAAAAATCAGGTTTCTGAGCCACTAGGGCCTCTTTTCCTCGTTCTTTAGCCTGATTGCCCTCGACATCTACTCCCTGTGAGGTGAGACAACCTGCATATGAAAGTATCCTACAGAAAGACAGCAGCTCTGCTAAACACTCTATTTTAGGTCTCTTGGCTCTGGGTTCCACACTAGTTTCTGCTTGGAAAGGGGTCCTTCTGAAGGAAAATCTGTTCCTGCAAGACCTGTCTTGCTGCAGCAACTCTAAAAGAGAAACATTACAAAGAGGAAATCATTTTTTCAGTGGAAAAGGGGTTTTAAAAACTTCCACATTCCTCTTTTTCAAAATTTTGGTCCATAGTCTCTTGGACCACCATTTCTCCTAGGACTAAGTTTGTCTCTAATACCTCTTCTCCATTTCTTCTTGGGTGGTGGCAGAGACTCCGAAGAGCCCCCATTTGAGGTGACTTTCATATCAAAATACAGTCCTTGAAGGGCATACCCAAGAGTGTCGTATGTACTGCACTAAATGGCTATGTTGCTATGGTGGCTTCACTGTCTGATCTTGGTTGTTCTTCTTTGGATTTTGGTGGTTGTTGTTGCTGCTATTTAAATGAAAAAAAAAAATTAATTCTTATGATTCCATAAGATCATGTATCTAATGCACTTTTCCCTTTTGCTTTATTATATTTTTATCAATCCAAAAGAAATCCATGTGTTATATCTTTAGTAACACAAAGTTATCATATTGTCATTGCCCTTCCCCCTTTTTCCACCTTTATTGAGATATCATTAACATATAACAATCTGTAAGCGTAAGGAATACAGTGTATTGGTTTGATGCACTTACATATTGCAAAAGGATTACTATCCTAATATTAGTATAACATAACCTCCATTGTGTCACATAAGTGCCATTTCCTTTTTGTGATGAGAACATTCAAGATCTACTCTCTTAGCAGCTTTCAAGTATGTACTACAGTATTGACAACTATAATCACTATGTTGTACATTAGATCCCCAAAACTTATAACTGCAAGTTTATACCCTATGACCAACGTCTCCCCACTTCTCTCACCCCCCAGTCCTAGCCACCATTCTATTCTGTTTTTATGAATTTGACTTTTTAAAAATTTAAATTCCAGGATCCCTGGGCGGCTCAGCGGTTGACCACCTGCCTTTGGCCCAGGGTGGATCCTGGAGTCCCAGGATCAAGACCCACGTCGGGCTCCCTGCAATGGAGCCTGCTTCTCCCTCTGCCTGTGTCTCTGCCTCTCTCTCCCTCCCTCTCTCTCTCTCTCTCTCTCTGTGTGTCTTTCATGAATAAATAAATAAAGATCTTTAAAAAAAATAAAAATTTAAATTCCACATGATAATGATATCCTACAGCATTTGTCTTTATCTGACTTACTTCACTTAGCACATTTGTGACATTTCATTGTGCCTTTTATTTGCATTCCCCTGATGATTAATACTGTTGAGCACCCTTTCATGGACCAGTTGGCCATTTGTATATCTTCTTTGGGAAAAATATCTATTTAGTCCCTCTTTCCTTTCTTCAATCAGATTGTTTATTTATTGGTATTGAGTTGCATGAGTTCTTTATAGATTTTGGATGTTAATTCCTTTTCAGATACATGATTTGCAGACATTTTTGCCCATTCCATAGGTTACCTTTTCATTTTATCAATTGTTTATTTTTCTCTGCAGAACTTTTTAGTTTGTAGTAGTTCCACTTATTAATTCTTGCTTTTATTGCTTGTGCTTTTGCTGTCATATCAAAAAAAAAATCATTGCTAACACCAAAGTCAAGAAACTTTTTCCTTATTTTGTTTTCTAGGAGCTTTATGGCTTTAGTTTGTATGTTTATGTATTTACTCCATTTCAAGTTAATTTTATAAGTGGTATAAGTAGGGGTCTTGTTTTGTTCTTTGCATCTGGTTATCTAGTTTACCAAAAATATCTATTAAAGAGTCTGCCCTATTCCTATATCAGTATTCTTGGCCCCCTTGTCAAATATTAGTTGAATATATAGGTGAGGATTTATTTCTCAAATTGTGATTCTGTTTCATTGGTCTATGTGTTAATGTTTATGCCACTATCACACTGTTTTTTTTTTTTATTACTGTATCTTTATAGTACAACTATATCTTTATAGCATAGCTTTGTTCTTCTTTCTCAGGATTACTCAGGCTATTGAGGGTCTTTGGTAGATCCATACAAACTTTGGGATTGTTTATTTCCAATTCTGTGAAAAATGCCATTTTTTGATAGAGATTGCATTAAATCTATAGAAAAATTTGTGTAGTATGGACATTTTAACAATATTAATTCTTTTGATCCATGAACACAAGGTATATTTTGCTTTATTTTTGATTTATGTATTTTTCAGTTTCCTTCATCAAAGTCTTATAGTTTTCAGAGTACAGATCTTTTATCTCCTCGGTTAAATGTATTCCTGGGACTTTTGTTGTTTGTGATGTTATTGTGAGTATGGTTGCTTCCTTTATTTCTTTTTCAAATATTTCATTATTAGTGTATAGAAACACAACTGATTTCTGTATGCTGATTTTGTCCTACACAATGTTATTAAATATGTTGAGTTTTCCTAACAGATTTTTTTTTGGTAGAGTCTTCAGGACTTTCTGTATATAAGATAACATATCATCTGCAAACAAAGACAGTTTTGCTTCTTCCTTTCCAATTTGGATACCTTGTATTTATCTTCACTGATTGTTCTAATTGCTTTATTATCCAGGTGATTCTGGTCTTATGGAATGAGATTGGGAATCTTCCCTCCTCTTCTATTTTTTTGGAAGAGTATGAGAAAGATTGCCATTAATTCTTTCAGTGTTTGGTAGAATTCACCAGTGAAACCATCTGCTCCTTGACTTTGTTGTTGGTTGGCCCCCTTCTTTATATTAGGCAAGATAAAAACAAACAAAAACAAACAAACAAAAACCCTTTCCAGCCACATCTACATTCCAGAAATCTGTTTTCCTTCATTTTGAGAGAAACCTGACTAAATCAGAAGTCCAGGAGTTTGAAGAAGGTTTAGAACCCTGCTTGTCATATTCTCTAATGCATATAAAAAGAAGAAACTGTGGGATGCAAAGTAGCATTAAAGAAGCAGTTGACAGCTGCTGTATGCAATATGCAAGGTTTATAGTCTTGAATGCCCTCTAGAGTAATTCTTAAATACCACCAAGTTAAGGACAGGATGCCATGGTTTCAGGACTACAGGTAAAGGATATAGTGCCTGTGGCTAAGTGATTAGGGTTACTGCAAATGATGATACTACTCCCATTATATTAATGCAATTTATTCTAAGTCAGTTTACCAGATCCTGTTCCAATGACCAAATTTCTATTGCAACTATCAACAGCCTCCCCTTTTATAATCAGTTAGAGCACCTCTTTTCCTGTGATCAAAGGATCTGAAAAATAAGGTCGAAAGCGTTTTGAAAAGTTTGTTTCTCAAATGCAATTTATTATTTAAATATATTCTGGCCAGGCAGAAGTCACGCACAATTTTGGAATCCTTATTCTCCCCTGCAAGCACCTGTTGAATATTGAAAGATATAATAATTTTGTAACTAGATCAATCATCATTGCATTGAGCGTAAAAGCTTTTGAAGCTGTTTTGGTTTCTCAAATTGTTCATCAAAGTGTGTGTGTGTTTGTGGGTGGTGTACCTGGAATCAGGATAAAGAAGCAGGATAACCTGCTGTTTTATTTAGCAGACATCCTGAACAAGATCAAAGCAACATCTTCATCCCACATGGGATAAGGTCATTCTTGTGACTGGATTATGTTTTGCTCGCCATAGGTTTTAAGTAAAACTATATTGAACCCCAATAAAAATAAATTTACATTAAAAAATTATATAGGTAAACTTAAAAAATAAAAATAGTGGAATAAAGAAGATTCAAGGATGATTGAAAACAGTCTTTCAGAGGTACTCATATAAGTGTTTAACGTTTCCTATGCTTCCTTTCTCTACTGAACTCATAAATTTGTAACTCAGAAGTTTGCACAAGTGTTCAAAAATACTTTTAAATATGCCATAGTGTTTCTTAATAGTGCCTGGATCAGTGTCCAAGGAAACACATGATCTGCCATGACACAGAAAATTGTGTATTAATATATTTTCTACCAAACAGGTTTCCTAACTGGAGACACTGTGTTTTCCAAGGAAAGAAAACCCCTAAAATGTCAATATGAATAAATTACTAATAACGAACTCTTCACTTATCTTTAATGCTTTGCCAAACACCAGCTTGATTGAAATGCTGATATTTAATAGAAAGAAGAAAGGGGGTATCTTGGGGAAGAATCAAACTAACAAGAGTAGTGGAGTAGAGCATTTCTGTGTCAAATTCCATCTGAACAATCCTGTTTTTTTAAAGGTCGGAAGCCCATACATACTTGGAATTTTTGCTCTCTGCCTTTGATTTAAAGCACAAAATCAAAAGCCTGTTCTATGAAAAGAAGTGCACTTGAGCAACCCAGGAATGTGCTGAAGCCTTTCTACAAATTAATCTCTTCTTTAGTGAAGTGAAACATCGGGACCATTCAGGGACAGTGGGAGGGGTTCGGGGGCTTGAATCAGAGCCAAGCTTAATGAGACGGACTTGGAGGCAAAATGGAATTGAAGTGTACCTTGTTAACTGGTGAAAGCTGTGAGCGAGGTGGACTTACCGGCCAAGAATTCTTTCCCTTTGTTGAAATTAACTACGGGGGATATTTTGGGGTAGTTTTCATAATCTTTAAAGATCATGGGATATTTTAAAACTTTATATATGTATGTATATATATTTAAAACTTTGAGATAGTTCTCTAATTCTGATTGCCAAATTTCCCGCTGCCTTGAAGACACACAGTTTATGTTTCAGAGGCATGAACACTTATTTGGTCATCGTAGTAGGAGTCTATGTTGCTAGCCACTCTGTCAGGTGCAGGGAGGAAAGCGATGATAATCTGATAATCACAGTCCCTGGCCCAGAGAGACTCCCATTCCAATGAGAAGGGCTTGAATCTTTCAGCCCCAGTGGGAAAAGCAGAAATCAAGAGGCCAGGCAGACATCAGGCCTCTAGCTTACGTTCTCCGAGCAAATCATTTCTCTAAGGGACCATGACATAGCTTTCCCGGAGAGGCTGCTCTGGGGGGCAAAGCCATTTTACTCCATACACTCCTTCTATGAACAATGTGCAAGGTCGGAAGCCTGGTATCTTGAGGCTGAATGTTCAACTAGAACTCAGGAAACCTGAGTTTTATGGCAGATAGAGACCATCTTGAACCAGTTACTAAAACATTCTATGCCTTGGTTTCCTATTTTGTAAAACGGAGATGAGACCTGTTCTGTGTGGTTCCTGGAAGCCTGCTGACCGCACTTAGCAACGGCGACCGCGTTTCTCAAGGGCAAGTTATTTGTTTGGCATCTTCTGATTTTCCAGGAAAATCCTAATTTTGGTGTATGTGCTCTTTCTTAAGTGCCTGACTGCTAAAATGTTCTCGGGGTGGAATAGCACTGTGCCGAGAAGGGCCATTGTGTTGAGTGTGGAATCCTAACTGTCTTAAGGGGCTCTGGAGCGAAGGAGTCTCCAAACCATGAGTAAAGTGGGTAGCAACAGGTGCATCGGGGTGAGGGAGGAAAATCTTAAACTCTCTCTCTATTCACTGCGTCTCATCTGTCATTACTTTCCACAGTTACGTGTTTCATAATACATGCAAGCTGTCAGCAGAGTCTATATGTGTGTGTATTCATCTTTTATTAATAAGTGCGCACGTGTTAGGAGGGCATGTTCAACTTTTCCTTACTGGCAGAGTCTATGGTCAGCAAAGTTGGAACGACTAGTTATTGGAAATATATTTCTCTCCAGTCAAAAGTCGATAAAGTGTCCGAAACAAGTTTCGTTCAAATTCTCTTCGATGGGAACCTAGGAAACTCCCTAGACATCAAAACAGAACCAGTTTCTGTTGTTGTATTTCTACCTTAACGTGTTTTCTGCTCGGCCGCCTGCTTTGGGGGGGTTCTCCGAAAGCCCCGGGTCTGGGTTCTTTGACAGCATGGGAAGGGCTGTAGGAATGAAACACGTCAGTGCATTGTCCAGAGCACTTCTGGACCCTGCAGGGTGTCTGCAGACAGCCTACCCTCCTCCCTCCCGCCGTGCTGTGGGCCCTGGGGAAGCCGCCGCAGTGACTGCATCATCCACGTCAAAGAACTTCTGGTTTCTGTTTGCACTTGGACTGTGAGAAGGCCTGTCAGGCTGCGGAGAGTGGAGGAAGAGAAAGCGTGGGGCGTTAGTGACCTCAGCTTCCTCCTGCCAAGACGGCAGGTTGCCAGGGGCTGACTGTCCGGGAGACCTCCAGCCACCACAGGCACAGCTCGGCTCTTCCCTCCTTCTGCTTGCTCAGGCTGACAGGGAGTGAGAGCAATCTTGCCGTTGGTGTCCTACCCTCGCCCCTGGTTGCAAAAGATCTATCATGAACGTCTCCTTAATTGCCCCTTTTGGTTTACATCCCTTTCCTATCTGCTTGAGTCTCCAGTTGAGCTCACTTCTCTTACTAAACTGCGGGAGATACCCAGGGGGTGATGTAGGGACCCAAATCTGGCTACGTTCCAAGTTCACTTGTTCTTACATATGAAGAAGGTTTTTAGTGTTGTTCTCATTAAAGCAGCATTGTCGTTTTTCTTTTTTTCTTTTTTAAAAATATTTTGTTTATCCATTAATAAGAGACACAGAGAGAGGCAGAGACACAGGCAGAGGGAGACGGAGGCTCCCACTGAGCAGGGAGCCCGATGTGGGACTCGATCCCAGGACCCTTGGACCAAGACTCTGAGCAGAAGGCGGACACTCAACCCCTGAGCCACCCAGGCATCCCTGCAGCATTGTTTTTTTTTTTTTTTTTTTTTTAGCTTTTTTAACAATCCATGCAATAGGCAGTCAAATTTCAGCAGAAAATGTTACGCCTATGGTGAAGCCAGTCTCTACTGAGACAGTTGTCTTTCAGGAGGTCACACAAACAAGGATATTATCAGGTAAAGAAAGTTATGACTTAGAGGGATAATATGCTTAATAGAATATGACGGTGAGTTACTTTGGAAACCAAATGCCAGACATGTCCTGGTGGAGTGAGCTGACCTCCCAGGGAACACATATAGTTTATTATAATATAATTTAGATACATAGAGATACAAACTTAGGAGAAAAAATATGCCATGTATTAAGTTTAAATTTTTGGAATAATCAAATAGTGCTACTACCACTAACAGGAACACGTAACGTGGACTGGGTGCTCTGTAGGTGCCCTGCATGCATCAACATATTTAACTCTCATAACAACTCATAAAGTAGGAACTGTTGCTATCCTTGTTTTTGTCTGGTTTTGGTTTTGGTTTTTTTCTTTGTTTTGCCAAAGAAACGAAAGAATCCATGAAGAAATTCACCCAAACTGGGCGTCTACACAACCTAGCTCCGTATATGAGCTGATGATTTTACGTATGATGTCGGCTTAACAAAAAGTATCTTATGAATGGAAATAATTTTTTCCTCCTCCTCGCCATGTACTACATCTGCCTCATTATTAGAATAACAAAAAGAATTTTGCTGCTAGACTTCTTTTTTTTTTTTTTCATTCAGGGAAGTCCTTTTCAGCAGTTACAATTGGATTATTTCAGAAAGAGAGAACAAGGAATTCTATACTTCCTGCGAGATGTATTTAAAGGGATACATTTTTTTTTTTTTTTAACAGAGAGGGTTTGGCTTTTCAATAGCTAGAACGTTAGTGTGAAAGTCCTTTTGGAAGCAAATTAAAGTACTGTGTAAAGTCAAAACCTAATTGTCTGAAGCTTCTCCCAGGCTGGTCACATATCAGTGTCTCGGTTGTCAACCGATAGTCTGGGATGCGTAAGGACCAGAGGACAATACTTCAACTTAAGTTTACCATTAGAAACCTACTTGGAAATCTACTGCTTTTGAGGAGCTGTGAAATCTCCTGGATGTTTAAAGATATGTCACATTGGCTGTTTTTTATCACCTTCAACTGCGAGTTTGGCCTTGGAGGAAAGAGATCTGGTTGGCAAACCGTGGTGGCCCCAACCGTGCTTGGGATATGTGATTTATCCTGCGTGGAGCACACGGGACGGGCCAGAGTGCTCTGGGTTCTGGTCTGCTCTGATGCTGAGCAGGCCCTGGCCTTGCTCCCGAAATCTGGCTGTGGAAGTCTTTGGGGCCAGGCTCTCTTGTAGATCAAATACATTCCATCGGAAGATCTCTCACTAACCTCCTAGGATTACCCTGCATTTCTGAGACTGAAGTTCAGGCTATGTGGAAATGGCGTTTCCCATAGAATGCACAGGGTAAGATCTATCCAAAGAGTAAAAGAAGGGAGGAAAAAAAAAAAAAAAGGAATGCATGTCACGTGAGATCATGATTAAGAAAGAGAATGATTTTCTGATGGAAAATTCCAAGCTGCCTTTGAACAGCTGCCTTGGAGAATGTCCTTAGGAAACAGGGGCCTTACATCTACTGTGTCATTAACTATGCTTATGATTTCCTCTGCGTGTTTATAGGTGGGAGTCGGGGTGTGGAATGTACAAATATTACACCAAAATTGCAGTACAGTGATTGCTTCCTTTGCCAGTCCACTTTCCGGAAAGTCATGAAACACTGCAATGGCATCTCTGGTATGTACAGAAACTTAAGCTTTTACCTTTATTTAACCTCACAAATTAGGTCCGACCCGGAGTCTGCATCGTATGACTACAAAGACAAACATTCTGAGTGATTTTGGAAATTCAGGGCATACATGTTGTGGATGGGATTGCAATCTCTCTGTCCCAGAAAGATCTTCTTCAGCCCTACCTCTGCTTGACAATGAAGAAGAGATATTGTCTGTAGAAAAGAAACTGAAAATAGTGCGGGGTTGGGCCCCGGGCTGTAATCCACGTTACCCCTTGCTGGCTTGCCCACTGAGGCTGTGGAGGTTTTGCGTGCCCAAGTGGGGAGAGTCCAGTGCTGATGGGGCTGACGGTCACTGGTCTGGTTTAGTTCTTGGGGCTGTCATAAGGCCGCCCCGTCTGGCACAGTTGTGCCTTTTCCCACCAGGTTATGGGGTTCTCAGAACCGACATGAAGCCTGGAGGAACGAGCTTGAGGTTCCAATCAGGTGACTGAACTCTGGGATAAACCCAGCTGTTCTTTGCTTTGAGACCTTGAATGTTTAGGTTCTATCCTGGTTCTATCCTGGCCTCAAGGTCCTCTCCAAGGGACCTTTGGAAACATCGTTATTTCACCATCTAAATTCTTAGCCCATTGATGACAGTTCATATAGTTTACATGTCTTCTCTTTCCCATGTGGTAGCTTTTGTTCCACCAGATATAAATACAGAATGGGGAAGTTCTTACTGACTTACACTGGGCCACCAGCATAGACTGAATGATGGCAAATTTCCTCTAGAATATCAAATAATCATGATAATAGTAGTAGTAACGGTAGTAGGGCCATTAGGCATTTTTCAAAGGTTAGTATCTATTTTGATCCTCACTACGACCCTCCGAATCAGGTGTTATTACCGCATCTGATTTACGGCTGATCAAACAGACTAAGAACGCTGCAGTTACTTGACCATGGTCAACAATAAAGAGGTGACAGGACTAGAAATTGCTTAAAGTTGGCTCCAAAATCAACTTATTTAACCACTATAAACCTTCCTGGATTTGGACACCCACGCATTTCTAAGACGTGAAAGTACCTTTTTCTTCAATCTGTTTTGATAACAGACTATTCAACATATGCAGATTGGTCTAGTTTAGAAAATCAAGGATTAGGGCCACCTGGGGGGCTCAGCGGTTGAGCGTCTGCCTTCTACTCAGGTCATGAGCCTGGGTCCTGGGATTGAGTCCCGCATTGGGTTCCCTGCGTGGAGCCTGCTTCTCCCTCTGCCTGTGTCTCTGCCTCTCTCTCTCTGTCTCTCATGAATGAATAAATAAATAAAATCTTTTTTTTGAAAAAAGAAAGAAAATCAAGGGTTAACCAATAAGTAGAGAAAGTAGGACTAGAGCACGATTCTACTTGAGGCTTTGCCTTATCACAAGCCTCCTACCATGAGACAGTTTCAGGAGTTGAGAACATGTGAAGCTTTCCAGCACTGATTTCCTTGGTTTCCTCTATAAACAAAGTAAATCAGATTCCCTGGGTTTATTTATACTTTTTTGGAAAAGATCTAATTTGCTCTCATTTAGATTTTTGGGTTAAAGCTGGTTTCCATCCAAAGGTGGATTGGCAAGTTAAAAAGCCGAAACTGAAAGCAACTCCTCACACTAACCACATTCTTGGGTAAGAGCACGGATACTTCTAGAGCCTTCATTTGTCAAGGATCGGTTTCACCTGGGGTTCTTCATACCTTCAGGGGATTATTGATTCAGTTTTCTCCTCTCACCAGGTCTTTACTCAAAGCTGCCTACAAAAACTTCCCTTCTTCTCTGTAACGGGCACACCAGGAAAGACCCTACCTACTGGGAGAGTGTAGTGATTTTTTTTTAGACATTTTTAAAACCAGTGATGTTGGTGCTATGAACCAAATTTTGCAACCCTCCCCCCAAGTTGAAACATAACTTCAACACAGTGTGGCTGTGTTTGGAGACTGGGCTTTTAGGGGCTAATGAAGGTTAAGTGAGGTCTTGAGGCTGGGCCCTAATCCAGTAAGACAGGTGGCTTTACGAGAAGAGGGGGAGATATGTCTCCCTGCCCTCTCCCCTTCATCCTTCTCGTCCCTTACCCTGTCTCTCCCCCCTGCACCCAGCCAGGAAAGGCCATGTGGGCGCCTGGAGTGATTGCAGCCATATAGACGCAAGCCAGGGAGAGGGCGCTTACCAGTACCCGACTCTCCTGGCACCCCGGTCCTGGACTTCCGGCCTCCAGGATTATGAGAAAATAAATTTGTGTTGTTTAAACCACCAACGTTGTGATATTTAGTATGGCAGTCCTAGATGTCCAGTATGTTTTCTTTTAGGCATTTGGAGCATTGAGGTGAGCAGCAAGGTCATTTTTGAGTCAAAAAAAAAAATCTTTCTGAGAACTTTTGATACCATATTAGTATTCAAAGTTTTGATGGACAAATAGAATTTTATTCCAGTTTTGCTTAGAATAATAAAATCACACCAACCTTAGATATTATCCATCCCAATCTTCTCGTTTTGTACATGAGGAAACAGGCCTGGCTAAGGGGCCCACGTTAGGTAGTTACAAGGTCTGCACCAGAGTTCAAGCGCTCGGATTCCCAGTTCCGTCTTCCTGCTGCTGCATAAAATGCTGCGCCCTGTTTTTATATTTTTATCATTGATTCAGTTGTACGTTTTCGCTTCATAAGCTTCAATGTCAATGTGTTCACCTTTTAAAAATATTTTGTTCCTCGAAGTGTTTACTTTGGGATATATTTTTCTCTACCTGTTTTTACTGCCTTATAAACCGTATGGTTTTCAGGGAATATGCTAACAAGATTTTCCGTTTTTTTTTTTTTTTTTGTATGCTTTGCTCAGTTAATAAATGACAGTGGTTTTCACGTATGCTTTTCAGCTCCATTAAAAGGTTGATTTTGCTGAAATGAACATGGGATTTTTTTTTATGTAATGTACTGAATTTCTCATTATGGGCTATAATTAGATTATGGTCACTGTCCTTGAATTTTCTTCTCTCCTGTTTTACTAGACCCTTCTTTCCCTCTTTCGCAGGACAGAAGGTCTCTGGCTGTTTCATTTTTAATTTTGCTTTCCTGAGCTACAAAAGAGCTTTTGTTATGCCCTCACGAGAAGTGTTGATGCCGACGTCTAAGGAAGGCTTTGTCAGATGGAGTCTTGGCACAGCCTCAAATAAGGACTCAGTCTCCATATATCGATGCTATGTATAGACATGCGTCCTACTTCGTAGACGTTTCGAAGACCGTCTCTGATCTTTTTCAAATGAGGTAGTTTAACCTCAACATCAAATTGAAGTGGCACAGAATCCCCCTTTTCAGTGGTTAAAAGTGGATTTTAATCAAAGCACTATCATGATGTTGAAAGCACGTATTTCTGGGAAACCTAAACGTTTACAAAGCAATTTCACATACACGATTCCACAAGCTCTTCACTTTAGGCATGTGCGGAGTTTACAGGATGATTAATGCTATATCCATTTTGCAGATGAGGAAGTGGATCCTGAGAAGTCTTAGATGTCTGGCTCAGGACAAACCACTACTGAGAACCGAAATCCGTATTTTTCCTTTTTTCTGTTTTTTGTCCCTCGTTTCTTCCGTTTTGTCCCCCTGCTCTTCCTGGCACGTTGCATCTCTACATCATTAGGATCTTACTGAGTTTCTTCTAGGTGAGGAGGATAGAAACATAAACTCAGATTCACTAAAATTTCACTGTGAGTTCAGCTACTCAGCAGATATTTTTAAAATATCTTCACTCTTGTCCCTTTTAGTAGAATATTAATAGTATAAATATTAGTAGAATATTTAGTAGTAGTCCCTTTTAATAGAATATTAGTTTGAAACTAAACTTATATTATTGGATATACTTTCCGTTAGTTATTACCTAGAGACATTCAAGTTCAACTCACCCAGTGCTCTACTGGGTAAGAAATGGTGCTCACGGGATTTGTGAGCCCCCGTTACTGTTTAGGAGGGTCCTGTGACAATACATTCCAGCTTGGAAACTTGGAAAGAGACTGATAAGTAGAGGTTAATGACTTTTCAGAACCTACCTGGCTTTGAGCTTGTCTTTCACGTGAGGCAAGATACCAAACCTCTGTAAGGCTCATTTTCTTCGATGTTTAAAAAAAGGGGGGGGGGTGGGAATAATTATAGTGTCTCCATCATGGGTTTGTTAGAAATATTTAATAAAATATGAAAATCCTTTTGCACTGTGTAAAACCTTGCTCTTCCTAAAAACAAAGCCCACAAAATTCAGTCTCACTTGTGTCTCGCCTCCATTGTGAAGTCCAGATTTTTTAGCTTAATACTCAAAATTCTTCACCGTCTTTTTCCTTTGAACCATTCTGATTTTACCCCTTTCGCTTCTCACCCAACTTTTATTCCAGCTACACCGCAAAGGCAGCTGTCCCCTTCCGCCTATATTGCCCTTCTCACGTCACCAAATGCTTGCCTTTTCTTTATCATTTCTTTATCATTTGTTGGAGTACGCTCTCCTCCCGCTATGAAAACCCCACATTCCTGCATGATCAAGCGCACCAAGAGTCTGTTGCTCTGCCATTTGTTTCCAGGGCCCTTTGTCCCTGTGTCTAGTGCAGGACTTTCTAAAGTTGCTCGTACTTTCTCACCCACAGCCTTGACTCTTTCACTAGACTTTGAGATTCGTAGAGCAAGTATCCCACTCAGTTCATTTTTGCATCCTCGGTGTCAGCCACAGAATGGATAGTCAACAGCTGTTAGATGGAATTGAATTGATCAATTAATCCTTAGGTTATTACAGAATATCTACTATACTATGTGCCTGTGAGAATGCATTGGACGACACAGCTTTGCCTGCGGAGTATTTAAAGTTTATGCAGTAAAGACATGAAAGATAAAATCCTTGGTGAACTTTTGCTTAATTAACTGAGATGATCACCATGGAATAGTTAACAGAGTGTCTGCAATATCACAGGGTCTCACAAACTTTAGTCCTTTTACCCAGAGGAGGAAATGGGTTCAAATCTGAAATAATGAGAGCAGTACTTTTTCTTTGGGAAAACTGTCCAAAAAAATTTTTTTTGTCTAAAATTTTTTTAAAGATTATTTATAAAGCCCTTTACAGTAATATTCAGATAAACAGCTTGTTTAGCGAGTTTTACTCTGGTGATCTTAACGTCCTCTGAAAATGTTTAAATTTTGAGTTAGAAAATTTCCAGAGAATCCCAGGTAACCAAAATCCCACTGGCCTTTAGTAAATGGGTAAATAATAACATCGATTTTTATTTTGTTTTCAATTTGAGCTATTCCAACAAATCAATAAGTATGGGAAAAACAATTATAGAATAAGCTCAAAATTTGTCTATGTAGGTGAAACTAATTCCCTATTTGCATAATTTCTTTTCTCTATTTGAGGAATACAACTTGTATCTTACTAAACAAAATATATAAAATTGAATAGTTCCTTGGAGCCCATTTGTCTGACTCTTAAATAACTACAGATGCAATGAACGGATTTTGACTCCCTCGCTGATATTGATCAGATATCTCACATTTTACCCAAGCTGGTTTTGTCCTTATGTTCTTCGTCCTGGGATTCAGAACAACATATCCAAGTCTCTTCTTTGGTGTTGGCCTGCAACATTACACCATTTTCCAGAATCTATCATATTTATTAGTAAGATTGCTTAAGAGAAGAGCGATACTTTTGGGGTATCAGTTTACAAAGGCCAAAATTAGGGAAAAAATAAATATTCTCTCAATAACTTTCAAGCAAAACTAAATGCTTGTCTTTCAGAAGAAAGACATGGGACATAAGACAAAGTAGAAGTTGTGAGAATTAAATCAGATCATTAATGTGACCAAGTAAATGCTTGGTAAGGGTTAGTCATTAATATTAAAGCTAGACCTTCAATTGCAAACTTTGAATCAATCTCCTGTTAATATTTAATCTTAATTTATGTTAATTCTAATAATAATCATGCATTGTTTTCATAAAGCACATATGATTTGAATTGGTGATAAGACATTACAAAGAAGACTGGCAGAGAAATAGCCTTTGGGAAGAATGCAGAGACCTATGCATTTATTCATGCATCCACCTGCCTATCCATCACTCCACCCCAGATTTCCCCTCATTTACTCAATACATACTAGATTTGTAACTCCATTATGCTGAACTAGGTTGGCTTTGGAAATGTGTCAGCTTGCCTAAGCTGAACTTCATTTTCCAGAATTCCTGCTCCTCTGTTTCCCATCAGGGTGGGCACAAGAGGGATTTCTGGATATAGCTTCATCGGCTCTGCCCCCTGGACCGGGTATATGTGTTTAGCTCTGTGATGAAGGGCCCTGAAAGACACACCTTAAAGGTCAAAGTGACCAAGAACTGACACCATTTCAGGCTGTCCTGGGCTCCCTCTGATGCTGTGTTTCCAGCTCACCCTTGTTCTCCCCCACTTTTCTATTGTCTTCCCTTCCCAGCTACGTGCCCTGCAGACTTCAGGCTGTAGCATCAGACATACATAAACTCAACACCCTATAGAAATTGTTTACTCTGCTCCCACAATTGCATATGGTCAAATATCTGTAACAAATTAAATATATACCCTAAAGGTTCTGCTTCTCTGATTGAACCTGGACTGACCCACAAACCTAGTCTTACATCTGTCCTCATTGAATCATATTCTTTCATAAAGGAAAGAACACTAGGATTCATTCTGAATAAACCTACTTGAACATACCATTCACTTATTCAGAGGGAAGGTATTTATTCCTTGATCCCGAAACACTTTACTTGATCTCAGTATTTATTTAATTTGTTTTTATCCTATGGAAATTCTAACTCCTTAAACTAATGATTCATTTGGAACTGTCTCTTAAAAATTCTATTTCCAAACATTTTTTTGCCTTTCGGTTAGCTTTGAACCCTGTGGCGAGTTAGTTGACTGGCAGCTTTATTTTGTTTACAGACCCTTAAATTATATCTTCCTTGATTTCCTCATCTGCTTCAAAGTATAATTTATCCTCTTATTATATTTATCTCAGTTTGCTACATTACACAACTTTCTTTTTAGGGGGTATAGGTACAAATAATAGATGAAAATGAATGCTCAATATTTTTTTTCAGTTTACTATTTGTTTTATTAGAGGACTTACGTAGATATAAATTTTAATGTGAATATTAAATAGTAGTTAGACACCTTCTAATTTCTTACAAACATGTTATTATAAACGTTCAAAGGAAGAACCCAAATGAATAAAGCAAAACTAATATTATGTTATATTCAAAAATGTATAGATGTTTAACTAACATCTACAAATAGATGTTCAACTATTTCTGTATTTTTCACTCATCTATCATTCATTCATTCATTCATTTATTTCTTATCTGATTTGTTCAAGCAACAGAAACATATATTGAGTACTACTGAGGAAAGTGTTAAATGTTACAATTTTCCCGCATATCAGCTAATGGGGAAAACGAAGAATGGAAAAAAAAATACAGTTCCCAATGTATGGAGCATCATGTTACAGAGAAGCACAGAGAATGCAGACTGAGGATGAGGTGTTCTCCACTCAGGGTGGGTTGAACTCAGGACAGGGCTGTCAGAAAAAGTCTGCGAAGGATAAAAACCAGAACTAAGTTTGGAAGAGAGTGAATGAGTACGAAAGAATGGAAAGAGGCCACAGGGAAGTATAGAGAGGCACGAAGAGAATGTGACATTTTGAGACTTGCAAATAAAAAACAATGTGACTGAATATTCGAATATGTATGTGGATGAAAGGGAAGGTTTTGTGAGCACAGAATGTGTCTTACCAACAAGTTTGGTCTTTATCCTGAGGGCAAGTAGAATTCTAAAAGAATTTTTAAGTGGGAGAAGAACATTTTCACATTTAAGCTTACCTCCACACGTATACCTTAATAATCATCTCAAATTTAACCTGGGTCAGCAGAGACCCATTATTTCTTCCTAAGTCTCCCTCTTCCCCCCAGGCTTGCGTGTCTCAAAAAGTCGTAATGCTATCTGTTGAGTGCTCAAGACAAACATTTGGGCATCTTTCCTGTTTTTCTCTATTCCTTGCCCTTCACCTCCAATTCACTGCCAATCCACTGACTAACTCCTAAATGTACTTTGAATCCATCCACTCCTCTGCATACCCACTTCCAGTGAGCCAGACTAAGTTATCGGTCTCTCTGTTCTCTGCAGTAACTTTCTGGGTCATGTAGAGGACTTATCCAGTCTTTGTTTTCACATATTCATTTTAATTAACTGCATCAGATCTACCACTCTCTGACATTACATCTTCCCCTGCTTCCTTGCTTGTTTTCATCTGTCTCCTTTTAGAATGGAAATCCCCTGGTATTAAAAACTGGTCTTGTTCACCAACCGATAGAGCAGTACCTGGCAAATAGAATGCACTTAAGAAATTTATGTTGCATTAATGGATAAAAATGATTATTCTGGAGACAGTGTAAATAATGGCTTCCAGAGGGGCGAGCGTGGAGACTAGAGTAGTTAAAAGGCTGTTTAGCAAACACTGTTTCCTTTGCCCAGGACTCTGGTTTCAGCCGCAGCTCTGTTGGGCAGCTTTGTGTGCAAGGGCAGCGTGCTACCTCAAGCGCCTCACTTGTGTCAGCTTTTCTGTCTCAGAACATACTTGCAGAGTAGTCCAGACGTGAAGGAGGGTCACCCTTTCAACCAATACAGGAAGGGAGAAAGGATAAAGATCCACCTCTCATCCTTCAAAGGGAAAATCCTCAGATGTATTCTCCGTGGTTCTGCAGAGCTTCCCCAGCACCACTGAGAAGCAGCAGGACAACACAGCTTTGATTGCTTTCTCTTCCTTGCTGGGCTCACTCTTCCAGCAATCTTATTCCTGCTCTCTGGAGTTGCCTCCCCAATCAACTACCTGTGCCCAAGTCCCCGTCTCAGATTTTGTTGTTACGGGAAATTCAAACTAATACAACCTTTTGGTATTAAAGTGCGCAAGGAGAGTTGAGGATTTGCAAGCTTTCGGTGGTAAAAAGTGACAGGATTTTGAGACTGTTTTAATGGGATGAGGAGGAGGAAATATAGGAGGAGGAGTTCAAGAGCTCCCAAATGTATGTTGATGTAATCCATTCTGATGGGAAAGAGGTTGGGGAAGGCATAAAATGAGTAGTTCAGTGTTCTAGTACAACAACAAAGGGCAAAAGTCCAGAAAGTTGTTAAATGGGAGAGTAGGGGCCTCAGAAAAATTCTCAACAGCGAGTAGTTTCTTGGAGTCAGTTTCAGCTTGATGTGGGAAATATTTGAAGCAAAAGCAGCTAGACTGGAAGATGGGTAGAATGAGAAAACAAGAGGGAAAAGAACAGATCTTTGTACTAATGACCCCTCCAAGTCCTGAAATAAAAAGAATGAATCTCCACATTTGAATGGTGTTAGCTAGTTAGTGCTTCCAGTAGTTATACTGGTTTTTAATTGATGTTTTGCACATAAAGCAGTCTGTGCTCCACTATTTGAAGGTGGCTTAAACATACGTAAATATAGTTTTCACTGAAAAAATTTTTGATATTTTAAGAGACTAATATGCTTTCAGAAATTTCAAAAAGAGGAATATAATGTGTGGCATTTCATAACACTATGTGATGTTTTTCTCTCTTAAAAAACACAGCAAATATCCTTTAGTAACCTTTAGTTTAGCTGCACTTGAAATTTATTTCTACTTGTAGTATCCGATGCTTAATTTATATTGCCTAAAATTGAATTGGTCTCCAAGAATTGTTTATATCCTGACCCCAAAGGCAATTAACTTCCAGATTTCAGATAGCCTATAAATTATAGTAAATATAAATGAAACAAATTTATTTAATCAGAACAAACCGTTGCATTAGAACACCCTTAGCGAAGCTTAAAGTGTGTTAGGATATTATTCAGGGTTCAAAGGTTTGGGAGATAAATGTAAAAACTAACTATTATGTCTTGGATATCCCTGGCAGGTTGCATGGTAAATACGTGGCAGTGGTCTTTTCTGCGGTTCTGGCCCCAGGGAAATTCAGCTACTGTAGGCCTCCAGGCCTGCAGACTCAGCCCCGTTTAATGTCTAAACCTATCTGGTCAGATGAGATCTTAGAATGGAGATCTTCATCCAGTAGACGGTCTTCAAACCCCTTATGGAATAAGCTGTAGCCTGACTGTGGTCTTGGCTCTGATTACTCTCTCTGGCTGATTGTGCCCTGATTTGATCTGGGGGGATGGGGGTGGGGTGGGTGGCTTGCCTTGAATTCCATCCTATTTGCTTGTGGCTCTGACAACCCGACAAAGTCCTATTAGTCTTTGTTGGGAGCAGGAATAGAGTATGTGAAAACTGTCCCTGTATTTTAGCTTCTGATTTATTTAAAACCAGATGGACTCTCCTATACCCAGGACTGGAGCTTTCCTCTGAGTGCAACTATACCAATACCTTGATGTACTGACTGCTCTGCTCATCCGCTTCAATATTTACTCCAAAAGAAGCATGAAACAAGACTGATTGCCAGTTCTTTCAAGGACATTGTGAGGTGGATGCTATGACTGAGCACACATAATAACCATCTAAACCTGTAAACCTACACACCACTGTAGTGTATTCTCATTATAGTGGAATCTCCCATCCAGATTTTACTAGTTGAAACTGAGAGAAAAGAGTGGGAGGGGGAAAAACTCAAGAGCATAGTGTTCAAAACTTAAGGCTGAGAGAGGACAAACAAACCAAAGACACGTGTGCAGTTATTGATTCATTTAACAGATATTCTCCGAGAACCACTATATGTCAGACACTGTTCTATATACAGGAAACATAATTATAAAAAGAGACATAAAAATTCTCTCCCTTCATGGCCATTCAGCGAGCACATTCATAGCACATCTGCTCTTAAAGTAAATTCAGCTTATTTGGAAAGACCCAATTAAGGGCAGTCATTGTGTTCTAGTATCACATTTGAAACTTGTTTTCCTAAAGTAGATAAAAAGCCTAAATAAACCAAGGCTGCTTTGTCAGACACAAAAGCTCTGATCACATAATCAGTTTTATTTGCTTATACTCCTGTTTAATAAGAATTGAACAGTTTCTAATGTGGGAATTTTGAAGACAAAAAAATGGGGAAAAATTTTAAACACCATATTTTCTAAACAATTGGTTTATAGACAAGCACGACTAATTGTAATGTAAATAATCACAAAGAGCTTTGCGCTCCTCACCAATCTCAGTCTACTAGGAATCAAAATAACAAGAGAAGGTCAGCTCAGGTGCAGGAAATGTTTTAAGTGCAACCTTGGGGCTTGTCTATTTTTTCTGCCCCCCTCTCTCTCTTTTTCTCTCTCTCTTTCTCTCTTTTTCCTCTCTTTTCTATCTCTCTCCCTTCCTTTTCCCCTTTCCAGATACTCTTCGGTACCTGGAAGGCTTTCCCTCTCCCTTCAAATTTGTTCTCTGCAAAGACTCTCAAACTCCCTTGGCACAAACATCACTTTAATTGCTCAGATGGAAAATTCACTCATAACCTAATTCTGCTAATGGTTATCTAACCTAATTGCTCTCTCTCTGCTATTCGATACTGTTTACCACTTCCTCTTTCATCCAGTTCTCCTTTTGCTTTAACAACATCCTTCTTTCCTCGTCTCCGTTCATTCATATTCCTTCCCAATCCATTCTTTATTTAACCACATCTTAAATATTTATATTACCCATACTCTTTAATTCAATCCCTTTGTTACTCCTCAGTGAAACGTGGTTTCAAGATGCTCTTTAGCTGGCGTAAGGGAACGTATATATCATCTATAGCTATGGAAGCCACTCTGTCATTAATTAATTAATTCATTAATTGACTAAATCTTTAATGAAATGGTCCTTTCCTATCCATGATGATTCCTGATCTAACATGTGGCCTCATTATTCTACCGCTATATCCGGAAAGATAATTAAGATTAAAGTATCTCAGCAGAATTTTAAGTGTAATAAAATTCAGTGGGTGACAAATAACAGAAACCATTCTATTCAGCTTCAGAAAAAAAAAAAAAAAAGGACTAATTGGAGTAATGTGGCCGCTCAGAGAATCCAAGGGTAGGGAGATAGTTGGGCTCTGGGACCAAATTGGAGCCAGATACTCAAATCCCACTGTTTCTGTTTGTATTCGTGGGCTCTTGCTACCATAATGCTGAATAAAAACTATTTCAAGAAGGCATGTAACAAAAAAAAAAAAAAAAAGAAGAAGAAGAAGAAGAAGGCATGTAACAGCAAGAATTTATTGTTTTGCTCAGAGTTCTGCAGGTTATTTTGAGAAGCTTGCTTTCGGCTGTGACTTGGCTGGGCTTGATTGGGGTTTTCCCTAGGTTATGGGTTGGATTTATGTATACTCCGTGTGCTTTCTCATTCTTTTTGGACCCCAACGCTCCCTGGAGTGTGCACTTCTCCTAGTGCATCCCTGGAATGAATACATGAGTCTGAGGAGAAATAAAGGAGATCTGTTAAAGCCTCAGCCTGCAACTGGCATCCTGACACTTTGATCCATATTCCGTTGGCCAAAGTAAATCGCATGGCCAAGCTCACATCGGTGAGACAAGGAAAGGTGCTCTGTCTCCAGCGGGAGACACTGCAAAGGTAGCTGGCAAAGGATATGGACACATACGGGGTGACCATAAAGAATTGGAGGATAATCCAAACCACCATACTCCCTCATTCTTTCTATTCATCCTGAATCATATATAATCACGAAACGTATCCCAAATCACTCAGTCTCCCAGGCTGTAAGCGTCAGAAATGCCTTTGGCATATCCAGATTCCCAATAACCTATATCCACTCAATCATAAAGTTCCTGTGCGCTTCTCTCGCGCTCCCATCCCTTTTTTCATTTTCACTTTTACTGCTTGACTCTAGGTTTTATTGCTTTTATATTATTGTATAAACGTGGGTTTTATTGTATTTATATTATTCTATTATTGTAAACAAGCTTATATGAAATATAAACATAATTCGTAGGTCTACGTATAAATATAACTTACACCTAAATATTATATGTAGACATTTGCTATATCCTCTGAACTGGTTTTCCTGTCCCCAGCCTCCCCCTACGGTCACCCACTGACTACACAGCACCTACAGTTCCACATTTCACTTTCTAAAGTAGGATTCTGCGATTTTATTCCACTTCTTATAGATGTTTAATTATTTCTCATTTTCAGAGATTAAAATTCCTCAGCATGGAACAAAAGTCCATTCATAGCCTTCTCCCAATTCATTTTCCAAGTTTCATTTATTTCTGTCGCCCAGCGTGAACCCACACCCCAATCACACATAATTACTTGTCAGTCCTGGATAGTTCTGTGTGGATTTCACTTTCAGGATTTCCTATGACCCACCCCTTACGTCTCTGTGATATCTTCTTTAGACTCCACCTCAAATTTTACAGCTCCTAGGAAGCCTTAGCTGTGTCCGCACTTCCTGTGCCCCATCACAATACTTCCCTTACCTAACGTGTCATTTGCCTCATTGCTAGAATATTCACTTTTAAGCATTTTATGTGCCACCTCTATTTTCGTCGCTGCTTTGACCCTTTGAGGTGGGCATGATCTCCACTTCACTGATAAGGAATCACGTTCCAGAAAACTTAAGTAACTTAACCGAGGTCAATGTATTTACTGAATGAAAAAGATATTGTTCAAAGCCAGGTACGTTGGACCTCATGGAATGTGCTTGTAAACATTATAATAATGTTTCACACGTGCAACTGCAGATTGCTAGGTCTACCATTGTTTCCTAGCGCTGTGATTTAATCAAAGCAGGGACCCAATTTCATTCATGTTTACATTAGTCCCAGCCAGTGCTCTTGTCCCCAGGTACCTGCTGGACAAATCTGTAGCATGAATAAGTAAACACTAAAGCAAAGTGTCGTGAAACAACTGTCCATTGACAGTTACCTTGAAATGTGATAGAAAAGCAAGGAAGGGATAGAAAGAAAAGACCTGGAATTGGTTAAAGTAGAGTTGAGAGAGAACTTGGCGTGGGGGGTGGGGTGGGGGGAGGCGGATTGTAAGCTTTTTACCCAGGAAGAGTGTCTCATGGATCCAAACATGTGCCCTCCAGAATTTCCAACACGCTGAAGAAGGCAACCACGATGTATTATAGCGCATGTTTTATTTCATTTTCTTCCTGTTGTAAAAAATGACTCTGTTCTGCTTGGAGAGGGAAAGTGTTTACTTTTGCTTTCTGAATAATTTCCTGGGGAGAACTGTTCTGTTTATTGGGGAAGGGGGATGGGAAACCTCAAAATTGGCTTTATCATGCAGAACATTCAGAAAGTGCTGTAAAGACATCATAACGTAGCTTTTTTTTTTTTTTTTTTTTTTTTTTTTAAACAGGGGTCTCATTCCTACTGTCAGACTGTAATTATTAACATAACCCTCTTGGCACTCTCTTGTCATCCCCACCTGAATGTCGTCTCTTATTTTATCTGTGATCTTTCTCCCACTTTATGAGTTGAAAGAGCCCTTGGCTACTTTCTAATGAGACAAAACCTGGTTTCTGTAGCCTGATCACTCTCTATTGCTTGAAGGGAGAAAGGAGAAAGTTCACTGGAAGGTAAAGAGGAAAAAAAAAAAAAAGCAACAACCAAACCAAACCAAACCAACCAACGTGGCAGACCAAATTTCCTTTATAATCCTTTTTGTAGCTACCAAGAACAACTTACCTGATACAGAATTTGTGTTTTGGCTTGACCAAAGTAAAAAAAAAAAGAAAAAGAAAAAAATGAAATCACAGCCCAACAATATTTCGCCTTGGGGGGATTAGCCTTATCTTGGTGTTCTCTATCTCTCCTGTGATCTCTAAATACTGACAAATCTGCTAAACAACAAGCAGTGGTGTTTCCTCCTGGACCCCCAAGTTCTCTTCTTACAGCCGTTGGCCTGGGGCGAGGTTTTTCAATCAGTGTCAGCTTCAAGCCAGCAGCTTGCATCCTACTGCAAAATTTATGGAGCATGCTGATGAGAACAATGTGGCTCCCTGGGAAGATGACTGGGAATTGGCGGAGGAGGTTTGTAGGTCTGAGCTCTGCAGCTGGCCACGATTGTTCCTTCATCTGGTTGGACTTCAAAAGGCTGCATGCCTTGTTATCTCTTCTGCTCCCCGAACCCACAGCTACTTTGGGAGCACAGGACACTTCTTAGAAGACGTGAGAGCGTTTTCCGCGACCTCATCTCCCAGTTTTGCAGAGATCACTCCTTACCCAAGCTTCCTAAGGTGAAGGGGAAGGAAAAAGGCATGATGGCTTTGCTTGGTCACTTACCTGAGTGGCCTCAAATGCAAGGGGCCAGGGGGCCAGCGAATGAATGTATTAGGTGGTAGTGAAGGTCCTGGCACAGGGACCCCTCTGTAGTGTACACTCCGTGAGTGCTTGGAGAGGAAATCGAGGGTGGACTCTGAAGCCAGACTGCCTGCCTATTAATCCTGCTCCTCCTCCTTATCAGCTGCGAGAACACAAGCGGTCACTTAACTTATTAGGGTCTCAGTTTTCTCATCTACAGCAGAGGGACAAAAATAGCAAAATGCCTCCCAGGGATGGTGTAAGGACTGCAGAAAACATACACGCACGTTCTTACATCTGGCTCCCTGCAAGCGCTTATTAACATTAGCTATTTGTTGAATGAGAACAATAAATGAGAGAAAATGGA